>NW_025335985.1:4350996-4865066 GCF_004798865.1 Varanus komodoensis | reverse complement strand
ATTAATGGGGGTGAATGGGAAAATAACATGACTATTTTCAGAATTCTTCGCTCGTGTATTGCACCTGATTAAAATTAAACAGCAGATTTGGGGCAGGGGGAGAAGGATCTTCAAAGGGAAGTAGTTGCTAATGTACACATAATGTTTTCCAAGAGCTTTTTTTAAGTAATAGAAACTCCCCTCACCCCTATTTCTTTTCAGACCTTGAGGTAATTTAAGACGAGCTTTGCAGGCAGCCAGTAAGAGCTAAATTCTAAATATATTCATATACAGGTGTGCAGACAGATGGTGCATAGGCAAAGGCAGCCTTAAGAGAACTCTGATATTGGAATAACTCATGTTATATACTGGAAACAGCACACAATTATAAAGGAATAACATGGAGCAGCATTTAAAGAAGCCACATGAAAAACCAAGAGCTAGACATAAAGGACCAACCTGTGCAGTCCTTTGTTTCAATGGCAACCTAAATCGGTTGCACCTGATTTTACACTTTTCCATGTGGCTCTGAGGCATCTATGGTACATCCCAAAATTTCACCCAAGGTGGCTTGGTTCCGGTGCAGCATTGTCCAACCACCTAACAGCAGTCAGCATCTAGCAGGTTCACAAATGCCTGCACCCCGTCATGTCGACATCCCCTCTTTCCTTTAGTTTCAGAGTTTAAAATGATTAGCATAATGTCTAGCCAAAGTTAGTCCAAATAGCTTTTTGCAAAGCCATTCCTAAATGTGGAGATGATCTTTGCTTTAGCACCAACTGTTAGTGAACATTTTAGTTATATATGTCTCTCTGAAACTAAAACGTGAGAGGGAGAGAGGAAGTTGGGCACTACCAAATGCCTAAGCAAGGTTAGGCAATCAGACAGCATTACATCTACACTGACCCCAAGGAATTCTTCCGACAGTTTCTTTTGCAGCACTTTGCCATATTATAACTCCACACTGATTTTTAAACTTAGTTCAACAAGATCAGCAGGGTAAAGAGGAAGATTGCTATTGTAATACAGTTAAGAGAGTCTTGAGTCAGTCAAAGTGTGCATGTCTGTAAGACCATTGTCCTAGCAGGAAAAATAAATACACTCAACCTTTGGAAAAGATTTCCGCTTTGATTCTCAACAACCTTCAAAGAGTAACATTATTGAAAAGAATCCAATGCAATTAAAGTAATTTCTAATAGCCCTAATTCCTGATGGAACATTCCTATTTCTAAACATCTCTATTGTACTCATTTCTACTACCAGTTCAAACCAAAATTGTACATTTGTAAGTATGTGTAAGTAAATTAAAAAGTAATTCTATGGCCCTGAACATAAAGCTTGGAAAGAAAATAAAGGAGGTGCTCCAGAATGCAGGGACAGGAGGAATCTGGGGATACTAGGACAGTGCATTGTGGCGGTGCTCCAGCCTACTTCCTTCCTCATCCAAAGCTCCTCAGCTGGGTGACTGAAAACAGCTATCTAACTAAAATGCAGAGATTGTCTCTGACACTTCTCCTGCTATGCATTGGATGCTCAAAAGTCTCTGAGTTCAGAGGCGTATAAGCACTGAGGGTGCAGTCAAGAGAACTGGGTCCTAAGTGAATGTCTTCGTACCTTTGCAAACTCATGTTCTGTTGTCAATTTAATCATTAAATTGAGGGTTTTCCCCTCAAAGTCAAGTTTGCACTCTTTCTAAAGGACTGAAACAAACATGAATTCTTAATGCAAATACAAATTCAAGAATTCATTTCCTTTTTCAGCTCTGTAGTGTGCATATTAAAAGAACTGGTATGGCCTTCTATTGATGTGATAAAATGATTTATGCAGTTTGAGACTTTACAAATCATAATTCCAATGTATAAGGATTATGAACTGCAAACTTAAAGTCATGGCACACACTGTAAAATTATAAACTAAATCTTTTATACTGAAACTAACTATTAAACAAGAAATTATACACCAGAACATAGCTATTGTATCGGCTGTACATTATAAAATGCAAAACTAAGTTAAGGTGACAGAACCTCAGCATACTAGGTCTCCCTGGAATTATGCAGTCATAAATCAAAAAAGGAAACATTAATAACCTCTTTGACAACTTTTCCTGAAACAACTCCAGAATGCATTCAAGCATGAATCTGAAGTGCAGAACTTTGTGGGACAGAAACCTTTGCTTTAAATATATGTTTCAGTATTATGGATTCTTTCTTTTAAGGATCTTTCTTCAAATTTTTAAAGAAAATTTCCTACTGACATATATACAGCAATGACACCTGTAGCACCTTGTCACATTCATAAAGTGTTACCTTCCATTTTATCTTTCCTCCCACTGAGAAAGTAGACTCTAGCCATCAGTAGTCCTGCATGGCTATACCCAACCCTAATCTTACCCTAACCTTAACCCTTTCCCCCAAAGCAGAAAACATGACTGGGATCCACCTAAGGTGACCATGCCCACTAACTTTTTTTTACTCCCTATATGCTACTTGGACAGCATGTTTCCCTGCAATATTACAAACTGTTAATGAAACTCCCTTCCAGGCCCTTCCACATTCTCAGACAGTTGTATAAAAGGATTTTGCAGGCTATACATTATTGGCTTGAGCCGAGTGTGTCAAATTTCCCTAGCTGAGTGTGTCAAATTAAGTACAACTCTGCCACCAACCACCATTCCGAATTCAAAGCAGCGATCTGATACTGACACTCTGCAGGAGCTGCAGGAGTATGCAGGCCTGCTTGTACAATTCTTTGGATATTCAATTAGTTAGGGTTTTGGTCTTATGGAAAATGTGCACATACAAGGATGTTTGACTGGTAGACACATTTTCACCCTGTCACCTCTTGGAATACTGCCAGACAAAAAGAAAACAGGGTGGTGCTAAGTGTAGAAAATAAGCTGGGGTGGTTTGGGTTTTGTTTTGTTTTGTTGGCATTTGTTGAACAATTATAACATGACCCCACCAAAGTTGGTGACTTTAAGTTTCATATATTTCTATGAGAGTTTGAAAATTTGTGTTTAACTCTTGCCCTGGAGTCAATGCGACCTGAAAGAACTTATATTTACACTTGTTTACTGCTTTCCTTGTAAATACTCCCACGTGCCACATAGCTTAGAAATTCTAACAAACAGATACTACTGTTAGAACCAATTAATATATACATTGTTGAGCTGACCTACAACACACATAGTACAACCTAGTTGATTAACACGACTCATTAAAATGTAATGGTTCTGCATTCTAGTCCCTTCAGTCCCCATCCATGAAAAATACTATTCTATAATTAATGTCACTTCCACCGATGCTGATCACTTGCTCACATTCTGATCCAATTCTGTATCATTTTTAACTAGATCACAGCTGTCTTGAAATACAGGTGGCTTATACACAGCAAAACAGCAGAATTCTCTCAAGCTTGTAATATTAAATGAAGCCTACATGTCACATATATCCCTGCTTTTTGTATACTTTTAAGCAATATCTTATCTATTCCTTATGCATCACAAGTAGTATGCAATTTCAAAAAGAGTCATGTAGCTGTGAAATTCCCTTTTAGATATTCAAAAACATATCAAGTCACTACCACAGATCAAATTAATAGATGTTAAGTCCAGCACCATAAAGTCTAGAAAATTACTGGAGGGATTTTTTTCCAGCAAGTGATGCTGAGAATGTCTATTTGATTATTTGAACACCTGTAATCTGACAGTCTCCTTAGTAGGTTGCTTCCATAATTGTCAAAAAATAATTTGATTAATAAACCTATTAGTAAAGGGTGAGTGGGTATTTGTAACACATTCCCTCTACTTCAGAAGCTGATCCAGCTAACAGAGAAATCCTTGGGCATTGACAATACGTGGGCAGGTTGCTTATTATGAGAAAGCTCTAATGAAGGAAACATTTAACAAGAAAGCCATCTGCCCCCTGCCTCTCTCCCTATCACCAATATTAAACATTTTACAAAGATACACATGACATCTGTAACATTATCTTAGGGCTGCTTTCCACCTATTGATTTCTGGTGTTCAAATTTAACGTATTTTTATATAAAATATAATGTTAATTCCACAAACATGCACTAAAGAGGTACACTCATCAGTGAACTGTGACTGGCTATAGCTTATTGTTGAGTATATACTTGATGCGAAACATGGATTTTGTTCCTTCATACTGCATGAAAGAGTCCTTGGTGACAATGAACAAGAGTTCCAAGCTCTTGAGAACTGTTATACTAATTTGCTCATTTTCAAAACTTTGCTGACCCACAATAAGGGACAGGACAGACACCAACATTTCCCTGTACTTAAAAAGAAAGGAAAATCAGTGACTGTTGAGCAACTATTCTTTCCAGCAGTAAACCATGGAACAAGTACATTGTAATATTGGAGCAGATGGATCTACTGAAAGTGGACACTAAGAGAGCTTGACCCAAGGTGTGCAACATTTGGATTTTTCAGAAGGCTCTGCTTGGAAAAAAAAAGTTGTCAGTGGCTACCTATTCCTGTACTAAATTTAAAGGATAAAAGGCACAACGTGCATATTTCAGCTGTTTTCCGAATTGCAAAGTGCTACAATTCATATTTTCGTAGGATCAAGCAGGATCATCAGGGTTATTCAACCTGACGCACAAAATCTCAGCTAGAGTTCATTCTGCCTTAAATATATTGCCTAAGAATGTTGTAAGAATAAGTAACAAAACTCCAGATTTCCTAGAGGACTAAGAACAAACAGTGCCCCATTGCAGGCAAAAAGTCTCAACTTATTCAAATGAAACAGAAGTATCAAAACACCCTCTGCAGAAAATCAAAGGGACGATGGAGATAGCATGGACTATTCCTTAACCGTTAGTAAAGAAAAGGGACTGGATCATGCTCCTTCTTCTACTCTTCAACATAAGTAAGGGCTATGTTGGTGAAGCAGTTCTTTATCATTAATGCTTAACAGGTCCTCTTCTTACTAACCAGCTTCAAGCACTAACAAACACTAACAAGCTTGAGGAAGGATATATGAGAATTTGCAAAGAAATGCTGAGTGGAGGGATGGCATAGCCCATCCCTTCGCTATTGCTAAGGAGGGGCCCCATCAGATTCGCACTAAATGATCCACTATAAAAGTGAAGTAATACATTTGTTTCCCTAAAGTATCACTTCATTCTACAATACTAATAGTGACAGCCAAAAATGGATAATATTTCAAGTCTGTTTCAATAACAAAAAAAATTCACCTTGTACTCCTCAGCTATCGAATGCCTGGAAAATATTTTTGGTTCCTTTATGCTAAAGTAGTTAAGAATTAATAACACGGGACACCAAGATACTCAATGAGAAATGCAGGCAAATCAAACTATTAATATGTCAATTATGTGGCCTGAGCATGAATTAGAACAGCTCTTCTGCCTTTTGGGTTGTGATTTGCTTATTCACTAAGGGTAATTTCTTTACAAAATGCAAAACTACTTCTTGATCAAGCTGATTTTTCTTCCCAATAAACAGAGGAATAATGTTTCTTTCTTTCTTTCTTTGTTGTTTTGGGGTTCCTTTCCTTTCTTTTCTTTCTGTAATTACCTCTTACCATTAGAGTCTTCCACTTCTTCAGCGGTAGTGTGGTTCTTGGAGGCATGTTGAGCATGCGAGGTTACAAGGCTGACAATGCGTGGTCTTGGTAGTGTCAGTGCCTTCCCATGCACTTTCAGGGAATGCTCTTTCAGCTGGCTGATTGTCATGGTGGAAAATGAGCAGGAGGAGCATTTGTAGGCATGTTCACCTGGGTGAGCGAAATAACAGGCAAGTCATCAGCTCACAAGACGACAGGAAAAATAGGAAGGGAAGAAGGGGATGGGTGGGGGGAAATCTTTCTCCTTCTATTGAACTCAGCAGTGAGAATCCCATGGGTTCCTCTTGTGGATAGTCTTAAAAAGAGAGTAACTTCATTTTAACTGTCCTATTTCTATTTGTCTGGTGGAGCCTTCTGCATGGAAGCTACTTGCCAAGTAGAACCTGCCAAACTGGATACCACCCAAAAACAACACTGAGGTTGTCTGAGGAGGAAAGAGGTGCAGGTTGTGCAGCTTTTGCTTTGGGCATAAAAGTCAACCTCCAAGATTCAAGGAGGGAGACACCAGTGACTGAAGTGGACACCACAAGTAAGATATTCATGCAAAATGGTTCTTGGTGGGTACAATATTGATTAACATGGCTAATGATGGAGCCCTGGCACAATTGTGATTCATGTCATGTGATCAGGGGCAAGGAAGTCTCATTACTCTTACAGAATGCTACTATCAGAAGAAAAGGTGATGGAAAAGGAATAAATTGACCCACTCATTAAGTTTGCTCTCCCTGGAACTTGACAAGGGAGAAAAACCCATTTGTGTTTTCTTAGACGCTAGAAGACTGCAGTATGTATAAAACAGCAGAAACAGGCTGTGGCTTTAGAGCATGAACCTGATGTATGCTCAGAAATCTCTTGCAATACTGTTCTCTGTAAGCTATCATTCTTCTTGGTAGTGCCTCTTATCACTAGCATTCCCTAGCATCCCCTTACAGCCATTTTCCTTGAGTGAAACCATCTGCCAGAGTGATACCCCTTGGTTATACAGACCTAACACAATGAAGTAGGGGTCTAAAATTAAATTCAGCACAGCACAAGCAATACTTGGGGAAGAGCAAGTGTAAAATAAAGAGAGTACTTGAGAATGCCACGTATAGATTACAAAGCCAGATGGAAACTCTGCTATGGAAGCCAAAGGACAGAAGAAAGCCATGCAATTAGGAAGTACAATCCAAATCATACAGAAGTTGCAAAAGCTGCTTGTGAAGTCTATATGGAAGCAGATATAATATGAAAGCTAATGCATACAAGATGCAATTCTGATCGGGGATTGCATCTACCTAGCAAAAACAGTCTCATTTTGAGACCAACAGTGCACTCTTGTTACACAAGCTTATTGGGAGAAAAACTGTTTATGCAGAGTAAATTTGCTGCTACGAAAAACCTGATGTGTATGTAGAAGAGGGTTTTGACCAACCTATCAAGGGACTGCATAACATTGAGGAGGACTGGGGGATAAATACAGACTCTGATAATATGATTCATCTCCTTCCCCAGCCAAAATTATATGTAGGAAGACTTGGCTTCAAGTTTGCATGCTTCCTCTCACACACCTTTTCTGTCCTAGTCATGTTCTTCTCCAGAGTAGAGAGACATAAACAACCAAAGATATTTTTTTGACACTATGAATTGAAACTTGATACAAAAGGGATTCATCCTACAAGGTCAGAGAGATCTTGCCACATTCAACAAACTAATAACCATTGTTCACTTATCCACAAGGGGCATGTGAAGGAGAGCACAGGCTGAGCCCTGTGCCTGGTCTTTTCAGTGAACCTGAACATACAAATAGCGACACAGACCACAACACCAAGCATGTGTTGGAAAAGTATTATGACAAGAGGGAGATGATAAAAATAATTCCCTTTAAAAATGTATCCTAGAATGATTATATTCACAAGCAATTCACCATCCTGTTCTGAAATATGGCAGCTCAGACACCATACATGCCAATCTCACCACAGTGAGAGTGGTTCCACTAAAGTTTAAGTTTCACCTAAATTTATAGAGAAAAGAGGAGTTTCAAATAAAAATATAAGTTACCTATGAAGCAGGAGGTGAATGAGGCCCTGAAGTCAATGCTGAACCAGTGAGGTAAAACAATGAACAGAAGAGCCTCATTCTATAGGACTGAATACTGTATACCCTTTTCTAATACAAACAAGTATTAGCTTAATTTCTCCATTAAGACAGCAGTACATAACTCAAAACGCAACCCATCAAGGTCCTGTAGAGATCAGGCTTTCCTGCCCTGCCCCTGGTTTATGCTGCTTGAAAGTCCTGAAAGTAGCAACTGTATGCAAAGCAGAGCCACAACCCTGCTTCCTTCCTTCACCATTTGTCACACTTTTCAAGCCTATAAATGTCAGACTCCATGTTCCATTTCGCATGTGTAAGTGAGCTGGGATGAATGTAGGTGACTGGGAAAGGGAAAAGGAATTTCCTTGCACTGCTGGACACTGCAGAAATGCATTTTCATGTTTGTATACATAGGGCTGCGGTTACTTCATTTGCAGGTTGCCATCACAGCCTGCTGCACTGAACCACTGTACTCTACATATTAAGGTTCTGCATATAGAGTAAAAATCAATATTCACTCCCAACACCTTCCTAATCTCATATGAACAATCTCAAATAAACTCACTCACAATATAATAGTTCCTACGAATAATTACTCTAAATTGCAAGACAAAGAAAAAAAGCTGCATAACAAATTCTACGTAAGGAATCTCACACCCTCCAAAAAGTGGCAACAGATGAAACAAAGAGGCCTAAGAACACTGTTTACCTTAGTCAATATAGATATGTGCTAGTGTATCAAAATCAAAACTTGAATGAGGTTTTTTTTTTTAAGTACCCATAAGACCTGGAAATTTCCCAGCTAAATTAAATGAAACACACACTGAGTAGCATAAACAGGGAGCCGGGTGGCTAACAGGGCAGGCAAGAAATTCAATAAATAAATAAATAAATAAATGCAACACATTTGAGCTCAGAAGAACAGCCCTACAAGATCAGAAGAAAGGTCCATCTGGTTTAGTAACCTGTTTGCAATATGATCAACCAATCAATGGGAAACATGCAAGCAAGACCATCCCCTATAGTTTTTCCCCATAACCTGGTACTCAGATGTACAAAAGCTTCATTTAGGTCTCACAGCTAGTAAATACTGATAGACAAGTTCTCCATGAATTTGTTTAACCCATTAAAATAAATCTAGGCTAGTGGCTAATCACCATATCTGGTGGAAGATATTCTAGAAGTTATTTGTACACTTAGTAAAAATAGTACTTCTTGTCTATTCTGAACCTGCTAGAGATGTCTTTCATTGGATGATCCCCAATTCTCTCTGTTGCTATGAGGAGATTTATTTACCTTTATTTACCTTCTCCATGCTATTTATTATTTTATACATCTCTGTCATGCTTAGCTGGTGAAAGACGCCAATTGTGAATAGTTTCATGAATATAGTTTGTGGGAAGAAACAGTCAAGGCAGAGAGAAGGCATATAATCCATCTATGTAAAGTTTGTTAGAAATTACCAAACTACATCTTTTGAAAGACATACAATTATTGGAAAATCACAATACCATATTCTGAAACTTATTGCAATTATGAGAAAACAAATGCTTGTGGACCACACATGGTTGTTTATAGACTACGACTGCCACAGCCATTTTTTTAAACATTATTGTTGGAACAAGACAACCCAAAGAACTAAGAGGGATTTGATGGGTGAGGGAGTGATGGGGGTGGGTGGGGGGGATAACGAGTGCAGCAAATGACCTGCAGTGGACTTTGTCACTCCCTCCTCCTGCCCTCAGCAGCTACTCTAGGCCCCTGAAAGTGCTACACAAAGGTTCAGGGGTTTTGCTGAAGGGGGCAAGCTGGAGAGTGGGAAAAGGGGGAAATTCCACAGAAGTGGGCAAAGCCATTTCCCTTGATCTAAAGCAACCTAGGTAAACTAAAGGTCATCTGGGACTATTTGATAGAAGGAATAGCTGCATACATAGGAAGAATTCCTAATAGGATACAGCACAATGCTAATCAAAAGCCATTATGCATTCATCAGAGTATTGAGAAACACAAGAACAGGACTTGGCGTGGATACAGTTATGAATGATAACATGCTGAAGTAACACATTGGTATAAGTATAAAATGAACAACATTTAAGATGAGAAGTGGAACTGAAGGAAGCTTCTTACCACCTTTATCTTAGAAAGTGGCACCCCTATATAACTCAATATAATTATTGCCGTTGTTTGACTAAGAATACCTCTGCAGCAGGCAGCTCGTATCAGAGCTCTTGGCTTTGAAATGAACACCCAAGTTCCCATGCGCTAATGAGTCAGCAGCACAGATCCAATTACTTACGGCTTCTATTGCAATATCGCTAATGAAGACCATGGCCAAAAATATTAGCATTATCAGAATTAAGTTCCCACCCATCATACCCACCCAGTCTGGGACGGGTTGCAAAAAGCTTGCCTTTCAAAGAACAAACAGCCTGCATACTAGTCTAACTTGTACTAGAACTGAGCCAAACCACAGCAGTTGTTACATAAATGTTTTCATACCCATAAAAAAATAAACGCCATTTTCAGCATTTTTAAGGGGGGGATATTCCAAAGGATGCATAAGTACTTTCAGTTGGAGAAGAACAATACCTGAAAACATTCTTTATGTGATACAATGCAGTAGCAAAGCCACTGCAAAGTGACAAAACAGGATACATCCACCAAAATCCATATTAGGAATGCATATCAGAATGTTTATGTATTCTCAAACTGGGCATCCAAGCACAAACCCTATAGCTATCCATGCAAGATATGTGCATTGTGATATTCATTGTAATGCAATCGGGAAGCTTCACCTGTTGGGCAGTATAGAAATAAAATAAACTTTAGTTAGCCGCATGCCCATCTGTGATATCATCATGCATATTATGTGATCCCTGATTCGCTGGGATCACATAGTGTAAGAAAAAGAAGTTGCCCTATTCCTGCTTTAAAGATGGTACAAAACAAAAATATGAGAGTACAATGTGTATGAACAGGTTCAAAACACAGCATGAAAATGTTTATTGACATTCCTTTCAGGGTGAACTTCATACCCTTTGAAAGCACACTTTTCAGCAAAGCATATTTGAGGTTATCACTCACTTAAGGTGTTTTCCTCACAAACACCTTCCAGATCAAGTAAAGAGTCCTATCTTGGCCTCAAACCTCTTCTACCTCTTTCCCTGATTCTCACCCTAACAAGTAATTTCTATGTCTGATTTCAAGTTCTGACCTGCCGCCAATTTAAGATCACCTCTCGACCTAATATGATTGGTCCAGTTCCAAGTTCAGTTCTGCTTAAAGTAGTATTGGCCTAACTCCAGCACCACACCAACACCTTTCTTCTAGCTGGGTGGAATGCACACTCCAGCTTAATAAGCTGATAAAGTTACAAGCTGGCTGATTAACAGCAACAGTAAGCAGCAAAAGAAAGAGAGAGAGAGACAGAGAGAGATGTTCTTGAGATCTTCATTATGAAATGGAAAAATAGGACTTACCAGCATGAGCTTTGAGTAGGTGAGTTTTCAGCCGGCTGTTATAGGAGGACTTGAAAGGACAGAGTTTGCAGCGGAATGGTTTATGATGTCCATGGTGGGCTTGCATATGGCGATCCAAACTTGTCAAGGAAAAAGAAAAAATGAGAAGCAAAAAGAAAAAAGAGAAAATATGAATAATTTCAGCTAAAATTGGATGGCAGCAAAGCCTATATGATGCCATCTGTAGGATGGTTTCTCTGGATTACACTAGCAGAAATAAATTTCCATAAATGAGGAGACAAGCATGGCGAAGTGCAGAACATAGAATGTAAGCAGACATATTTTTGTTCATTTTCATTCATTCATCTCTCACACCCAGTGTTCATTACAATTAGGCTCAGCATTTGCTGAAGCCAATAATATAAAGGTGCAGGAAAGAAAGTTTGAGAGATGTCATAACAAGCCAATGTCAGATCTTTTAGATCAAGGTAAATAGGGTATTCTTAGTTGGGCTGAAAACTCAAGAACTTAGAGGATGAAAAATCACAGAAACTTAGTTGCCTGAGCACATATAAATTTAATATTGTGCTTGCAAAAATCTGAAGCACAGAGTTGACCTTGCCTTTATAAGCCAACTAATCCGATTTTCTAATCAATACAGGACATGCAGAACTAGACCATTCCCAACAGATGGTTGTCCAGCCTTGTCTTGAAGATCCACAGCAAGGGAGAGCCTTCCAGCCCCCACATGTTGCTGCTCTTACCAAACTGCTGAAATCTACCCTGCCACAACTCAAGAATGCCATCTCTAGAAATATGTTTCCAGCCCTTCATCTTTCAAAAAAGCTTAAACAATGAATTTCAGTTATAGAGACAAATAGTTAAAGCACTGAAAAGAATTAATTTTGCAATTCTAATTTCCATCTTTTTACATGCAGTCCAAATATGACAGCAGAATATTAATATGAAGATGTGGTTGAGTTTTCCTCACTAATATCTATGTAAATATACAGTAACTTCAAGTGCTTTCATTTCTATATGAATTACCATTGTCCATTCATATAATGTTTATCTAAATAAGAATATTCAGTAGGTGGCTGAGAAGTTCCTACTCAGTAAGACAGAAAAAAATGGTTTATGCCTATTTTTTCAAGACAGTGCATTCTCCTAATAGAACCAGACCATTAAGTAACAATTTTAATTGAAAACTAGTAAGCTGCCTATGGTGAAAATTAGTGAAAACAAGCTTACTTCAAACCATACTGTATGAAATTGCCTTGTTTTTACTAATCAGTTGTGCTTATCAACAGTGTAGGCTTTTGCACAACATTGTGTTGTGCAACACAATCCTATACATATCTTCTAGAAAGTATATACCACCAAATTCAATGGGATTTCCTATGACTTAAACATGCACAAGATATCAGTCTAATTTGACTTCATACAGATTATACTAGAAAAATTTAGTGCTGCATAGACTTAAAATCATTTTGTGACACTAACATGTACAGAAGAGATCTACAGATACTGATTATAGAGTTATCCAAAAGAATAAAGAGAAAGCAATGGGTTTCTCACCTCAGAATTGGTGAAGATGACAAGAATAACAATAAAGTGTTGCTTTTTACATCTTTCTTTAGCAATTAAAAACAAACACAATAAAACCAATAAAATTGATCAGAATGCAAAGTGAGCCATTGTTTTGCAATACCTCATCAATTCCTGAATACAATATAACTAAAATAAATAATTTACAAAATGTGAAAGTGTTGATAAAGAGGTTAAAGTAGTACATTAATTTAATAGCTACAGGAAAATGGCCTCAATTTGTTGCATCAAATTATTTAACAAGACCACTGAACATATACTAAAATGTTGGAACTATTTGCAATGTTTTGACCCCTAACTGGGAAGATAGTTCAGATGCCAGCAGAAGGGCCACTTGAAGGCCAATTCAACAGCTCATTTTTAAAATCGCCCACCCAACAGCCCATATTGAGCTCTTGAGATTGGGGGGGGGAGGGGGGGTTGATGCCTTTAAAAGTAACCTTGAATGTAATGCTATTCCTGTCATCCTGTCAAAGTAGCCCCCTAGTGGTTCCATGGTTTTATTCAGGAGAAGGTGAGGGAGAGAAAAAATAATATTCTCCAGTCCCAGAAGAATAGCCAGGAAGCCCTGAAGCTAAGCTTATCAGAGCTGTGAAGAAAGGAGAAGCTCAGATGGAGAAAATGTAGTGATACTTAAGACAACTGGGGGAAGGACAGGAACAGCAAGAAGATACATACATCTAGCCAAAGTCCAGACTGAAATAGGACCACCAGGGTATTGGACTCATTGCTGTTCTCATGTCAAAAATCACTGACTGAATGCTCATATGTAAACTGAACCTAACAATTTACTTTTTAAACTTATTGTACAATTATAAACAAGCACTTTCAGTGCATTTATTTCTACTCTGCACCAACATCAAGATATAATGACTTCCATTCGCTGATCTAGAAAGAAGGCTAAAACCTCTTGCATATTTGTGGGCACACTGATATCATTTACAAAATGCACACACATACTCTTAAAATGGAAAAATAGAGACAACATGGTGCAGGAACTTTAATAGCAACTAACCCAGAAAATAGGAATAGTCTGAGCGTGGACTCACAGGTGCCCACATTCTCATAACCAACTACAAAGATCTGCTGCACACCTGACATTCCACAGCAACATCCCTGCAGACATTCTTACAGATCAACCAAATGGTACAATCTTGACTGGACTTGCACAACCATGATGGGTTTGGGTGAGTTGCTGTGTCATCTGAACCCAGACCACTTGCCACTTGGGTGATTTGTCTGGGGAGAGGAAACCATCCTGACAACTCATGGCTTGTTCTAGCAGTTGGGATGGTGTGTCATCTGAACACAGGACACCAATCTCATGGTGGGTTGTGCGAAGTAAGCCACTTGGCAAGAGCAGCAAAACCCTGAATGGTTCTTGGTGAGCTTACCTATACCACTGCCAGTGACAACCCTTTCACTAATGTCCAAGTGGAACTCTGAATTGACCGTTGCTGGTTTTCCACCTTTTAAATAAAGAAAATACTGGGAAGCACAAATGGGTGCAAATATTTTCATAATTGTTTTAATGCATCATTTTCTGAGTGAAGCAAAAGTTAAACCATATGCACTTACAGCTGTCAAAAATATATATACTCTTGCCTGGTCTATTATCATGTCTGTCACAGCTGTCAGATGATAATGACATGAGGGTACATAAAGGCTAAATTACAAATAGCTGACAACAGTAATTTAACTCACTGTCTATTGGAACACCCCAGCAAACATGAAAGAAACTGTGAAGGTAAGAGTACCAAAAGGGGTGGCCTGTAGATCTCCCCTTTAGCAAAGTAATCCTCTAAATTTTAAGTGTCACACTGACATTTTCATGATCTCCACCTTTGGATCTCTTCCTGAGTCTCTAGTTAGTCCAGAAAAGGGAGATTTTAAGGCTACCCCCTTTCCACAGTCTTTTTTGGGTATTCCCCAGGTTCCCCAACAGCTTTAAAAAAATGAGAAAAGGGCTGAATAAGATGGAGTGAATGGGGTCACATTGTAATCATAAAGGTTTTTTTATGGGTCTAGGAAACTTGCATTTTTTAATAAGGTATACTGTTATTATTACAACATTGCATTTAAATCCTTCCTTTTCTCCTGATTTGAAGAGAGCAAGTTAGCTTACGTAGCTCTATTTTATCCATACAACAATGCTCCAAGGTAGGTTAAGCTTAGAGGGAGTGAATGATCCAACGTCACCCAGTTGACTTGATGGCTGAATCAGGACCGGAACCTGATTTCCTGAAGTCCAGTCCAGCACTCTCAACCACTCCACTCCACTCCACTCCACTCCACTCCACTCCACTGGCTCTCTATTGCATAAATATATGCAGTTTTCATAAGCAGACAATAACTGATGGAAGATATATACAAATTTCATGGTCCGGGAGTAAATAAAAGGAAAATATAATGCAAACACTGCTGCCAACTGTTCATGGTTTAGTCTATTTTGACAGCCTATATACAATATATCTTGTTACAGTTTGACAGCTGTAACTGGCAAGGTAATAGATGAGGCAAGACTACATAATATTTTTGACAGCTGTAATTGTGTACTTGTGCAATTCTGAAAGACGAACATATTTTTTTAAAAAAATACAAAGACCTTGTGCTCCCCTTACCACAAAAAGGGGGTAAGGAGGCAGTGACAATCACTCCAAAGTATGGTTGGGGCATTAGTAAACAGCTGTCACTTGTGATAGTATCTAGAGAAATGAGGAAAAGGAAGGGGATAGCAACTCATGGTAAGCCAGGTTGTCTTTCAGTCGTATTATGTGTTGTTCCACAAACAACCCACATGACAGCTTACTCACAAAATAGTTTGCCATGATGTGCAAAATTGCCCCTTCTACTTATCCAAGAGGAATATTATTGCTTCTGGGGAGTGAAAACTTTGCTTTAGAAGCAGCTTGTATGAATGGGCTCTCTGAATGGATCTGGAAACATTATCTATAAAGTGAAAGTAACGAAAAAAAGCTTTTGCTGGTATGGTTTAGACTGTGTCTTACTTTGAGTACTGCATTTAAGATTCCCAAGATGGCAGTGGAAAAGCTGACAGGAATCCTACCTTAAAACTTTAGAATCTAAGTACTGAACTTGAATGGTTGTGCCCCCTACAAACCTGGATGGCAAAACTACACTTACAGGAATGCTATTTCAATGAACACTCCTGTTAATACCATTGTATGTGCACCGTGCTAAACTCAAATATTGTCTGCATAGACACTTCACCATCCTCGCCCATCAGTAAAATAAATAAATCATTCCCTTGTACCTGCTGAAATAAGGAGAGAAAACTAAAAAAGATCTCTGGACCAGGGTTTGGACAACTGGAGCTGATCTGAGACAACACACATTTGCACATGAGTTCTTTGCACATGCAGTTTAGAATTATGGAAGCTAGCATATTATCCATTAGAGGCTACCATGAAAAGTATGAATCCTCTGACATTTTTGCCTCTCCCACCTCATCTATCATCCCACTTCCCACAATAGAACTGAGAGCTGTGAGCAGGAATCAAGTTGATCTTACATTTATTAGCCACTACTGCTTTAAGTAATTTAAGATAATGCAGCAAAACTTTAGAATCTAAGTATTGCCTTCATTTTCAGTATCCCCTCAACCCAGGCCAGTACAACCCTGCAAACTGCACTCTTGAATAACTGAAAAAGGTGAGTTCCTCCTGTAAAACAAATGAAACTCTGGATATTAACCAAAATGCCAAAATAGAAGTGCAAGTTGCTCATACACAGGTTCTTTCCCCATACATCGCCATCACACTTGAAGTAAGTTCAGAAGCATGAGGAAAAGAATGTCACAATTTGTACTCTTTTTCTTGTTATTTGTTTTGAAGGTATTTTAAATCTCACAATATATTCAGTCCTACAATGTATATGTGTTTGGGGAGAGGGGTATCATGTAAATCTGCTTAATTTCAAAGAATGCATCTTTAATAAAACATATTGATTCATTCCATTTCATTAAAAACAAAATATAAAAGTTTATCTGGGATATAAAAAGATGAAAAACAAAACAAAATAAGGGTGCTCTGGGCAGTATCCAATGCATTATGAACAATAATGCTATGTTTTGCAGTGCCAATAACACTTTCTGCCACAATGGATTTTCCATGGAAGCCTGTTATGCCAACAAGCACTACTGTCATTCATAATTTTTATCATAGTATTTATACAATGCTTTTGTCCGTTGGACAAATGAGAACATAAAGTTAATTTTCAATTCTGTACACTGAGAGCAAGGAACCTTTTTCTGCCAATGGTCTAAACTCAATTTCAGAGAAGTACATTCTGGTGCTATGCAGGGTCAAAGGAGTAGGGTAAAAAAATGTAAACAACCACTGGCATGTTGCAGCTTTTACTGCCAGTACCTATGCCTAAAGAGAACCACTTCAACATTTATGATGAGAAAAAAAACTATGTAAGAACTAGGAAACCTGCAAACAGTCCATTATAGTGGAAGAGTGGGTGAGTCAGTGAAACAGGGCACGAATGTCTCAGCAACCTCAGAGGATCTTATCTGGTCCTGGGCCTGAGTTTCTCCTCTACTGCTAGATATAAGCATCTACTTAAAGTTATGAAAAGCTGAATTGTCCTAATGCCATCCAACACAGACATTGTTGTACCACAGTTATTGTTAAGGCAGAAAATTAATACGTCCCCATTCTTTTCAGCATATAAAACAAATGACTAATTTCTGTAACCAGTGTCATGTGTGAAAATTTCTAGTTCAGTGTCATGGACTGAGTACAGGATGTAGAAGGCAAAAAGTATTCACCAGTAAAACAAGCAGCCTTAACCCCTACCATGTAGTTCCCACTATGCCTTGAACAGAAGCAGGAAAGTTGTTCAAATGTTTTGGCATTCCTTTTGTAGTCCTACTAGCGTCTGAGTCCAGCCTGACTCAAATGATAGCATGAAGAATTATCAGGCCTGGTCCCTTCTTAAGACTGCAGCTTAACTGTAGTTTCCATCTTTGCTTTATGGTCCAGTCCCCTCCACCAGGTGAACAACAGAACCACACTTTCCTGTGTCTCCCATACATGACTGGCAGATAGGCAAGCCATGAAACCAGCAGCAGGACCCTGAAATTGCTGTGTACCCATCATTACTTGTAGATATTATTGGTTGTCTAATCTCTTAATACTGAGTATTAAGTAGCAGAAATAATAACTACTATAAACAAATGTAACTTACTTGTGCCTGAAAGCAGAGACAAAGGAACAATACTGGCAGCTGTACTTGTCTTCACGAGTAAACATGGCCAGTGCCAAGTGACTTCTCTCGTGCGATCGTAGACCCTGCATAGACATCAAAACCCGGTCACACTGGCTGCAGTGGTAGCCACCAGGTCTGGTTTCATCTTCCAGTGATGGTCCAGATTCAGCTTCTGCAAGTTCCACAGTGGCAACACTGCCAGGGTCTTTGGCTCCCTCAACACCCTCCAAGAAAGCTGCATGTGAAGGATCTTCAGCTTCCTGCTAAAAAACACACATCCCCCCAAAGCCATCAATTCTCACTCCCTTCTGCCCTATTGTTACCATTAAGTCTATGGAAGTCTATGATTTTGCTCTAATGGTAGCACCTCTATAATTCCAACTATGAGTTAATTATGCAAAAAAAAAAAAAAAAAACACGCTACAATCACAGTGAAGAACATGGCTCTATAGAAATGTACAGCCTGACTATATAAATGGCTAACAGCATTGCTGGAGCACATCACTTTCCAAGATAGACAAGAAAGTATTTTTCATAATACCAAACTATATAGAAATAAAAATCCTAAGGAAAGGCCAAACCTCCTTATGTAATATGACTAGAATGGTATAAAGTTGACACAGTGCTCAACTTTTCTATAGAATTGCCTAAATAAATATTTTTCAGTCTCCTTCATCAGCAACTATGCATTGTGTACTATCAATCTATTCAAGGTTTTGTTAAATTAAGCAATATTTATTTTTTGCCACATGTAGGGAGTTGGGAGAAGAGCCTCAGAAAGAAACCCTCATATAATTTGCTTTTCTCAAATACAGGGGTTTAATCCCTTGAGTGTTCAATTTTTTATTTGAGTTAAAAATAAGTAAAAATAAAAATTTGATCACTAATCTTTATTTCTTTAAGTTCTTCTAGATCATATACAAATCCCTATTCCTGGAGAACAAAATTCAAAAAGAGTTTTATCACACGTATGTAGAAAGTCAGCTTTGTATGTGCTGCTACATTTGAAGATGGGGAGGTCTTTCAGAATAGTCATTTACTCAGACCTTCATTCATTCTGCATTACAAGATAGATCAGATAATGGAGCACTCCTAGAAGTCCAACGTATTCCACAGCGATTTCTTCTGTTCACACAAAGCATTTAAGTGAATGGTTCTCTGTGCATGGAAGACATTCATAGGATTGTGTGTACTCTGTTTTAAAAAGGCATCTATTTGCCCCAAGGTGGCTAAGATTTTACAGCAACCAAACACTGCAACTATGCAAAGTGAGCAAATGTGACCCAGTAGCTTGGAAACCTTATTCAGTATTTCCAAGACCCTGCCCACACATTTTCAAGCACTGCCTAGCCCACAAGGACTAGAAAAATGAAAGCAAGAATTGCAAAGTTTTGAAAATTTGGTTGTGCGGGGACAAAACAAATTCAAAGGGAGCTAAATTCTGCAGCATCTTCCTAGACCTGGATATGCAACTTATACTAACAGCAGATGCTGGGATGCAGGTCATAAAAATGCAAACTTAAAAAATTATGTGCTCCAGTTCTTTCTTTCTAAAGAGGGGGGTTTATTGGGAGGGAATACAACAGTGACATGGAACATTTAAAAAAACCTCTACTAAGCAGTCGACTTTTGGTTCTCAAAAGAAAATATTCCCATACATTAGGGAATGGGATGGAACAGCATTACAGTCCAAGAAATCAAAGCGCGTTTAAATTCAATAAAAATGTAGACTAATATGTACTATTCGTGTTCAATGTGCTTCATTTCAGCAATATAGTGCCTGATCCAGAACTCCATTAAATTAAACAATAATTTGGTTCACTTCCTTCTTGAAGTGACCTTTTCTTTATGTTTAAGAACTAGTCCCCAAACTAGCTCTTAAATATTCTTACCTTGACTGCAGCAGAGACTGAGGAGCCATTTCCATACTGGACATGCTTACGAAGGTGGTTGCAGATGGCTCGAAGAGTTGGATGAACTTCCACACAAAATTTACACTTGTAGCCCACCACCTTCCTCTCCTTCAGTTTTGAAACTTCTTCCAAGCTACCAAAAGGCTGTAAGACAAGAGAATTGGAAAATTAATTAAACCATCCTTTCAGGAATGGTTTCTTTCTCTAGACTGCACTACAAACATAATCAGCAACTTTATGCTTGTTAGAATACGTGAGCCATGGAGGTGGCACAAGTTCATGCATAAAGGTTCCTAAATACATTATTGTGCCATTAAACCCTGTTTTAAGCCCAAGAGGCATGTAGAAAATTTAAAATGAACTTTGCAATCTACTGATGATATTAAATATAAATGCAAAACCTTGCATTTCTGTATAGAAAGAGAATAAAAGCATGGATAACATGCCATTTCCCACTAAACCATGATCTCTGCTGATGTATATTTGCTATAAATGTAAACTGGTGCTAAACTAATGGGACCTTCTTAGTTTTTTCCAAGAAAAACCTTGAAATTATATCCAGAGGTATAGTCATTATAGTTTGTAGAAGCAAAAAAAAAAAAAAAAGGTACTATGGACCTTAATAACTTATGTATTTATTCTGGCATAAACATTTGTAGACATTGTGCATTTCATCAGACGTATGAAGTGTCAACATCAGATTGGTCAAACTTTATATACATGTGCAGAGGGGAATGTAAACAGTATTGTCACAGGGAACTGAAATGCAAAAAAGTAAGGACAGTGGTAATTACCTTAACAGTTGCCATTCGTAAAATGTTGTTGGGTGATAATGGCAAGCATGCAATGGTGGGCCAGATTAACACATTGAAATCAAAATTGAAATGCAGGAAGGTACAACTGTTAAGGTAATTATCACTATCTGTAGTTTTTTTGCATTTTAATTCCCTCCCAAGATACTGTTTACATCTCTCCCTCCCACACAACTCCATATGTGGGTATTGAGCAGCCAATTCAAGGCTGATACTTCATGCATCTAATTTGTTAGTCTTTATGATGCCACAAGATTCTTTGTTGTTTTTGGAATCCCCAAGGTTTTTGGAGGTAGCAGGGAAGTCATAATAGTTTTAATACTTGTGAAGATGATATGGTCTTGATGAGAGTACCTACAGTTTTAAGCACTGAGTAGATCTGCATGCTTTTTGACTGAGAAAAATTTCTGTAAAGCTCTTGGGATTGCAAGTCCTAAAAAAGGAAGAACAAGAATATGGATCTTTTGTGTTTGGAGTTGAGATCTGAACTACAAAGGTAGCAAAATATTATATATTCCTGCCTGTCTCCAATACAGAAGCATGATTCAATCCTGGATAGTCTCATATTTGACTTAAATATATTATTATTGAAGTGCCATAGTCTTAGCATGTTTGCATCAGGTGGGCCCATTTTGGGGCACGTAATTTTTGGGGATGTAATACCTTAACTTTCCTATCTTTCTCTGTTTATATAATCCTTGGCTCCCACCATCCAGTGCTTTTTTGTGTTTTTCTCTACTACAAAAATTATTCCCACCCTGAAACTAATTCAGTCCCGTCAACATAAGGGATCAAGACCCCATTTTGTTGGGGTCCTACCTTGAGAACAAGGTTTGTGACAAACCAAAATTTAGTCTCCCATTAATAGCTGTGGAAACGCATTTACTGTTTTACTATCTTGGATCAACATGATACAAAACTTCCAACCATGTAATTGGAGGTCATTCAAAAAGCTTGTTTTCCATGTGAGGTTTCTGACTCCCATCACAAATGAGGCAACTTGTTCCAGTATAGTATCAAGTAAATAAAAGGAGGAATAGATCTATTTTTCTTAAAACAGATGGTTTAAATTCATAAACCTCAAGGCTTTCTGCATTCAGCTTCCTTCTCAATTATTTTTCATGCCTTCCCAATGATTTTGCTAAGCAACAAAATTAAATTTTGGCCTTATCAATACTGTGGGCAGGGGGCAGAAGAGCAGGTAGGAAGAATAGTTGTTTCCACATACCAAAAAACTAACAGGATTTGGTGCCAAAGAGAAATTAGCTTTGAAATGAAAGGGAAGGTGGTAGAAATAGCATGCCAGGGCTTTAAGGAAGAGGTGGAAGAAATGAGAGAAGGAGTGTAATCAGGCTGCAATGTTTAATTGACTTAAGGCATATTGGCACACTAAGTCACTGGTGAGCTTGTAGCTCCTTGGCTGCCAAAGGGAATGTGCATCTGGACGCTAGTAATGAAAAATCTTCTGGGGGTGGAAGAAGAGGAAAAACACAAATATAAATATAAAATGTGAAAACATATCCTTACCCTCTCTTGTTTGAAATCTACAAAAGCACCATCTGCATATTTTTGCTTGCTCAGAAGCTGCTTCCTCCTCTCTTGACGTTTGGCACGCTTCTGGAATTCCTCATTGTGACTGTTCAAGTGTGAGGTCAGCTCCGCTGTGCTATGCAGTTTACTATCACAGTGCCTGCACTGGAAGAGGGGGTTCTGAAAGCGGGCACCACTTCCCAGTATGGTAAAGTCTCTCTTCAAATCCTTGCTGTGGTGTTCCGTGTAATGCATGCACAGCAGCTCGGCTGTGCTGAAGGAGAGCTTGAAACACTTGATACACCGGAAGGGAAGCCACTCAAATTCTGGGGCCTCCATCTCTACCTCTGGCTTTTCAAAATCATTCCTCTCCTCTGGTGGAACTTGCTGCTTTTCATATTCATCAGCATACACAGCAGTGAAGTAACCCCCCAGCTTGCTCGCATGTTGCTTCTTAGGGAACACTCCAGGGTGCCGTTTCATGTAATGGGACACAATTCCTTTTTTACTGAAAGACTGGAAAGAGCAGAGAGAGCATTTCTTTTTCTCCACTGCCCTCCTCAGCTCCTCACTTAGTTGAGGAGAATCTTCCTTTGGGGGCGACGGAATGATCACTTTATTCGGCTTGTCACTGACAGTCCTTGAAGCTGCTAAGCAATGAGTATAGTAAGCATCAATGTCATGGCGTTTCTGATAATGTGCAGCCAAACCTTTACGAATAGGGTTCGTATAGGAACATAAAGCACATTTAAAGAGGTTATTCTTGCCTTCTGGTTGGGCCCGAACATTGTTGTGTTTTATTCGGTAGTGCCTAGCTATCCCCTTCCTGGTAGAACAAAAATACTTACAGAGCTGGCATCGGAATACAGTGTGAGAAACCAAATGGGAACTTGAGAAGTGTGAAGGAGGCACTGAATCTTCTCCAACAATCTCCTCAGGAGCAATTTCTGGAGAAGGCTTCATTTCAGTGACTACTTCAGGCTCCAGAGAAGCAGGGAATTTAGGAGGAGATTGTGCAAACACATCAAACTCAGGCTGGTTATGATATTTTTCATAATGAATTTTGAGTTTCTCTAAAGTGCCATGTGTGTAAGGGCACAATTTACACCTGTAAGCACCATACCCTTGCTTGAAAATTCTACTAGTCTCTTCCACATCATTCTGGTTCATGTCATTAGGTTGTTCCACATCATGCACAAAATCTTCCGCAGTGACCTTTACTGAGGGATGTCTTTTCTGATAGTGTGTGAGAACACCATGGATGCGGGTATTAATGTATGGGCAATGCCTACATTTGTACACAGCTCCAGGGTTAATATCTATGTCTTGTGCAAAATCTGCAGCTTTAACTTTCATCCCAGGATGTTTTTTACCATAATGAGTCAGAAGCCCATGCAAATTGTTATATTCTGACTGGCACACTGTGCACTGATATGGTGTGGAGGATATTGCAGGATTCACTGAAGTAAGCTGAATAGCTTTGTCTTGGGAAAGGTTTGAATCCTCTGCATATTCTGTATCATGGTCTACCTGTGATGCTGCTATCTGGTCCTCAGAATTCATCCTGGTCCCAGCATCATTGGATGCTGGGTTGACTTTATCAGCAGCATCTTTCTCTTTGATGATATCTAGCAATACTGATTCATCTCCATTCATAGCCCAGGGATGAAAAGCTTGGTAGTGATTAGTAATGTCCCAAATGGATGATGCCTCAAAAATGCAATCTCTGCATTTATAGCTTTTCATCTCAGATGGAATTAGTAGAGCTGGAGGAGAAGGATCTGGCCCTGCCCAGAGTTTTGTTGCCATGTAGGTGTAGTCAACATAATGCTCAGGATGTCGCCTTTGGTAATGAACAAGCAAGCCGCTAGGCTCTGCATGAGAATAGATGCACCATTCGCAGTGATATCCAGCCTCTATCAAGCCATCCAAAAATGCCCATCGCAAAATAGATGTGACTGTGGCCTTCAGGCTTGGGTGGTCCTTTTTAATGTGTTTCCGCAAAGCGTAGAAATAAGGAGATGTGTAAGAACACTGCCTACATTTGAGAGCTCTTAGCTTAGCCTTTTCTCGCTCGGTATTAGAAGAGGGGCTCTGTAGGCCACCAGGGGAATTTTTCTGGCTACGATCACAAAGGCTCCTGATTGTGGCAGTGTGCTGCCGAATCACATCTGCATTGGCTTTGAAATCACGATGCTTCTTTTGGTAATGTATGAGTACACCTTTCACAGTCCTGTTTCCATAATCACAGTGCTGGCAGAAGAACATCTCATTCTCTGAGGGAGCTACAGTACTCTCGGAACTGCCTCTGTTAAGCTGTTGCATAGATACTGGTGCTCTGTGAACACCAGGAGGCATATCTCCAGCTCTCATCATTGCTGCAGTGGGAGGTGCCTGCCTAATATATTTTGCAGTCACTTTTATCTCTGGATGCCTTTTCTGGTAATGCACTAGCACTCCAACCACTGAGCGGTTGCTGTAAGAGCAATGTTTGCAGTAGTAAAGCTCAGTGGTAAGGTCTGGAGGTGGTGGAGGTGGTAGCTGTGAAGACATGTTGGACATTTTGGGGGAGACAGGTGATCCTAATTCATAAGCCATCTGAGCTAGAGCAGAACCCCTCTCGACAGATACCACCCGCATAGTCTTCTGAATCCTGAAATAAGAAGCCTTCTCTTCAGGATGTTTTTTCTGGTAATGCACTAAGACAGAATGCATATTAGGACTTGCAAATGAGCAAACATCACAGTCATAAACCACAACACTGTTTAGTGATGACTCCTTCTGACTTTCAGATTCTGGGCTATTACCTTTTGAAGAATTTTTGCTAAAAGCAGCAGATACACCAGTCCCACGTCCAACTGGAGTTGAAGTGGCAAGGCTTTTTGGAGCAGAGTTCAAGATCTCCCTCAGAGTTTGTGACTCTGAGCTTAATCCCTCTTGCTGCTCAATCACATAGCTTGAGAATATCATTGCATTGTTAATTTTGACTGTTGGGTGCATTCTTTGGTAATGTGGCATTAGGCTCCTAACATTTGGGCTAGTGTAAGAACAGAAACGACAACGGTAGATCAAATCAGAATGATCAAAATTTAGTACATTCATAGCTTCAGGATGATGTTCACCATAATGTTGTTGCAGGTCTTCAAAGTTTGTATAATCAATGTAACATTCAAGACATCGATAGACTGCACTGTGATCATTTGGATCCAGGATATATCTAAAGCTGAATTTAATGTAGGGATGCATCCGCTGATAATGGGTGCTAACACTCCTGGCAGATTTGTTGCTGAAGTCACAGTGTTTACAATAGTAAAGCCTTCCAGAATCACCATAATCAGAATTTTCATTGTTTTGATCAGATCCATATATACTTGATTGGCTACCTAAAGCAGATGAATTAAGACCTTGGTCCTTCAAGCCAATTGAAGAACAGTAATAGTCTTCCTCATCCTCAGATATAGTTAGTTCAATTTCTGCCCCATTGGTGGAATTGTAATCATGGGGGATATTCCTGTAATTTGACTCTTTCTGAGACTCACTGGTATCTCTTCCCCACATTGGTTGGGAAGTGAATGATGACATTTCCATCAGTGGCTCAGCTTGTTCTTCTTCCTTATCCAGTTCTACTTCTATCTCCACTTCATTGTCTTCCTCTTCTTCTTCATCGTCCTCTACATTAATTACTGCATCTTCTTGCTGCTTGTTTTGACTTATTTTACTTTGCAAATTACTAGCTATCTCATCAATTCTTGTTCTCTTCTTCACTGGTGAGAGATCTAGGGGGAAGTCATTGGACATCTTTCTAGAGGCTTTTGCTACAAAGTTGTTTTTAGAAGACAGCCCAAGAATTGAGGTCTGGCTTTTCTTCACAGTGCTGGGAGAGGCATGAGCATCAGGCTCACTGTCTTGTGGCGTGTTTGATGAGGGGCCTTCGTATTTTGGCAAGTTGTCACAAAATGAGTGCTTGTGCTGCTGATGAACCCGAAGGCCTTTCAAAGTAGTTGTGGAGTAATTGCACATGGTACATTTATACGGATGCTGTGAATTGGACTGTGGAGATTGTTGCTGCTGCTGCATGGAATCCATCATTCCCCCAGACTTCCTGCCATTCATATTGCCCCCATCATAGGATACTGTGCTTTCATTTAAAGAAGAAGCTATGCTTTCAGTCTGAGAATTCACTGCATCCCAATCTGAGGCTGCACCAGTGTGACATTGTTTATGAGCTCCAAGTTTGAATGAGCTCTTGCAAGTGAAAGGACATTCATCACATTTGTACACTGCTGTCTTTCCAGACAGGTGAATGTTTTCAATATGGCGGGAAATGCTCCTCCGATGCATGGTAAGGAAAGGGCAGAAAGGACACTGAAACCTATTCATAAACCTTCTAAATGGAATCCCCTTTGTCTCCAGTAACTTGTGGCCCTCAGATCCCATCAGCTGCTCCGCAGTTAATCCTGAGGCTTGGTGATCCATGGAATTCAATCCATTTTCACTGTCTAGTTCATTTAGCTCATCATCAGAACTGGAGTCATTCAGCATACTGTTTGTATCCATATCAGCAGAAGAATTTGCAATATCAGCAATCCCATAGCGAGATCTGTCGGACAAATTAACAATGCCCGAGTTGTGAGATGCCTTATGTTTCATAGGAGGATAGGAAACAGAAGAGAATTTAGAAGATGAAGAGTTGGACCTGACAAGGGAATTGTTCATAGAACTTCTGTAGTTTGGGATGTTTGCATTAGGCATCTCTCGTCCAGAAGCATTCATGGGGATATAGTTAGAGTTTGCAGTGGGGCTTGGTGGACCTTTGCTTGATACATCTGGCATATTGGTGCCATCCTGTTGCTGCCTCAGGCTTGACAATATTTTCACCATACTGCGATGCTTTTTCATCATATGATCACACCAACGTTCCCTTCGAGGTGTCTGGTAACTACACCATTCACAACAGAAGTTGCCTCTTGACTTAGTTAAGGGCTTGACCATAGATTCCAAGATACTGCGCTCTACCACTTCAGCTGGAAGCTCTTTACATGAGTCCTGTACTGGTATGGATGTAGATGCTGATTCAGAGATGGCAGCTGAAGCAGCAGGAGGAGTGGAGCTCTCCTTCAGACTGTTCTTGTGGTACATCTTCTGGTGTTTGATAATCCTTGCACGTCTTGGTGATTTGTAGGTGCAGAACTGACAAGAAAAAACCTTACCAAAGCCCTCATGCATCATGATGTTGTAATTTAAGGAGCCTGCACCAGGTGACCCTGCTGGCGATCCTCCAGCCTGAGTACCATGCACTTTTCGTGTGTGTTCTATGAGAAGGTTTTTGGATCGGAAATAACGCACACAGAATTTACACTGGAAAAACTTGTTTGCTGGTTTGGAGAGCATATGTTGGCCATAATAATTCTGGCTATGGCTATAGTAATTTCCAGTCCCCAACTGAGCTGCATTTTGTCCTATAAGAGAAGCAATAACAAACAATACTTTAGAAATGAATATAATACTACACTGTCAACCTTGTCCTTTTTTTCTTTCTTCCTTTCTCTCAAAATTGCAGTTACTCCAAAGGATTAGGTATATAAATGTTTCCTGAGACGTAATCATATGAATCTACCACAACCAATTTCCTTCCAGGGAATTTGTTGGTCAATGCATAACTAGATGTGACAAAGAAGAAATGAACAACTATGTAAAAAATAACGTGGGACACAGAATGCCATTCTAACAAAGATATGTCTGTGACAAAGGCCACCAATAGCAAAAGATTACTATCAGTTATATTGGCTACGAATGGAGTTTCCTCAATACCTCACTTGAAATGTATTCATTGCTATTTCTGTAAGTGTGTGCATGCATGGGTGCCCACTGCTATCTATCTATATATAAAGGTGCCATCTAGCTTTGCATACTCAGACAATTAACTATGAACATACCTTTCAGGAGAGTATAAACTTTCTAAGAAGTAATGTTGGAATTCCTGAATATTATCAAATAAGTCTTATGAGTGGACAAAAATTGGGAGCTAACTGCATCATAAGAGGCAATGACATTTTTAAACTTTTGATTAAGTTAAGCACAAACTTGTGGGAACAACTGTAACTGAATGCCATTGATTCAATGGTATAGGCTATTGCAAGATGTTCATAATAGGTTTGCAATGGAATCCAATGGGTTGCTAAATACTGAATATGGTAACTATAGGAAGCAGTTCACTTTCAAAACCATTTATGATATAATATATGAGATGTCCTCATGGCTCAACAGAATCATAATCTGAGAATCCTGCAGTAGACTAAATAATTAAAATAACATCTCAAATATGAAGAAATGAGCAATATTTACCTGCCATGTCATCTCCAACTGCAAATTCATCTTTTACAGAAGAATATTCCACCTCTGCCTGGTCATTGCTGTTCATGGAACTAAACCTTGATTGACCAGGTGTTTCCTCCGTAACATCTGTGGGCTGTAGAAATGCGGTATGAACATCCTGAATGTGAGCTTTAAGATCTTCGTAGGATGGTGCTCGAAAATCACAGCCATCACACTGTAGCACCTCCATAGTCCTTATTGGTAAGTTTTACATTAGGAAATCCTAAGGAAGAAAAAAGGGAAAAGGCGATAAAGTGTAAGGGAACTGTTCATTAATTTAACAACTAGTAGCATATAAAATATGTTGAATGGCACAGATTAAGCCTTGAGAAAAGATAGGAGGATTTTATCAGAAACATTTACCCTTGCCCGAAAAAAACTGCAGAAAAAAGAGCAGCAGCAAATTACAGGAATTCCAGAGGTGACACTGCAAAAACGTAAGAATGCAAGAGTCATGACGGATCACACCAAAGGTCCACTGAATCCAGAATTCTATTTGTATAGTGGCCTGCTACCTGCCCACAGGAAATCCATAGAGGACGTGAGAAAAACAACCTCCCAAATTCACAAGCAGCGCGTGTACTGTCTCTGAAACTGGTAACAGCGTATAGAAATCAAGACTATTCATTGATAGCCTTAACCTCCTTGAATTTGCTTAATCCGCTTTTAAAACCATTCAGATTGCTGACGATCCCTACATCATATGCACTTTGTGAAGCGCACTTTTTGTCTTTCCTGAATCTCCTACCAATCAGTTTTATGGGATGAATCTGGGTTCTATTATTACAGGAGAGAAAAAAGTCTCCTTTCCACTTTCTCCGCACTATACATAATTCTGTACACCTCTATCATGTCTATCTTTTTCTGTACTAAACAATTCCAGATGTTGCAACATTTCCTCGTAAGTGAGTTGCTCAGCCCACCGATCAGTTTAACTGCCATTTTCTGCACCTTTCTTCAACTCTACAATATCCCTCTTTTAGGCATGGTTACCAGAACTGCACACAGTATTCTAGGCTTGGTTGCACCACTATGAAAGCAGTATGATATTGGCAGTTTTTTTTTTCCAATTCCTTGCTTATTTAAGCCCAACATCACACTTGCTTTTATCACAAAAGCCACATAGTAGGTTGTCATTTTCATTCAGGCTGCCCACTACAACCACACGATCTCTTTCTTAGTTAGTTACAGAGAGTTCACAACTGAGTGGAATTTGCCATTTTGGTGCCAATTCTCCCAGTTTGGAAAGATCCTTAATCACCCAAAATAATTTGAAATCAGCAAACTTGGCCACTGCAATGTTCATTCCTAATTTCAAATCATTTATGAGTAAGCTGAAAAACCTTGGTCCCAATATGGATCCCTGCTTACATTCTTCCATTAATTGGGAGGGGGGGGGTGGATGAATCCATTCACACTGTCATATTCTTCCAGAGGTTTCCATAACATTATTGGGCTTTTTTTAACCTAAAGGTTATTACCACAAATGCTTGGTTTTACAGTTCTCAATACTTTGAATGTGTGTGGGCAGAGATGATGTGCCTCACAGAAAAAAATGTTATAAAATAAACATACCTTAATCCCATTGCTCCTTTGCAAATCTATATCCATAGAACCAGCCCCTTACCTCTTAAGTGCTAAGTTTCACAATTTTCAATGAATAGAAGAAGTTTGTTGGGAGTAGAATAGATCTGCACAAGAAGCTAAGTGTATGGAGGGAGGGGCAAGCAGTAAAAATGAAAGTGAAACCTTTTCTGCAGAATACTCCACAATTGTGTGTAGCATGAAGCTTATATTATTTCTTCCAGGAGGAGAAAACCTATAATGGCAGCAGGTCATAAAAGAGATCCAGTTCAGCAATATTTTAATGACGTTAGTTCCTTTATCTATGGGTAAGGCATGCATGCAAATTATGTGATAAACCATGATTTAAATCTAGTCTTACTGACTAGTGATTTAAGATTTAAATTGATTTGATTTCAATCAAACCTACCCTGTTGGTGAGGAACATTGTCAAAATCCTTCTGGAAACAAACTATACCTACCAGATCAGCCCATCCACGTGATTACTCTCAAACAACTCTAAAAGTTTGGTGAAACAGGATTTACCTTTACAGAAGTCATATTCATATTCTAAATATTTTTCTTAGATCATTAACAATTAAATATTTGAGTTAAGAACTCCAGAATGGATACCATCCAGGCCCAGTACAATCAACAACAGCATGACAAAAATTCATGTATCGTGACTTTTTTTCTTTTTGCAAGGAATTCAAAGCCCTTAGATTTCCCACTCCAGTCTATTTATCCTCACAACAATCCTAGAATGTGACTCATCCAAGGTCACCCATCAGTTTTATTGTCATGTGGGAAGTAGAACCAAACCCCAGTGCAGCACTCTAACCACTACTCCACACTTTTGTCACCTGCATCTGCCTTCATTCCTCAGACTCCTTTCCTGAAAACATTAGGTATAGGTGTCTTGTTGTAGTAAAGACAGATGACAAAAAATCAGCTTCTCCACCATTTCCTTATCCTTCTTTAGTACTCAGTTAACTCCTCTGTCATCCAACAGTCTGACTACCTCCATGGTTGCCTACATAGAGCTTCAACAGAAGCGCTACCTGCAGAGCTTCTGTTGAAATGCTTGCCCCATTTAGATTTTCTAGGCTGTTCAACACTATGCTCCCTTAAACATATAGAGCAACAATTTTTATGGATTTTTATAGATCCAGGTTTTTACAGAATTTATATCCAGAGACAGATAATCACTGGTTCTCTCCATTTCTTCAAGTTTCCATGATACCACCATGCCTAGGTTTTCCTCTAAAACCAAGTCTTATCATCTTGGCTTAGCAGTGCCTAGCATTTGCACAGAAACACCAATACACAATGTCCTTCTCCAGATTTCTGTGCATCTTCTGCTATGGCAGTTGTAACTACTTTTTGTACAGAACCTGTCCTATTGTCTTTCTTCAGCTCTTACCTATTGCTATCATCAGTCCATCTCCAACAAAAAAGAAAGAAGTGCATGACAGGAAGTCACCAACCACAGAATGCAATGAAAAAAGTAACAAAGGGGTATTTTGAGACACTTTCCTGAAAGTTCTGATAGATTTACTTACAATATTTTATCCCACGCTTCCCACAAAGAGCGGAAGTGTCACACACACAGTACCACACACAAAACAATACTGTGAAGCAGGTTTTGCTTAAATTGCCTAACTGGCCCAAGGTCACTCTGTGAGTTGAGCTGGATTTCTATCCAGATCTCTCCATGGTAAACCCAACTCTCTAGCCAATACATGACCCCATACACACATTTTTTCCCTGTAAAATACCTTAACTAGTTATCTCACTTCCCAACCTATTACTTTGAATATTATAAATATTATTCTACCACTTAAGTGAATTTTAAAATATCTCCTCAGCTGTGGGGAATATAAATATAGCACCTAGTTGTCTTTCCATCATACAGTAAGAATCTTTCAACAGAATGATCAGAATTACATTCCCACCCCCCTACCCACCTCCAGTGTTTCATGGGTCAAATGCTGCTGAAAGAAAGCAAGTTTAGTACATGATCCTGTTAAAATCTATCATTTCTATTATTTTAGAAGATGCTTAATGAGTAAGTGGAAACATACCACTTTCAGTAGGAAGACATGTATATGAAAGATAAATTGAAAACCTCTACGCCATTATTCCATGGATCCAGCAGCAACTATTATCTTAATGAATGGATTGCTTATTTTAAAGTCTCCTCACATACTCAAGCAGGTCACATTCAGCCTAGGAACTCCACAAGCCCAAGAGATGGAACAGCAGCCAAAACATGTCCTGATGAAAATTCCCTTCTCTCATTGTACAGCAATATAAAGTTACTGCTACCGAGTGCTCAAAGCACAACAGTATTATAATAAAGAAAGGCTTTGCTGTCAGGATTCTGCATCAGAAGAAAGTTCTTCCTGGTAGCACAGTCTTTTTTTTTTTTTTAACACAAAGGCACATGTACCAACAGGATTTAAAACCCTGCAATGCGTTGGTTCACCACTCTGCCTCCTTCCTCTTTGCTCTCTTCTCCTTCCTTGCATTGAAAGAATGAACAGTGGCACTGCCTTCTTTTCAGCTAACAAAGTTAACAACAATCAAGATACTCAATCTTTTATGTGCAAGCACCAGACCAGACTGTGTGGAAGAGGTTGCTATCTGCTCTGGATCAAATTACAGCAGTGAGCAGGGAGGCCCCACCCCACAAGTCTCCTTTAGCACAGTCCATTAGACCTGAAAACAATCCCTCCCCCGCCCTCTTCTCTTGCCATGGTGCAGCAGACAACTCCTGAATTCAGAATGCTCCATAGGAAGAACTAGAAGGAAGGAAAGACAGACACACAGACAGACAGAAGCACATCCTCCACTTTTCCCTGTCCATCCTCATCACCTCCCCCTCCAAGTATAGTCCTTTCATCTGAGCCAACAAGCCACAGCTCTGCTGAATGTGTTTATCACACTTTCAAGAGATATGTGAGCTCCTGCGTCACTGAAGCTTTAAGACTCACTAAGCTGCCCTAGTCCTCTGAGCTTTAGGAGAGAGAGTGCAGCCATTTTAGAGCAGACAAGTCATGTACTCAGAGAAAGAGAGAGAGAGAGACTTAATGCTCCTAGCTAGCACACAACATGGCTTCACTTTCTCAATCTCATCTCCATGTGTAAAAGATTCTTCCTCACACCACCTCATCTCTCACTCTTTCCAAGGCTGGTGTTAGGAACCAGTATTGTAGAAGACCAGAACTTCTTAGGATTCAGCTCTTGCAGGAAAGAACAGATGCTGGAAGGCTCCAACATGGATGTCAGATCAGCATCTGTTGTCTCCCCTAACACAGCCATGAGCTAAGTATCTCGAAAGGCTCCTTCTTGACCCCACAAACATACCAGCAACAGCAGCTTTTGTTTAAGAAAAAAGACTTAACAAAACTGGCTTAACTGACTGAAACAAGAAGTGTCACCTATTCTAACATAAAAACAACATTAAAAAATAAAATAGAGAGGAGAGAGAAAAGGAGAGAAGGGAGGGAAAAGCCCTCCAATACGCTTCAGCCTCTTGGGAGTCGTTCTTCTATGCACAGAAGACATACCATCTGACTCTGCCTGCCAGATTCCAAAGTCTAATGACCTTTGTTAATCACCAGCCAAGCTGTCTGCCTCAGCGAGCCTTGCCAATAGGCACACCCTTCAACACAAAGGCTGGAGCTATTCCTTTTGGAGAGAGGTTCTATGAAAGCTCCATTGTGTAGGAAAACTGAAGGGAAAGAGAAAGCGAGGTGGGAGGGGGGAAGATCTTTTTCCTTTAAAAACTGTTGAGTCCTTAAGGAACAGAGTGATAAAATGGCCCTCCTCTACGGTTTCTCCTGTATGGAAAGTTCTCAGATTGATTTAGGAAACAAAATAAGGGAGTGAGAGGAAAAATTAAAACATCTCTCCCCAAGGTATAACTCAGTCTCTGCCGCTGAACAAGAAAAGCAACAAAGAATTGTCATCAGTCAGCAGCACCATATGCTTGCACTTCCTTGAAGTTACCTTCGAAGGATGTTAACTCTGGCTTGTCCATACACAAACACTCAAGCCAAATATTATGTTTGTTCTCCAGCAACACAGATTCAAGAGCTGTGTGATCACCAGGTGTTCATCAAGACAAGCCTCTCAGAACAGATCTTACTGAATGGAGTGGAAGGGGGCAAGGTCCCCTGTGTGCTCTTAGTAGGTATGCTCCAATTCATTTCAATGAATTGTGTACAGGAGACATTCCTGGCAGAATGTGACCACTGATTTTTAAATTACTTTTAAAGCTTTTACAACGACTCCTGACCTTTATTTTTAAAAAATCTCCAAATCATGCAAAGTAGGAGCTGCCATCAGTAAATGTTGTCAGCTACAACTTAGTGACCCATCAATTTTAATTCATCAACGAAATCAGAAGAACTTTAAAAAAAAATCTTTGGGTTTTATTAGGTAAGTACTTCCCCCATCAACAAGATGGGGAATTCCCCAAAGATCTTACATGGTTTAAGTGATCAAGGAAATCCAAATGCACTGTCTGTATTTTTCTTTGTCTCTGAGAAATAAAGAGCAAAAGGACCCATCTGTCAGCTGAAGAATGGAGCTCATTTTCACTGCAGATGTTAATATGCTGTCAAGATGCACATGAAAGAGAGATATATGGAAACAATATCGGCATGTTTGTCCATAATGACAAAGGCAGCAGTTGCAACAATTTCATGTGGTTATAAACAGGACTGTTCATGGTCTGTTATACTGAAGAAAAAAAAATCAAAACTCTACTATGTTACCCAAATTTTGAGCAAACAAAACCCATAAATTGGCAATGAGAATAAAATTAGGCAAAAATAACAGAAGTGCATAAAAGTGTTGCCGTTTCATATTTTATTATGGCTCTAAAATCAAGGTTGATAATAATTTAGAGCTGATGCATGTTCTGGGAGAATGGTCAGCTATCAACACAAAGGGCAGAAAGCTATATTCAAAGAGAATGAAAAAGGACCTGTGTTTGTGGTACTGAAACTGCTATAACCAAAAGTCAAACATGCCACATACACTATCTGAATTTCCAATTTACTTTGGGGCTTTTTTGCCACTTAGATTAAAAGAACCATAAAATGACTTCCATATATAGCGGTTGGAGATTTAACTTGGAGTTTACTGAACAACAGTCCCTTCCCATCCTAGGTGTCAAGCTACTTTTGAAAATGTAGAATTTCAGAACTGGAATATATCATAACAGAGTTCAGTGGTTGAGAACAGGCAGTGCTCGTGGGTGAATCTTTACATTTACAATGACTTTACAGTAACTCTTCAAACTCAAGCCACTATTATTTTTTAAACTGCTTTTGTACCTGAAATCTTCCCAGCTCCAGAGCATGTGTCTTCTTAGTAAAGTAAAGCAGCGGCAAACATAAATTTTATGCACAATGGGCATTTTCATAAGGCCTAGTTCAAGACAGATCTTAAGTTCAATATCAGAAGTTCAACATAATAGATATATGAATCCTCCAAAGATGTGTATGTGGAAAATAAATTGTAGATGGATTTGCTTTCTCCATACATTTAAGCAAACTTCTCTTAATATAATCCAGAAAGCCTTAGTATTGGTCTAATCTTCTCTCTGTGCTGGAGAGAGATTAGTTTACCAGAAATAAACTTTGAAACATCAATGTGATTCAACAGCCACCTAATTATAGACCTCAGAAAACCTTCAAGAAATAGAACCTGAAGTACCATAAGTACTATAGGACATTTTTCTACCAGAGAAATCTTGATTTAAACTCAAGAAACAGCATTATTTACTGAAAAAGCTTTTACTATTACCACTAGATTGCTAGTGAAGTGCTTTATATAGACAGCTTAGGAGTATCTTTAGGACAGATATGTTAGTCTAACATTGTACTTCATTATTATTAGTAGTAGTAACTATCATCCTACCAGGATAACTATTATTATACGTCCACTGCAGATAAAATACTGTGTTCTGCAAACCAAAGTTAGCCAACAGAAGCTGGATGTTTATATTATATCCTCATTCTCCTCTGAAGAGATTGCCCATCTCACTTACCTACCCAGTGTCAAACATGATTTAGTGCTATATGGACAAAGCTCATAATGATTTACAATTATCTACATTTTTTTAAAAAAATCAAGTTTTCAAGGGAACCATGGTTAAACTTAGGTACACATGTAATTTTCATCTGGCTAATGCCAAGGAAATGATTTCAGTTGGATTTCCAGTGAACTAGCATCACATCTGCTCTGTTGTACACCTTTATAACACGTGTAAAAATAATGCATTTCCTTCTTCCCCTTAGTGCTAAGAAAGCAAAAGATATTTTAAGAAGACATGGTTTGGACTTAAATGTATTTTAAATACATTGGAATGTAATCTTCTGTAGTACTGCTGAGGTGAGAGAGGAGAATGTTTATTTGGTGACAGGACACTGCTATTGCAAGTAGAGATAAGTGTGGTGACTTTGAGTCTGAGAGGAGCCTTAGTTTGTGGAGGCCATCTTCCTCAGAGAAGTCTAATGTGGTGAAGGACCAGCAGCAAGGGAGGAAATAGACAGATGCTGAGCCAGTTAAAAGCAGCTTATGAGCCCTGGAGAAAATACCAAGCTACCATTTGTGGCTTCACAGGACTGGGCTGAAGTTTCCTAATATATGAACCTCATACTTGAGTATCTTGTTACTAAAAAAAGACATTAGAGATATTTCCATGCACACACACATACACACACCAATGACTTTTCTGGTGATAACAGATGCAAGCTTGACAGTCATCAGTGAGCTTCTACATGTGTAATATACTACTAATTTGACCCTTTGCAATAGGTGAATCAGTGATCTATCAAAGCAGGAGGTCACTGCAATGTTAAGAGGAGATTTTGTACTTGCAAAGCCATCAGGCTTTAAAAGGAAATTCTAAAACCATGCTACCAGAGAACAAGAATTTGTAACAGTGCATTGAACAAAAGAGTAGGGACTTCTCATAATGATAGCCTGATCATTACGACAAATGCTCAAGATATCTTCATCTGGGACACACACACACCCTCACCCACAGTACAAAGACACACAAAGCATATGTGTATAAATAGAATTGCTGCTCACTGAAACCATGCTCCAAATTTGGCAGAGCACAATATGAAAAGTTAGCCTCCGTTCAACACATAGCTTGAGTATGAAGTTTATTCATGTGGTATGAGAATGAGGTGGGCACACTGTAAAAGGAGAGATCTCATGTAGGTGCTTATACACAAAATTCTAGATTAAAGATGTATTATGACAGACCTGGCAGAATAGATCAAAGCCTCAGTCCTACACCTCACTGCATGGATCGTCTATGCATCTAAGCCTTAGATCTTCCAGTCCATAGCATTACATTAAGGAAAGAATAGTCAAAGAGATTGTGGGGGTTAGTGACTGGGGAAGTACTAAGTGTTCCCAAGTGCTTGATGGCATGCTTGCAGCCATCTCCCCCCACCCGCCCCCTGAGCATGATTGCAGCCATCTCCCACCCCAGCACAACCACAATACAATCGCGCCCATGCATGGAAGGCGGGCGCACTCTCAATTGTCACCCGATGCAGAGTTCGCGACCTGTGGCAAAATTTTTATGAAATTTCAGTTCGCGGCCGATTTGGTCTGTAGGAAACTCAATTCCAAACAAAATTACTTTGGAATAATGACAATTAAACTAATGGAGCTTATTTCTTAGTAGGCTGTATATCTTGTTTACTGGAACATCAATGTATGACCGTTTCTTTGCATTTGCTAATTCTACAGGCACATTTTATACCTTACCTATACAGTGGTACCTTGGCTCATGAACTTAATCCGTTCCAGGACTCTGGTCTGGTCATGACCCAAGTTAAATTTCCCCATAAGGTTCAATGTAAATAAGGCTAATCTGTTCTGTAACCATTTTTTAAATCAGAAAAATGTGAAGCAAAGTGACAACAAAGATCGTGGCCATCTCCCCCACCACACACTCAAAGCCCAAGCACGGCCATCTCCCCCCCCCCCCGAGAACACGCCTGTCATCCCTGCACACGCCTGTCATACCGGTGTGCTGGGGGGGTGGGGAGGAGAGAGATGGGCATGATTGCGGGCACACTGGGGGAGGGAGGGATGGGTGCAAATGGTGCGTCGGGGTGGGGAGATGGCCGCGATCGCAGTTCCATTCGTGCAGGGAAGGCGTGCCTGATCAGAGGCGCGCTCCTGCAGGAAAGACAGGCGGAGTCTCAGCCATCTCCCCCATGGCTCTGCTTTGCCGCTTCCGTCTTTCCTGCAGCAGTGCACCTCTGATCACGCATGCCTTCCCTGCACGAAAACAACTGCGATCATGGTCATCTCCCCAATCTGGGGGGGGGGGGGTGTGGCTGTGATCTTGGCTGCCACCCAAGTGGTGTTTGCAACCCTAGTCAAAATTTTTCAGAAATTTTTGTTCGTGATCCGATTTGTTCGTGAACCAAGGCCGAGGTAACACTGTATATATTTGTATTTAGATGCTTATTTTTAAAAAGTATATCACTTTCAGTACAGACATTTGGATATATTTGGGCTTTGAATTTTGATATCCCATATTTTTGGTCAGTTGTTATTCAGTATTCTTTAATTGTATCCTATTATTTACATTACTGATGCATGCACAAGTTGGTAGGCTCTTCAAAAGTTTTTATACTGCAGGATTATCTTTACTCTGAAGACAGGTAATGAACATCCCATCTGATTTTCTAATATTTTGATTCAATTTACATGTAATTTAATTCAATTTCAAAATAACTGAGCAGTGGTCCACTCCCTACAATATTAGTGCATTTAAATTTTTTCTTAATTTGAACTTGTGCCGTTTTCCATGCTATTGGAATTAGGACTAATAGCCAGTTATCTTTGATTACCTATGACAACTTTAGTTATGCTAACGTTCATGAACAACCAGAGTAACAGGTTTCATACTATGGGATATCAGTTAGGCAACTTTATTCTAAAGACTCTTCATACTTGCTATGGAGCAGAATTTATTTTTAGCTGCTCATTTTTCTTTTTTTAGAAGCTCTGGCTAATCTTTATGGCAATAAGCCACACAGGTCCAGTGTATAAGGCTACTATAATCACTCTACAGCTCATATACAGCCCCTTGCCTCTTTCTAAAGTGCTACTTCTTGCTTACTGAGCTAGAAGAAAGCCATAACATGGGATGGGAGGGGCAGGCAGGAGGTCAGGTCTCTATGGGTTGAAGCTTAGGCAGGCCTATAGCTCCTTATTCTCCACTCCAACAATGCCATCAAATATGGCACCTTTTCCACTTATGGGATCTATGATGTAGGTGAAACATTCCAAGCCTCATTGACTGACACTGCCATAAGGCAATTTTTCTGTATTAAGCAAACAAAAGAATCCATGCTTTATTATAGGCAAGCACAGACTTTTCAGCACCCATGGAAAGCTGAACCAAAACCAGGATATCAGAAAGATACTGTAGAAGGAAACAATCTTGGTGCCCTCCTGCACACACACCTGCCCTGCTGGTTAATAGACATCATAGTGTATTGAAAAGCATAGTGTATTTAAATGCATGGAACATCAATGTAATAAATGTATTATGGCAGCAGTGGTCAAAAAGGCTCAAGAGCCACATGTAGTTCTTTGAGTTTATTCAGTTGAGCAATCTGGTCACCCGTGTATTAAAGGTTTTAATATGTAATAATGGAAATAAGTTCATTAATAAGCATTAATACAGTTCACTAGATAAGTAAACTTTAATGGAATGCAAAAAGTGTATTTTATAATCTCAGGAAGTTATATATAATCACAGTATCTATAAACACTATTTACTATTACTAAAATTAATCAGATTAAAATTATCAAACATTCACAAATTCCAAACAGAAATCCATTACTATAGCAATCCATGAATCAACTCATATTTAAACAGGTAAACTGCTTGAATTACTTTTTCCTTTCTTTCTTTCATTTTGGTAAACCCATCTACAGATGGAATGCCCTTCCCAATCCCAAGGCCTGTGCCTGTGAGTGAAAAAGATTGGCCATTCCTGTTTTATGTGCTATTTTTATATGGACATTTCTTCCACCAAATGCTTAAGACCACCTCCTTCCCACTACTAAAGGCTGTTTCTTATTCCAGCTTACAGTTCTCAGTCAAGGAATCATGGCAGTACTCCAGTTCACCCACAGGAATTCTGGGACTAAGCTTCCTACAGTATTTGCTTTTAGAAAGCTGCTGTCCTGAAGATCAAAAGTAAACAATCAGTTAGGTGCTATTGTATATATGAACATAGCAGCATCCTCAGATATCTTTCAAAAAGTCAAATATTTGGAAAACCCAAGGCCTGGGGGCGGGGGGGGGGGGTGAAAGAACTTAGCTAAGAATGCTCCATAGTTCCATCTAGGTCCAGGATCGTTTGGCCAGTGAAATGATTATACATGCTCAACCATTCATTCAGAATTCTGCTGCAAAAGCAAAATGGTTTCTTGCCCTTCACTTAAATGTTATGCTTATAACTGGCTTACCTCTTAAAGAGATAGAACACCATAGGGACAACTTTGTCCACCAACCTTTACAAGATAAATCAGGAATGCCTGGTGGGCAGGGGTAAGCAAGCCACTGAACCGCTGCTTCCTGACACCCTCCTCCCCCTCCTCTTCTGTTTGGACTACTAGGTATGCTGCTTGCTTACTTGGAGAACGCATTCATTACTACTGCACTGTGCATGTGGACTAGGAAAAAAGGGATTCCTGGTCCAACCCAGCATCAGTTTTTGCAATCAAGACTGCCTAAAAAGAACATGACTTCTTTCCTGGAGGACTAATGCCTCTACACCCAGACCTGTTAGTTCTGGGAGGAATGAAGGAGGGGAGAAAAGAGGAAGGCAGACACAGGCATTACAGAGAAGAACAGATTCAACCCAAAAAGGATGCTATTAGGAGGGTGCCACCGGGGTTACACGACCATAAGCTCAATAAGCCTAGCCAGCATACGGTGACCTATCAAAGTTCTTGCAGAAAGTGGTAATCAAGGTTATTCAAGCAGCATGCTAGACTGGTTCTGGGGCTATTAGCAGCTATCTGGCCCAGCTGTTTCTTATGTGTATCGAAATGGCCTCCTTGCTTTTTAAATATTTCTGTTAATCTTTCCTAATTGTTTTATTGGGAGGGGGAGAGGATCCTTCTACTCTCTGTGGGTGAGTGTAGGTCTTTTTCCCCAGTGCAAATTAATTTTTAAAATTCACAGAAGTGGGTCATTTCCCTCATGTAGGTGGGTTTAACCATTTAAGATAGTTTAAAAACTTGTTTCTAAGTGGCAGGAGACAAAAATACTTCTAAGCACACTTTTTAAAAAATCAATTTTTATCTCTGTGTGGTAACCAGTTAATTTATTTCTAAAACCTCTGCCTCTGTGTGCTCTCCAGCTGACTAGCTTAGACTAATTAATTTGGCCTGATGTGGGTTTAAAACCTTTCCTTTCAACGAGTTGGAAGTCTTTCTTTGCTGAGGTGGCTTGGAGATCACTATTATCATAATATGCTAATAGGTGGATTTTGGATGCTCACCAAAGTTGTAGCTGGATTCCAGAGGGTAATTGTTTGTGTGGGTCAGAGATTATGAGTTTCCTAATCAATAAGAAGAAAATGATGAATTTGGTATGGCTGTAAGGAGTCTGCTTCTATGGATCCTGAGTGCAATTTTCTGTGTGATGAAGGTTATTGCTAAAACAGGAGCACCAGGCTTCAAAACAAGCCTTTCTATGTATGTATGAGAGAAAGAGTTTCTGTCTGTGTAGATGAGTGAGACTGCATTTACAGACATGTTCCATGTGCTTCTTTTCACAATGCATTGCTGCAGGGACTGTTTTTTCTGTGATGATAATGATATCTTCAAAGCCACATCATAACATGGAAAATGGTGGATTTTGCTTGGGTCCTCTCACAACATTCTCCCCTTGCCTGCTTTTGAGCAATACAACACTTTATACTTCTGAGTCAATATGTATGAATTAGATCTTCATACTGTGCTATTCTATTATTTCTGAGCAGAAATGCATTATCATGATAGTTTTGTGTCACACAAAATTGCTCTAGAAGGATGTGCTCCTAGCTCACTTTTTCACTGGTCCACTTAAGGAGTTGGGGGGCAATGGCATACTTAGGCCTTGTGGTCATACTGTTTTCAATTCAGTTGCGACTTGAACTGGTATAGTAAATGTGTATGTTTGGACTGCAATCAATCTCTGATACTGTGCTACAGGAGGAGGATAGGAAATGGAGAATTAGGGGATGGAGAAAGTTTTGAAAAAGCCAAGTTAGGACTGGGGTAGTGGAAGGACAAATTAAAAAGAAAAAAAGTTTAGCCCAAAGTTGATTTTTTAATAATTGGAGGCAGAATTTAGTGTGGTAGCATTTGATCGTTTAAAAATACAGTGCTCTTTATCAGTAATTACAGCCTACAACCTGCTGTAAGCTTGTGAACAGCACTTTGAGAACTGCATTCTTTTCTTTCTCTATTCATTAACAATGGAACTTCAAATTGGATCTTTCAAGCATGTTTTGCAAAGCTATCCTCATATGTCTCAGTAAGGAAAGTTAGCTTGGTTTCAGAAGTCTGAAAAGTTTGGATTTTGTGCAAACTGGATTCAAAATAAATTAGTAACTTAACAGATGCTGTGCTTATTTCAGTAGGAATGGAGTCATTCCTTACACAAGCAAAATTGTTTCTCAACTTCAGCTGCAATCTATAGAATGGATTCAACAGAAACAAAAATCATCTTTCTAATCAATATTCTCATGAGATTGATGTGCAATGAACACACCAACTTAACATAAACCTTTTAAAATTACCTTTAACCTATATCTTGTCTCAAACGACGGCCCACAGGCCGGATCCACCCCGCAATGCTCATTTATCTGGCCTGCCTCAGAGGTTTTGAACTCACTCAGAGAAAATGATCTCTGAGTCCAAAAGCTCTGAGCCAGTACAGCCATTCTCAGAAACTGAGCAGAGAGCCAGCGCATGCGCCAAATTGCAACAGCTCAACTGTGCGTGCCAGCTCCCCCCTGCCTCCCGCCATTGCACACATCTACAGAGTGGGAATACGGAGTGGGAGAGAAAAGAGAGAAAAGGACAAAGAAACTAAAAAAGGATTGAGGGTGAGAGAAATACAACTTTTAAAATATATTTTAATTAATGTGCAGTGTGCATAGGAATGCATTCTTTTCTTTTTTTCAAACTATAGTCCGCCCCTCCTCCCACAATGGTCTGAGGGACAGTGAACTGGCCCTCTGTTGAAAAAGTTTGAGGACCCCTGACCTACATATTATGGGTAGTGTTGCTAAGGGGGCAGAGGTTATAACTCACTGGTACAATGCAGGCTTGGCATATAAAGTGCCTGTCCAAAACCCTGGAGTGGGCTACTTCTGAATCCCAAAACCTGCTTTCTATGTTGTGGCTCCTATGACCATCAATAACAATACCTTGTGTGGCTGTGTGGATTTTCTCCACTGTTTTGCAGTCATGAGTTGGTTATTATTACTATAACTATTATTAAATCCCACTTTTGTTTCTCTTGCAAGGAACTTAAGGCAGTTTACATGTACCACCCTCTCCAATCCTCATAACAACAGACCTGTGGTGTAGGTTAGGCTGTGAGTCTATAACCAGGTCAAAGTCACACAATCTAGAGCTCCCAACTCCCAGTCCAACACTTTCATTACTACCAACACTGGCTTTCAAAAATCACTTGGTTCGCTATGCAAACTGAAGCTGTCCTGATGACACCCCCCCCCCCCGGCTTTTGCATTTACCATCATTTCTGTGCTTCAGTTTCTACTTTTTATGGCATAGTTGCTGGCTGTGGAGATTCAAAGATTGCCCAGGGTTCCCTCTCCTTTGCTCCTCCTCTGGTGACTTCCCTCTCACTGTCAGATTGGTCACCAGCTTCCAGTATGACCCAGCTGCACCCTTGGTCAAAGCTGTAGGAAACTCAATGTAGTCTTTAAAAAATATTCAGATAAGTTAACAGACCATGCAGAATCAGACATCAAAAGAAAGAATAGGAAAAGTCCCAAGTTGTTCTGAGCAGGAATCAATGCAATCAAATGTTATACTTTCTAACCTGGGAGTATACCAACTGAATATAGTGGGAGCTCCATCCTTATGTAATCTGCCTTCCAAAGCACTATTTATCTGGTCCTGAGTTTTTATACTTTTGTTTGTAAAGAAAATCATAGTCAGAGCTGAGGATATGTTACCATGTCTAAGCATACATCATAGAAGAAAGTCTGTTTTTAGTGAAAGGGTTGGATTAGGATGCCTTCAGTTGGAGCTTAAGTTTGGGCCTTAGTAAAGTCCTGTGGCCTGCCTACCAGGATTTCAAAAAAAACAAACACAGAGGACAACTGAGGGAGAAGGATAGGAAGAATAGGCAAAGCTTAATGGGATGAGAGTCTAGTTCCACTTGGTGCATTTTCCTCTAATCATGCAATTTCATAGGAACAGAAATTGTACCCAGACAGGGACTGAACATGCTTCTTTTCCTATTAGTTATTCTTATAGGGTCTTTGCTTGCCTAGGGAAAAGATTTACTTGAACAATAGAACAAAAGCTAAAGTCCCCAGGCAAATTGCTGAAAAGAATGTTCAAACTACCGCACCATTGCACTCATTTCACATGCTAGCAAAGTTATGCTCAAAATCCTACAAGTTAGGCTCCAGCAGTATGTGGACCAAGAACTAGCAGAAGTACAGGCAGGATTTCGAAGAGGGAAAGGAACTAGAGATCAAATTGCCAACATACACTTAATCACGGAGAAAGCTAGGGAGTTCCAGAAAAATATCTACGTCTGCTTCATTGACTATGCTAAAGCCTTTGATTGTGTGAATCACAACAAATTGTGGCAACTTCTTAAAGAGATGGGAGTACCAGACCATCTTATTTGCCTCTTGAGAAACCTGTATGCAGGTCAAGAAGAACAGTGAGAACTGGACATGGAACTACTGATTAGTTCAACACTGGGAAAGGAGTATGGCAAGGCTGTATATTGTTGCCCTGCCTATTTAACTTATATGCAGAGCACATCAGGAGAAAGGCCAGGCTAGATGAATCACAAAATGGAATTAAGATTGCCAGGAGAAATATCAACAACCTCAGATATGCAGATAATACCACTCAAACGGCAGAAAGTGAAGAGGAACTAAAGAGCCTCTTGATGAGGGTGAAAGAGGAGAGTGCAAAAGTTGGCTTGAAACTCAACATTAAGAAAACTAAGATCATGGCATCTGGTCCTCTCACTTCCTGGGAAATAGATGGGGAAGAGATGGAGGTAGTGACAGATTTTATTCTCCTGGGCTCCAAGTTCACCGCAGATGGGGACTGCAGCCAAGAAATTAAAAGATGCTTGCTCCTGGGGAGGAAAGCTATGGTAAATCTAGACAGCATACTAAAAAGCAGAGACATCATCCTGCTAACAAAAGTGTGTATAGTCAAGGCTATGGTTTTCCCAGTTGCAATGTATGGCTGTGAAAGCTGGACCATAAGGAAGGCTAAGTGCTGAAGATTTGTGGTGCTGGAGGAGACTCCTGCGAGTCCCTTGGACCACAAGGCGATCAAATCGGTCAGTCCTAGAGGAGATCAACCCTGACTGCTCTTTAGAAGGCCAGATACTGAAGATGAAACTCAAATACTTTGGCCACCTAATGAGAAGGAAGTACTCCCTGGGGAAGAGCCTAATGCTGGGAACAATTGACAGCAAAAGAAGGGGATGGCAGAGGATGAGGTGGCTGGATGGAGTCACTGAAACAGTCGACGTGCGCTTATATGGATTCCAGGGGATGGTGGAGGATAGGGGAGTCTAGAGGAATGTCATCCATGGGGTCGCGATGGGTCGGGTACAACTTCGCAACTGACATTGACATACTTGATGGCTCTTATTGACTGTAGCCCAGCAACCAAGGACTGAGGCAATTAAAGTTTAGTGTGTCTCCTTGTCTGGAGTTCTTACTGGCCAGTCCATTCAAATCTCTTGGATTTAGTAGGTGGCATCAGGGCGCATGGCAGAAAGGAATGGAGTTGCATTTTCTAGAACCTTTGCATTTAAGGAAAATCATAAATGAAATGATGGGATATGCGAGTCGTGCACTCACCCTACCCCCTGCAACAGCAGTTGTTGAAATCAAGGAATGACAGAAGAGTCACTTAGGTCCACCACAAGAGCCTGCCATTGCTTACTGGCACTGGGAGCCCAGATGGGGCCTGTGGCTATCTTCACCTCCCCATGCAGTCTGTACTCTTGATTATAAGCAATATCCTGACAGTAAAAGTCAGAGCAAAGATTTTGTCCACTTCCCTTAGCTGTTAATTTATTAAATCAATTGCTTTTCTTCCTATTTGGAATTCAGGCTGTATAAAATATTTTATCTGTAATGGTCTTTATTATTTTCATAGTTTGATGATTTAATGGACTGTTGCACTCTTAAACATGTTCTCCCAAGAGAAATGCATATTCTGAACATTGTTTTATTTTTTTTTGCTTGCCAAAAAGTTCTTAAGTTTCTCTTTCTCTCTCCTTGGCTGACCCATATGGGAAGCAAGAACTGCAGCTTCAGCTGTCTTTGCTGTAACATCTTTTCTCCTCCAAATTACCCCTGGAAGACTATCTGGGCACACAAGTAGAAGGAATGTCCTTGCTTCAGACATATATAACCATCCCTGCTTTTTGCCAACCATGTGTGCACTGTATTCCTCTATTTCTTGTCTCTGGGGTGAGGCTTGTTTGACTGGGCTTTGAACGTGGGAGGAGGCAGATCATTTAAAGCACTTGTGTGAAGACATGGAATGAGAAATTGCAATTACCTGAGGTAAAAGGTTTTAAATGCTCATAGTTTAATCCTTGTTCCAGAACAATATGAATTAATTTAACATTAAAAAGGTAAAGGAAAAGGTTTCCCCTTGATGTTAAGTCCAGTCATGCCTGACTCTAGGGGGCGGTGCTCCTCTCTGTTTCCTAGCTGAGGGAGCCAGCGTTCATCCGCAGACAGTCTCCGTGGTCATGTGGCTGGCATGACTAAACACCGAAGTGCACGGAACACTGTTACCTGCCCACCAAAGTGGTACCTTTTTATCTACTTTACCCACTAGTAAATTCTGTATACTCTGTGAAGTGCTGTCTATCAGAAGTGATGTTTAGGGAGAACAGGGAAACAACCTCCTTTCAGCTGTGTTTTAGGCCACTTTTAATAATCAGCCAGGATCATTGCTTGCCACTTCACCAGCTGTCCCCACTCAGTGAATACTGAGAACTCTATGTATCCTGGGATATATGGTCCACTTCATTATATTTAATAGATCGATGATGTTAATCAATGTGCCAGGCATTTTACAGAGTAACAATCAAGGGGGCAGGTTTCTGCCTGAAGAGATTTTAAACATGTAAAATTTGACACAGGTCAAGTCTACTGAGGCAAAGGTAGCAGGGAAAGAATGTGTGTTCCTTCTCATGCCATGTGCTTAGCCTTCTTCAGCATGAGGGACATACTGGCATTTTTAAAAGTGGTGGTATGTACATGTGTGTAAGCATGTATTCTTGACTTTTTCAACCAAACAACGTACAGTCCTAGTGGTCTGCTGTGACATTGGTGAGAAATACGATGCGCTGGGATGACTAAAACTGCCCACCACAGTCCTTCCTATTGTTCCTTTGAAGTGAGCTACTGAGTTGTGAACAGGAAATAGAGAGTTCAAAGCCCATCTCTGCCATTAACTCAATAGATGGTCACAGATAAGCCACTCCCTCAGCCTCAGACAAACACAGTACATTCAGCTGGGGGGATGATAATCCTTTTGACCATAAAGGGAAGGATTAATATATGTGAAGTACTTTCAGCACAGCCAATATATGTGCATTGTATGTGTGTATTTTGTTCAACATGCCCTGGCCAGTGAAGAAGGAAATCTCTCCCTTTCTCCACAACAACTTCCTGTCTCTTTTCATAACTATATCTGCACCCCACAAAACTAGTATGCAACCAAAGTGATCCAGTAAAGGAAATATTTTATCATTTTTGAATGTAAACCCCTTAAAGTTCCATAGAGGCAACAGAAAGCCAAATTGGGGGGGGGGGGCGTTTTAGGTGCCATTATGTAAAGGATAGCCATTAACATGAACTTTTGATGGTGATCCTGGCACACCCAGGACACTCAATCCTCACAAGTGGATTGTCATCAACCAGCAGGGAGAGACGTTTCAGTCCAAAACAGGAATAACTAGCTGTTTTAATGCATGCATGCCAAAAGCTGAAATCCCTCTGACCAAAATTTGGTTGGCCTATATTGGTGACATAATATCAGGGTAGACAGGTATCAGAAAATAATTACATCATCTGCATTTGATATTTACTATTTTGCAAAACACTTAGCCAGTCCTTCTCTTAGCTATCCAGAGAAGGCCTATCTAAATCTTGGTATCCTCAAAATCTGAAAATGGAACTCCCTTACTGACAATCATAGGTAAGATCAATGGCCCCTAGGCTTTCAAATCACACCACAGTTTAAGCCAATCTTTCTCAATGTAAAACAGCCCTTCCCAACATGATACTCTCTAGATTGGATGGCTTATGACCCCTATAAGCCCAGCCAGCATGCTCAATGGTCCGGAATGATGAGAGCCTAAAAATTCTGAAGGTTATCAAGGAAGGCTAATTTGTACTGTATTATAAAGCTGAGGCCAGGGATTTAGGCCAGGGATTTACAGTCACAGGCACAGGCTAGAGTCACCCTGCCAGAAGTTGAGGGGCCCCTCAAGGCACTGGATGCTACGAAGGCGCTGGGCCCTGATGGGTTACACCCGAGGGTACTTCAGGAATTGGCGAGGGTACTCCTGTGCTCATTGGCCTCCATTTGTGCAGAATGGGTGAGACTCCAGAGGACTGGAGGGAGGCGTCAGTGGACCCAATTTTCAGAAAGTGTAGTAGAAGGGACATGGGGAATTACAGACTGGTTAGCCTTATGTCCATTGTAGGAAAGACAATGGAAAGGCTAATAAGAGCGAGAGATCTAGTAACCCTAGATAGGAAAGGGAGGTTGGCAGCCACACAACTCGGCTTCTGCAAAAACAGGTCCTGCCAGACAAACTTTGTGGAATTCTATGACAAGATTTTGAGGTGGCTGAATTGAGGGCACATGGTTATCTGGATTTCAGCAAGGCCTCTGACCAAGTTCTGCATGATCCTGGTTGGGAAATTGAGGGGTTTTGAGATAGACCAATGCAGTGTCCAATGGATTAGAGTATGGTTGATAGACCAAAAGCAGAGGGTAACTATTGCTGGAGAATGGTGAGTGAATCCCCCAGGGCTCTGTCCTGGGATCAATCCTGTTCAATCTTTTCATCAGTGACCTGGAACAGGGGGTGACCAGTCTGCTGATCAAATTCACAGACAATACTAAAATGAGGGCGGTGGCCACAACTAAGGAGCAGGAACTCCAGATCCGGAAGGATATGGACAGACTATGGAAATGGACAGGGGACAACAGGATGGTGTTCAATGTAGATAAGTGCAAGGTATTGCACTTGTGGCGTAGGAATGGGTGTTGTAAGTACAGGTTAGGGGACAAGTGGCTAGAAATTTGGATGCCTGGAAGTACTTCCTGACAGTTAGGACCTCAAGGATATGGAATGGGCTTCCAATCAGTGAGGGTGTTCAAGGATAGGCTGGACATGCATATGGTAGGCATGTCATAAGTGGAGCCAGCTGGAGCCAGGGGTCAGACTAGACGGCTCAGGAGGTCCATTCTGACTTGCTGTGTTTCAATGTTTCTATGTTAGGCATCCTTGCAGGATAATAAATTTAATGAAACATAGTATGGCTTACATCTGAGTATATATATAAATGATTGGGCTACATGTGCGCAATTCTAAGCTCCACTGGGCTTATTTATGGGTGAGTATGCAGTGGACTCAGATTGACTATGTGTCAGATTGACTATGTGCTCTGCAGCCAAAGATGGAGAAGCTCTATACAGTCAGTAAAAACTAGACCAGGAGCCGACTGTGGCTCAGATCATGAGCTTCTGGTTGCAAAATTTAGGCTTAAATTGAAGAAAGTAGGGAAAAGCACTAGGCCACTCAGGTATGACCTAAATCATATCCCTGATGAATATACAGTAGAGGTTACAAATAGATTTAAGGAATTAGATCTGATAGACAGAGTGCCTGAAGAACTATGGACGGAGGTTTGCAACATCGTACAAGAGGCAGCAACTGAAACCATTCCAAAGAAAAAGAAATGCAAGAAAGCAAAATGGCTGTCTGAGGAAGCTTTACAAATAGCTGAGGAAAGAAGGAAAGTGAAAGGCAAGGGAGAAAGAGAAAGATACAAACAATTGAATGCAGAATTCCACAGAATAGCTAGAAGGCATAAGAATGCCTTCTTGAATGAACAGTGCAAAGAACAGAAGAAAACAATAGAATAGGGAGGACCAGAAATCTCTTCAAGAAAATTGGAGATATGAAGGGAACCTTTCATGCAAAGATGGGCATGATAAAGGACCAAAATGGCAGGGACCTAACAGAGGCAGAAGAGATTAAGAAGAGGTGGCAAGATTACACAGAAGAACTATACAAGAAAGAGCTTAATGTCCCTGATAACCACGATGGGGTGGTCACTGACCTCGAGCCAGATATCCTGGAATGTGAAGTCAAATGGGCCTTAGGAAGTCTGAGCAACAACAAAGCTAGTGGAGGTGACAGTATTTCAGCTGAGCTATTCAAAATCTTAAAAGACGATGCAGTAAAAGTGCTGCACTCAAAATACCAGCAAATTTGGAAAACTCAACAGTGGCCGCAGGATTAGAAAAGGTCAGTTTACATTCCGATCCCAAAGAAGGGCAATGCCAAGGAATGCTCAAACTACCACACCATTGCACTCATTTCACATGCTAGCAAAGTTATGCTCAAAATCCTACAAGTTAGGCTCCAGCAGTATGTGGACCAAGAACTACCAGAAATACAGGCAGGGTTTTGAAGAGGCAGAGGAACTAGAGATCAAATTGCCAACGTACACTTAATCACGGAGAAAGCTAGGGAGTTCCAGAAAAATATCTACTTCTGCTTCACTGACTATGCTAAAGCCTTTGATTGTGTGAATCACAACAAATTGTGGCAAGTTCTTAAAAAGATGGGAGTACCAGACCATCTTATTTGTCTCTTGAGAAACCTATATGTGGGTGAAGAAGCAACAGTGAGAACTGGACATGGAACCACTGATCGGTTCAAAATTGAGAAAGGAGTTCGGCAAGGATGCATACTGTCCCCCTGCCTATTTAACTTATATGCAGAGTACATCAGGAGAAAGGTGGGGCTAGATGAATCACCAACTGGAATTAAGCTTGCTGGGAGAAATATCAACAACCTCAGATATGCAGATGATACCACCCTAATGGCAGAAAGTGAAGAGGAACTAAAGAGCCTCTTGATGAGGGTGAAAGAGGAGAGTGCAAAAGTTGGCTTGAAACTCAACATTAAGAAAACTAAGATTATGGCATCTGGTCCTCTCACTTCCTGGCAAATAGACGGGGAAGAAATGGAGGTAGTGAAAGATTTTTTTTCCTGGGCTCCAAGATCACTGCAGATGGGGACTGCAGCCAAGAAATTAAAAGGAAAGTTGTGGCAAATCTAGACAGCATACTAAAAAGCAGAGACATCACCCTGCCAACAAAAGTGCGTATACTCAAGGCTATGGTTTTCCCAGTTGCAATGTATGGCTGTGAAAGCTGGACCATAAGGAAGGCTGAACGCTGAAGGATTGAGGCCTTTGAATTGTGGTGCTGGAGGAGACTCCTGTGAGTCCCTTGGATCGCAAGGTGATCAAACCAGTCAGTGCTAGAGGAGATCAACCCTGACTGCTCTTTAGAAGGCCAGATCCTGAAGATGAACTCAAATACTTTGGCCACCTAATGAGAAGGAAAGACTCCCTGGAGAAGAGCCTAATGCTGGGAACAATAGATGGCAAAAGAAGAGGACGGCAGAGAATGAGGTGGCTAGATGGAGTCAATGAAGCAGTTGGTGTGAGCTTGAGTGGACTCCGGGGGATGGTGGAGGACAGGAGGGCCTGGAGGAATGTTGTCTATGGGGTCGCAATGGGTCAGACACAATTTCGCGACTACCAACAACAATGCAGTGGACTGAGCACAAAAAAAGGGAACATGGGAAGGTAGAACTCATGACTTACTTGTAGAACAAATTAGACAAACTATAGTATCTAAACTTATTTTTCTGGCTCCCCTAAAACAATCATCCTGTTGGTTGCACAATATATGTCTTATACACATGTAACTCACATGTAGACATTCCTATTTTTAAATTAGTAACACTGATCAAATTGAAAGTAGGTAAGGAGAAAGACTGGTTGAAATATACTGGAAAACACTTTCCCCACCTTCTTTCACCTTTTTTAATTTCATGAAATAATATACGCAGGCAGGGAGAAAAAAGAAAGGTCTACATGCCTATCCAGTGTAGGAGAATTTGCATTCAATAATATAGTACACTTTGTCATTGACAGGAAAAATACTTCAGTCCAATACTCAAAATACTCTTCATATGGAGTCATAAGCAACCCTTTGCTGAATCATCTCTAGGCAGAGTTTTTTCTAATTTGGAAAATAAATACTTTATTTGGATTTTGGCAACTTTTTTGCAATAAATATTTGAATGTACTATATTGTGGGCTGGTAAGATTTGTGGACATATCTGCAGCACAGCTCTGGTGTCAACACAAAGACACATCAAGATACCATCTGAACAAGGACTGGAACTATCTGTCTCAATAAATAACCTCAACCTTATGGCTTTCAAGACTATCTAGGAACTTGAGTTTAAAGGATAAAATTAAGTGAAACAAACTAGTTTTCATGTCCAAGAAGGTAGATTTCTGGGAAAAAACACAGATTTTTTATTTATTTTTCCAATTTATATCCTGCCTTTTTCCTACAAAGGGCTCAAGGCAGCTTACATCATTCTCCTCCTCTATCTTATCCCCACAACAACGACCCTGTAAGGTAGGTTGGGCTGAGACTCTGTGACTGGCCCAAAGTCACCCAGTTGGCTCCATGGCTGAGCAGGGACTAGAACCCAGATCGTCTGAGTCCCAGTCCCATGCTCTTAACCACTGCACCACACTGGCTCTCACAAACTGATTAAGATGTATAACCTCATTTTAATTCCATACAGCCACCTTAGATTTTCCTAAGTTGTGCTTAGGAACCAGTTTTTACATTAAAAGCTCCTGAAATGCCACATTGCTTGAATGAGACAGGACTCTACTAAGCCACTAAAATACAGGTCAGGATATACTCACTGACCAATTTATAATGCATATGATTTTCAGTGTGTTTGGCATGCAGGATATGCAGCGCAGACTCGTAAAAAGTGTTGCGCCTCCACTGTACAGCACAGTAATAAATCCAAATAGGAACATTAAACATGGTTTTCTCCACTAAAGATATGGCACACAGAGTCAGCTGATGGAAAGCAGAGCCTAAATATGGCTCACATGAGAATCTGCCAGCAGTATCTGCTCTGACAGAATTTCTTACTGAAGGTAAGTACCAGGACATGGTCTTAGGGCACCTGATAGAACTATCTTGCCAAACCTAAGGATGTCTGAGACTGCTTGGGACACCATCTGGGTATTTTGCATTCCAGTGGGTCTTAAATTAATACTTCTTATTAGGTTAATCAGTCTCTTTATTTGCTTCTTCCCCAGATGTTAGTTGAAGATGGCTTTTCAGCTGGTTTCCACATGTATGTTCATCACTTGATAAGGGTACTTAAATGACTTTCATTTCTGATTGGACTACTGCAGATGTAACACCCAATTTCTTCACCCCTGTTTTTATGGGGGTGAGGGATGGGAAGTTATCAGTATGTGAACATGCTTCCTATTTATTGCTGGACTAAATTCAAAGTGCTGTTTGTCACTTCCTATCATATGAACTGACTCATGAGCTTTGTTCTACTTCTGCGGTCCCTCCCACTATCCCCACCCCCTATCCCCATGGCTGGGCAGATAGCATTTTTCTGGCTGCAGTGCCCAGTAAGTGAAACCACACCCACAGCCATCATTACTTACTTTTAGGCAACCTTTGAAAACACTTTTTAAAGTTTACACCAGTCCAAATTAGAATTCTTATGAAATGGCCAACATATTTTCAGTCTTTTGATCATTACATCACAAGGGAGCTTAACAGCTTTCCCCAGTGTGCTCTATGAGGGACAGAAATGTTAAGGTGATCAAACAATAAGGAACTAAACATAGTAATAAACCTTATGGTTTGTTGCATATCATTTGTTGTTCACCCCGAAGGAAAAAATGCTATTAATATAACTATGTTTTATCAGTGCACTTATCCTGTTCCCTTCCCAGACAAAGAACATTAAGCAAGCAATGTGGTTTTATCCTGTTGTATGAAGATGTAGTGGTACTGGGGCAAACATTTCTTAAAGAAAGTGTTTGTATCAACAACTGAACCAGAAGTAACTGGGGAAGCAGGAAGTACTGATGAACTCAGCACAGAAAGCAAGGTAAGAGAAGTACATGGGAAGGAGGAAGTTTGCATTGCAGATTTTTCCTCTTTCAACAACTTGAGCTATGGTATCAAATAATCTAATCCTGCCCTACCCCAAAATCTACTCTACGGAAATAATACTACTAATCTACCTTGCAGGTACATGATAAAGATTAGATAATACACATGAATATAATTTTAAAGCCTGAGATGATAGTAAATATTATTAACTCAAGTTGAAGTTCCTAATGATTCAACTCCTCTGCCTCTACAATGTTCAGCTGCCTGCCTTTTTAATGTTGATAGTACCATAATTACAAATGAATAGGGAAGACAATAGTCTGCAAATGCTTTGACCAAAATGGTGTTATGTGGGAGAGAAGCAGTTTGTCATATCTTGGTTTCATCTTTTAAGATTATATCTGCTCAGTCTGACTCCAGATTTAATTTATTCATGAAATACTTGATATAGGGCACTGATTTTATCCTTTGTACATGGGAAAGTGCTAGTTTTTTCCTGATATATTTGATGTTCAGGAAGGTAAAGCAAGAGCCTTGGAAACTACAATAGATTATAATTATGTATTGTGCATCTCAGTCCTAAGGCTGCAGTTCTGACTGTGCTTGTCACCAAAATGCAAAGAATTCAATGGGACTTACTTCTGAATAAAATTGTGTATGATCCAGACCTATCTTTGTAAACCCTAAGTATTAAAAGTGAACATATTTTGTTTTATTGCCACCATGCCTTTCAAACCTGCTTGATAGCTGAATTATTTCAATACAACTGAAACTGAGCAAAGGGGGAAAATATGCAGCTACTCTGTACTTGAAATTTCCTATTCACAGCTGTGCTTAATAACAAATAGAAGAGCAGATGCTAATAAATTTCCAAAAAGCTCATTAATTATTGTAGCCACTAAGGGCCCTTACCAGATTTGCAATTTGGCCATATGTTGGCCATGGGGAAGGTTGGTGATGGACAATTCAGTGCAAAACAAAAATCAGAAAAGAAGGAAATCCAACAGAACACATATTTATAGTGAGCAATGGGGTTAGCATAACAATGTGGACATATAGTCGATATATAGAGGAACTTGTGGCAGATGGAAGGACACTTCCTGATGTTGGACAAGAGGATGCTAAACAAAGGGACATAGTTTCAATTTTCCTTTTAAAATAAAAGAGTGTACACAGCTGCATCTGCTAGAATTTCTTGAATGTGTGCTCTCTCACCCCCCCCCACCCCAACCAAGGATATTTTCAGTTATCAAAAAGTCTACCAGTTTAAAGCCAGAGTTAAGGACATCTCCAGAAAGCTCAACAAAGCCAAGAACTTGAAGCTAAGGCTAATGCCTTAACAGACACCCCCATAATCAGTAATGATTTGGTGCAGTGTCACAAATAGTGCTTACTTAAAACTTACCTTCCATCCACCCACTGTTCCTTGATCAACAGGCTCAAATCCAGATGGAAAGGATGGAATGCCTGCGACCCACAAAGAAGCCATGTGCTGCCATGAAGCTTCCTTGGTTTATGATGCATCTGGACATTACTGGATTGTTAGCGGGGGCCCTCCTGAGAATCAAATCATGCCTGCTTGTTGCTTACTTCACTTGTCTGAAGAGAAATTATCAATTGTTCAAGAGGCCCTAACAGTCTACTTGGATCATATGGAAGAGGGTGGCCCTCTAGAAAATGTAGACCAGCAGCAGGTTATTAGAAACTGTGTTTTGACACTAGCAGAATCTTCTATATTACTGATTCTTACTGTTTTCATACAAGTGCTGAGAAATTATGCCACCATTTTCTCTGCCCAGCAAAAACATCAGTTGCCACAGCTGAGGCTGCTGAAATTTAAGTGATGGGGAATCTCAGCTGTCAAAATCATTAGCTGCCTACTTTGTCTAATCATAACTAAGATCTAATTCCACTCTTAGTGTGCTTGTGTGACACCCATGGCTTGCCAGTGGGAAGGTCAGCAACCCTTCATCGCATAATCATATCCTTCCCCCATTATCCTCCCACTTGGTATAACATGTCACCTCACAAATACACAAATTGAGTTTCATATTTTAACTCATTCTGACATTCCTCCCACCAACATAGTCTTCATTTGCATAGGCATCTCATATACTTAGATGGTGAGCCCTCGGGTGGGGGCAGAGCAGGGATCCCCTGTATCTACAACCTATCCTACCATATCTTGTGATAGTGCAGTGCTTGCACCAGAAATGTTTTATTGCACTGAAGGGATTCGTTCTTTCAAAATGTTTCCACAATGTAGTTTTTGCTGATGTTGAAACTCCATCTAGTTCAATTGTAGTGTCATTTATTACCTGGGAGAACTCTACTGGGTCCCTAGGAAGCTGCTGTCTTCCAGACAATCTGACTTGTTGAAGGACCATTTCACTAGAGTTTATAGTGAAAAACTCTAGTGAAGGCAGATTCTTATGTACTGTGTGCACTCCATGATATAACCAAAGTTATATAGCCAGGCATTACAGGTTCTCTAGGAAAATAGGGATTCAGTAGCCTGTATGAAAGCCAACAGAGCAAAGTTATCCTATTTTGCAAAAATTATTCCATGATGTTTACTATTTTGGAGAATTAAAGGGAGGGACAAGAAGGTACTGAAGGTACCACTAGAGATCTTATTCAGTGCCACTGCCATCATTCAAAGAATTCAACAGGCACTGCACCAGTTTTAAGCATACCGCTACAGTCATTTAAAACACAAATGAATCTTTCTGGATAATGAAACCCATGATTTTCAGGGACCTACATGCAGCTGAATTGACACATTCATATCATCATTTTTTAAGGCTATTCATGGAAGACAGTTTTTCTGTTCACGACTTTGCTTCATTGCCTGTAATACTAGAAACCCAATTGTGTTAAAACTGCACTGTGCTGGTAGTCAATCGTTGAGCATCAATTCTACACTGGCAATCTTCATATGCTCAGATAATATCATGGATTCCAAAACCAGTACCTGACCCTTTGCAGCCAGAACAGCTAGATACAAAGTACAGGAAAATCATGGAAAGCCCAAAGTTATTCAATTGAAATATTGCTTTGGCAATCAACCAGCTGACTGTATCTTCTCAGCAAGACACTGAAAGCAAATATGCTCATGCAGGCCCCAGACAAACACTTCAAGCTGTCCATAAGGGATGAGGAGAGCATCACAATGCAAGAAAGTATTTTGCCCAATGCTATCAGGAACTTCCCAATTTTAAATCATCAGGGTGGAAGGAGTAGAGTCTGGTAACATTTTCCAGGACATGATGGCAAAATATTGCTAAAGTTCAACTTGAAGTATTACAAATCTTGTTTGAATTGTTCAAGAGTCAAGCTACAAACCGCTAAAGGGGATCCTAAGTCCCTTCCCAGCCTATTCAAGCTACAGTGAAATATGTGACAGTTGCACTACTGGCTTCTGCATTTCCATACACTTCAGTTGGTCTTGCACCAGAAGAATTTCCTGATGGACTGAAGCAAAGCAAGCAAAAGCTAAAAGAGAATGGGGACGTGCAGGTGGAGTATCTTGGTCACATACGGTTTTTATCAAGATTAACCTAGTTCTCTTCAACCAACTTTATTGACCAATTATGCAAGGATTTGTGCTGTTAGGAAGACTGCTGAGTGAAGTAGAGAAATAACACGCCTGGTACTTTTTTAATTCCTTAGAACTATAAAATGCATTACTTTTGGCAGGTTAAAGGCATACAGGAAATGCTCTCAACCTCACTGGACAGAAATGAGGTACATCACAACACATCTGCCATTACGTCTTATGGATGAGTCCTCTCAGCAACACTGGCACCCAAGAATGCTGGGGAAAAGCCCAAGGAATGCAGCTTGCCCACCTAACATGAGTAAAATTACTCAGTCAGGCAAGTGTGCCCAACTTCACTGAGGTTACGAGGAACTGTAGGCTTTAGTCACATGTTTGCAAAGAGCAAGAGGGAAGGAGCCATGAGTGAACCCATATATGGAGATACAATAGAGCTCTGTTTGTTATTATCAAGGGCATCTCTTTCAAATCCATTCTTAACTGATCTTACTGCCAGTCGGACAAGCACTGTTTTCTGTTCAAGGAAGCACTGTGGATAGTCTCTCACTGCAGAGTTTGCTCTGCAAACTATCTGGGATGTCAAGTCAAATATCCTAAGAGTGTACAGGACATGGTATGTATGTATCTTATTAATCATTCTTAAATTTAATGCACAAATGCAAAGGGCAGTTTCAAAAGGGAAAGCTACTATCCAAAGAAAGATGAAGTTAAGTTTCATTTTGAGAGAGTTGACTGTTGGGTGGTATAGAAAGGAAATAAATAATAAAAATTTAAATATACTAACAGCTATGTTAGTAGTATTCATGAAATCATTTTTGTTTTGTTTTTCATTTTGCTTCTGGGTACATGCTTAAAAATAAGATCATACACTGAAAGTCTCTGAGGTTGCCCAACACTGTTACCTTAAACATGTTTACTTAAAGGTAATTCCATTGATTCAAATAGGGCGTACAAGAACACAACAATATACACACTCCTCAGACACAGGTCCCTCTGAGTTCAATGGGGCTTGGCCAAAGCAAGGCCCATAAACTTGCATGAAATGTTCCTATTGCTTTCCGTTTACTAATTTTGCAAACAGAAATTATGCTATGCTAAACATTCAAAAAGACGTACCATGAATCAATTAACAGAAGCTTCTTCTCATTCATAGCAAATTCATACACCTGACTTGCACCATGGAAAACTTATGAACCAACCGAAGGAAATCTTATGAACCAACTGCAGCTTCCTCCCCGATTACCGTATTTTTCACTCTATAAGACGCACCTGACCATAAGACGCACCTAGTTTTTAGAGGAGGGAGCCATGGAAAGCTTCCTGATAATCACAGGCACATTCCCCATCACTTCCCCATGGGCTTCATTAAAAGATGGGTTGCCATTTGAAAACACACAACGACCTGTGATTAACAGCTCTCACCTGCGCCAGAGGAGGGGGGTGGAGCAGGGCATGCCGAGCGCGTGCCGGCCAGGTGTGGTGCAGCCGGGCCGGCAGTGTGCCAGCGGTGGTCTTCCGAGCAGCGCGGCAGGTCTTCCCGGGCGGTGGGAGTGAGCAGTCCATTTCTCCGTGCGGCCGGCAGGTTAAAGCCCGTGGCTCCTCCTCCTCCACACCGCTCCCCCTGAGCGGCACAGCTCTCACCTGCACCAGGGGGGAGGCGAGCAGTGCGCGCCGAGCGCGTGCCGGCCAGGTGGTGCCACGTGCTGCAGCCGGGCCAGCAGCATGCTGGCAATAGTCTTCCGGGCGGTGCGGCAGCGGCAGGTCTTCCCATGCAGTGGGGGTGAGCAGTCTGTCTCTCCATGCAGCCGGCGGGTTAAAGCTCCTCCTCCGCACTGCTCCCCCTGAACAGCACAGCTCTCACCTGCGCCGGGGGGGGGGGGGGCAGAGCAGCACGTGCTGAGCGCGTGCCGACCAGGTGGTGCCACATGGTGCAGGCGGGCCGGCTGTGTCCCAGGCGTCGGGCACACACATTCACTCTATAAGACACACAGACATTTCCCCTTACTTTTGAGGGGGGAAAAGTGCATCTTATAGAGCGAAAAATATGGTACATTGCAAAGCAAAGACCCCTTTGCAGCATTTACCAGATGCTTAATGGAGCCATTCAGAGCAGCTTTTCCCCAAGCTGACATCTTGCACTTGTGTTGCAGGTTAAGGTGGCAGAAACTATGATTCAACACATCTGGAGAGCACTGGTTTAAAGAAGACTGACCTAGGGCTTGCACAAGCCCAGAAAAAATGAAGACAGGCATGTAGGAGGATGGCTGTATCATACCTCTCTCTGTATTCAGAAGCATGTAGTAAAAAGTGGGCATCAGTTTTTCAAGCCTGTTGCTTTCAAGCCATAAAGCCCACCCAGTTTTCAGTGCATGAATTCATAGATGGGTACAAACCTTATCTGATGTTGTTGCTGATGAATACTGGAGTAGTAATAGGGAGAAGCAGGCTTTGTGGGGTATGATGGAAAGAAACAAGAAATAAAATGATGGAAGAAAGAAAAAGGAAGATGCAGAAAGTCCTAGGGCTGGGCAAAAGAGACATAGAGGAAGAGAAGGAAAAATTTCCAAGAGAACTGCAATGTCAAAAGAAGGGAGAGCATTATGGGTACAAGGACATCTACAGCTGGAAAAGAGAATAGACATAGGTGTTCCATATGACACTATCTAGTTAATAGAAGGAGCTACTCCCAACTGCATATGAACAGTGTTTCCTAAGATACTTTCTTACACAGCAGTTATAAAGCCCACACTCTTTGCTCCTCCAACACTTTGTCTCTTCTCATCACTTCCTTCCTCACACTCCACCTCTCCACTACTGCTGCTTTTACTTCCAAACACTACACATATTACAAACAAAAGGTACTTTAGTGAGCACTGCTAAGCTGAAACAAAGTTGTTAAAACCAGGAGGTTCCTTCCTCCTGCCTAAGAATGTTTTGCTTTTGTTCAAAGCACATTGGAATTCAACTTGGTGTGGTCTTCTAAGGAATCAGTTTTTAAACAGATTGGTTTAAAAACCCTGTATTTCTCTATGCAGGGATCTCTAGGCAAGCAGTTGAGGAAGTAGCACTTTCTAGTCTTTCCAGATGTTCTACAATCTAGATGATAAAAAACCAGATATTAGGCAATTATGAAGTCCACAGGTCACAGCTGACACCCACTGACTCTTACTATGATTACAAATTTAGAAACATACAGCAAATTCCTGCTGTACATGAGAAGTCAATTTATCAGGGAAAAAGCCAGATTTTTCACTGATAGACCAGCTTTCCATAGACATGGAGCTCTTCATACATGAGAGGGGTACTTTTATGTAACCACCTGATGTGCATTCTAGAAGCTGTATGATTACATGACAGGATTCAGCCAGAACATTTGAAAAATCTCACAGGCTGCAGAAATACCGAATTACTCCACGACATCTTTAAATATAATGGGCTTCTTTCTAGCTTACATGGACAAACATGCAAAATGGTTATAGATCATTATCATAAAATCACAGTAACATTAATGAAGAAGTGAGATTTTAAAATGTTATCTACGGCAGAATGAATTTGATGTCGATTTTTTCCATTGAGTTTTAAAGGGTTCGAAGTGAGATGTGTACCAGAGAGTTCTGTCCATTTCCAAATAGAAAGTGTTTTATATAATTTAAACATAATTATAGAGCAAACAAACTAACAAGAGGAAACAACAATGGAGTTTTAGTAAACTGCGTATAAGCTGCTTCGAGTTCTTTAAAAATTAAATCTAATAAATAAATTGTGCACTGGTTATCTACAAAATATTAAAATAGCATTTTAAAAATATATTGAGTTACTGCATTAAGATAAGAAATTTTCTCGTTAATGCCTTATAATGTTATTTTCAGAGCTAGTACAGTTCCAATAAATTGGATGGGGTACTACATACTATGTCTAAAACCTCAGAAAGGCAGATCATTTCTTTATTTTTAAACTTTGCATCTAGACACCTGGCCCACACATGTTATGGCTTCCTTCCTGAAGGGCTGCACAACTTTCTGTTCTCAGGGTTATGACCACACTCTCTCACACATACCCACACTTTTATCTGCCAAACAGGACTAGGAAAAGTCATTTTCTAGGAAAATAAACTGAAATTCCCAAAATGTGAGAGGCTAGACAAGACTGATTTCCCAAAGTCATTTATTTTATCCTTGCATGATTTTTTCATTCTCATTCCTTTTCTTATCCCTTTCCCTCCCTCTACCTTAAAACCATGTCATAATTCATTTACCACATATATTGCATTAGTAAAATGACATTCTTCAGCTCAAATCCTTAGCACTCTAGCTCAAGTTTGTCCAAGTCAAGACCTACCAAGTTGAATGCCTTGTCACAATATTATGGCGCCCTTACAAGTTGCTTAGTAACCCCTGTTTTTTCTGCCCTATGTAAGTGACAGAAAAAGGTTTAGCTTAACCACTGGTGAGCAATTATCCATGTCTATAGGGCTGTTTGACTTCAATCTATACAGAACTGCCTAGTTCTTTTACTGTTTACCCTAACCTTAGCTAATCTGCCCCTTAATGAGTTGAACTACAATGCCCATCAGCCTGCAGTCAGCAGGTGACAGAAGAATTATGGAGGTTGTTGTCCTTCACTTCTGGGGAGCTTTGACAGTTAAAATGGGGAAGGAACAAACATTCACCCTCTCTTTTTCTATTGGTCCAATATCTCCGACTGAGCAACATTTGTTTTGTGTAATGGATTAGAAGAGCAGGACTAGAGAAATTTATCCACTGCAGAGAATATGACAGAGCCAAGTAAAGTTTCAAGCTATTCCCATATAACTTGATTGGATGAGCGAGGAAGGGTGTTGTGGAAAGAGAGACCTGTATTATATATTATCACACTGAGAGCCAGTGTGGCGTAGCGGTTAAGAGCATGGGACTGGGACTCAGAGGATCTGGGTTCTAGTCCCTGCTCAGCCATGGAGCCAACTGGGTGACTTTGGGCCAGTCACAGACTCTCAGCCCAACCTACCTCACAGGGTTGTTGTGGGGATAAGATGGAGGAGGAGAAATGATGTAAGCTGCCTTGAGCCCTTTGTAGGAAAAAGGCAGGATATAAATCGCAATATATTCCAGTTCTTAGAACACAAGCAAAGAGTGCACCATATTGTTCTGCATAACCTGTGCAGTAGCTAATGCAATTTGCTTAGAACTTTAAGAATACAACCTTATGTAGGTAGAGGGAAGATTCTTATTAATAATGACTAGAGTTCTTTAGTAAAATAGACCTGTCATTAACAAAATGTATAAGAAAGAAAAGAACCAGTGGAACTCTGGTAGAGTCATGTTCAAGTTTTTCTGAATTCAAGGGTTATTTAGCTCAATAAGAACAGTTGTTATTCGATTCTGTGAGATATGAAGTTCTTGGACCAATTAATATGTTGGTCTGGGTTCCAATCCCAGCTCAGCCATTAAGCTCACTGGATGAGTTTGGGTCAGACTCTCAATCTAACCTATCTCATTCTGCTGTGATGATAAAATGGGATAGAAGCAGAGCCTCGTAAGCCATGCTGGCTTCCTTGCAAGGTCAGATATAAAGATAGTGTAAAGATATTATTTTATAGTTACATCATATATGTGTTCTGTTTTCCACTGCTTAGATCTTGTAATGTATTAAATGATATAGTAGAATTATAAACTAAAGTTTGCACTAGTTCTCAGTACTCCATGTAATAAGATCTAGGCTCACTTTTTATTATGTGTCAGCCCCCTGCAACATTGGTACCCTCCAAGTAGAAGCCAAATTCCAAAACATTTGGAAGGAACAGGTTGGATATGGCTGCCATATGCAATGAATTCTGCTAGGAAAGAAAGGATGTACCTGCCACCTATTCTAAAAGCACACGGGTACTGTGGATTGGGAAAATGGTTTGATCTTTTCTCCTATCTTCCAGAAAGGACATTACCTAATGATTCCAGGAATCCTTATCAGGATACTTTTCAGACACTGTTAGGAAGGGAGGGAGGCTAACGTAAACAGAAGAAGGCAGCATCCCATGGAGGCCTGCAGTGAGAAAGATTGCAGGGATCGCGTGGCGAGAGAGAGAACGGGTATTATAAGAAAAGTGCAAGGACCAGAGCAAAAGAAAAGTTGAAGCAAGAAGACCATACATAACAGTCATGGGAGGACTGTGTAAATGGAGAAGAATGGCTCATGACTAGAGAGCCGGTCTCCAGGGTACATTCAAAAAGCCATTTGAAGTGGAGACTGGCATAGTTTCATGATGCATAATACGTGGTTATTAAGCAAAAATAAAGATCCATTCTCATAGTTCTTCCTAGTGTTACTGACCCACTGACAGTTTCATCCCTTGTAAGAGACAGAACAACTTTGAAAATAAACCTGAAAACATTTGCTTACCTGCTCATATATACTGTGGTCCAGTGCAATCCTATGCATATATATTGAGAAGTAAATCCCATTAAGTTCAATTGAAATTTTTTGCTGTTAAGTGTACATGGGTTAACGGCCTTAGGGCATGATCCAGTGTTCCCACATAAGGCTTCAATGCAGGGCATAGTGCTAACAGCAATCCCTGACACCCCATGCTCTATATTTCATTTAGACAGATGCACTTTATTTCATTTACACAGATCTGTCTTCAAAGTTAATTTACCTCACACCAAGTAAGTGCAGTGTTTCATCAGCAAACTTGGGGTGCAATGCCTTGTTATGTATAGATTGGTGAACACTGCTTTCACCTTACCATGATAGGCAACCTAATTTCCTCTCGATATTTGGGACTACATTTTCCATCAGCAGCTATCAGCATGGCAAATAGTAAAGGGTTATGGGAGTTGTAGTTCAAAACATCTGAAGGGCATTAACTTGTCTTAAAACACATTGTTAGAATAATTTAGTTACCTGAAAGTTGAAAAGGAACATTCCCTTCAAAGGTAGTTCAGATAGTTCTTGTATAAGTTACAGCATCAATTCTAAATATGTGATTATTCATAGTTTACATATGAATACATACATATTTTACACATGACTTACATATATGTTCATAATCAGACTTTGAAAAAGCCATGCAATCAGGATTGTATTTTAATTGTGATTCAGTGAATCAGAAATTTGATTAGGGACTTTTCATAGCAGATCCCTTGTGAAAATATTTCAGTTGTTACTTTCTCACTGAGTGGGTCCACATGACATGGTATACCACCCTGAGACAAAGCCATGCTGGATTCCATGTTCATGGAACAAACCACCATGTGCCCAACAGATGATCGGGCTTACAGTGGATTGCTGTCTCCCTAGTTCTCCCTCATTCCTCAGCTGATATTCCAGTGACCTACATGGCAGAACCTATTTTGTGTCCTCCAGAAAAGTGTGCAATTGTGTTCATTATTTTCATTTTATTCTTGTCTGTCTTTCAGCAGCACTCCTGTATGCACTTGCAGCTGTCAGATACAGGCATATATTTGTCTGGCCAATGTCCTGGTAAGTTTCAGCCTTTGGTAACAAAGATGGAAATTGGCAAGTTTTGACTGTATATAGGCTCATTTCTGTACAGCTGCAGTGCTTTCAATTGAAAATCAGCAGTAAAAGAGAAAAATGTGCACCAAAACAAGATCTATCCATTGGCAATGTAACCCTTCCAGTTGCAAGTGTTGAACTGACAGTTCTGACTAGCCTTTTGACACTTCCCCAGGTATCCAAGCAATCCAGAACAGGGAAAGATTACATCCCGTTTTTTGCGACTTCCTTTCAGAGCGGTTTCTGCTGCTGTACTGTGGTTCCCTAACAAAAACAAAACCCAAAGGAAGTAGCTGAGTCAGATAGAGTGAGGCCACACTATGAGGGTGTGTCTAAGGCCCATTGGTGCTTGGTGCCCCATTAGCTCCACTGTGTCCTGCCAAGACTTATTTTTTAAAAATTGTCTGCCAAATGTGTGTGTGTGTGTGTGTGTTTCCTCCTTATGGACTAGGGAATTTATGCAAATTTCTTGGCTAGTAAAGAAATGGAAAGAAAATATATACAAATTTCATGATTGGGAAGTAAATCAAGGGCCTTTTTAAAAACATGCCTCTTTTTTAAAATCTTTTCTCCGCTATTCCCCTCCAAGGATCACTTCCAAAATTAGAACCTCTGCAACACATACAGAGTTTCAAATGTCATATCTGAAATTTTCTAAACATTTGGAAAAACATCCTAATGGCAAGAGCTTTTCAGCAGGAAAACAAAAGCACCTTGGGAACTTATGGGATTTCCATTACTAGAGGGGCTGAAAAATCACCTGCCAGAGATACTGTAGTTGTATCTTGCACTGAACAGGGGGTTGGACCAATGGTTCTCACCTCCCCACCAATTCTATGATTCTGTCATTTTTTTTCATACTAAGTAACCTATGCCTGGCTCATGCTAATAAATTTCTCTTCCTTATAGCAGATGGATAAAGTAGGTCAGTATTATCCGCAAATATTCTTAACACATCTTTAGCAATCCCAAAAGTATTACTGCAATACCTTACCCATTTCCAATAAGGTCATATTTTCTGATAAATACCATTTTTCTCCCCAGAAAAAATGTAAAAACTGTATAAGATCACCCGCCACTAGCTCATAATGTGCAAAGGCCTTCACAGAAGAAAAAGTTAGAGAATCTTTAATTTTAACTTGGTTTGCTTAGCAAATTCTCAAATTGATGCTGCTTTTCCTGATCTAGAAGACTCTCAGCCACTCCCCCTCTACTCTGAAATTCAACCACCATCCCGAGACCTCAGTAATGGACTGTATATAAAAGTTTTTAATAAATAAATAAATATATTAAATTTTATTCCAGAATGCATGCTTGTTCTTCTCCCCATCTATATAACCATTTTTTGTCCAACAATGTACCGGTGCATTTCAGGGAAGGAGGGCTAATGAGAAACCAGTCAGGCAAACTTAAGAAAAATGCAGGTCTGACTGAAAATGAGAACTAAATAGTTCTATAATCTTTCCTGCTCCTTGATATTATTCAAATTTCCAATGCAGTGGAAATGTATATACAGCAAAGCAATCTTTATGAACAAGAACTTTCCTCAGAGGGAGATATTAAAATGCTGAGTTCTTTTTAAAAAGTAAATTATAATAGCTTTTGACTAAACTCTTACTTTCAAAAGCAATTTTCTGTATGGCATAAGGAGTTCCTGCTTGAGATATATAAGTCCAAAACACCTTCTTTCATGGATCTGGGGTTGTCGTTAACCATCAACTCGTGTCTACTCTACAAAAAGATCTGTAGTGATACAATTGGTAATATTTTCCCTTTAAAACACAAGAAAACCTTTCCTTATACCACCTTCATCACTACAAATTTGGTTCACATTTGTGGCTATTTGTATCAAATTACACTTTTCTGCAGGAAAAAAAGAACCCTCTAAAGGCTTGACACATGGAATAGGATGGAAAATAAATTCAATAATAAATGAGGACAGGATAAAATTGTCTTAGAAAGGAGCACAAAAGAGCATCTGAGAGAAGGGGTAAAATTAAGAAAATCATGAATAAAGTGAGTGAGGAGTTGTTATTCTGGAGAAAAAAGGCAAATCCTAGGAGACAGTCAAGAAATCCACACACTGCGGATTTAAGACCAAAAACAGAAATGCTTTTCTACACAATGCACAACACAATTAACCTGTGCATCTCATTGCTTTGGGAATCTATAAATGTTAACGGAAAGGACAATATCAATATATGGAAGAGAGGTCTGTCAGTGACTATCAGCCAGGGAATGCCACCTCATTATTTAGGTGTTCCTAGCTGTTTATTACAACTAAATGAAAAATGCTAGCACTGCCATATTTGCACTCATTGTTCAGATAATGAAAATGGGGGAAGAGATCACAGTCTGTGCCAGGAGCCAAAAGAAAGCTCCCACATACACACAAGAGGATGCCATTTACCCATCGCTACTCTAAAATAGTCCATCTATTTTTATATGACAAGACAGCACGATTTGTGACCTATCAAGCCAAGTGCAACTCAACCGACCAACATATTGTAAACTGACTGATGAGTGACCACATACACACACAGAGTCCTGAGCCTCAATAAAAGGTTCACTGAAGCCCAGGTAGACCACCATACATAGCTAGTGAGCTATGTGCAGTTTGGGAGGTTTTGTTGGTAAATAAAAGCTTGCTATCTTTGGAGAAAAGTGTATCAGTCATTGTTACAGCAATGCCATACTTCCTCTGAACTCTTTTGTACTGAATAAAATGTTTGTTCTCTTTTTCTTTCTCTTTTTCTTCTCTCTCTTTGTGACCAACAGGTTAGAAAAGCTTAAAATCAATATGGGCAAATATCTCAAAGATGTGAAGTACCCAAAATCCTACTTTCTACATTCAAACGATTTTATGCTGCAGAGAGCAAAATACCATCTGGCAAAGACAGCACACAAAAGGCCAAGCTATTATGCCCTACTGTTGACTTCCCTCTTAGTTCCAAACAATGCATTTCCTATACCACTATTCCCTCCCCAAAAAGTTAAACCCAGCATTTTTGAATGCTGTTAGAATGTGTTAATACCACCTCACTTAGTTCACATCATGTCCATCCTCCTTTGGGACAGTCTTCCAACTGCTATTCTGAAATGAAGCAGCTGTCAGTATGGGTTGTAGGAAAAACATGAGTATCTCCTTTCTAAAGACACAGAAGCAAGATATCCCTGAAGGTCTGCAGTAACTCAAACTAGAATGCCACTTCTCAGAAGCGTTCTTAAACTCTTAATCAGTTTCATTTCATACTTTGGAGGTATGATAGGATGGGACACAGATTTCTTCTCCAAACAACAACCCTTGTCCCAAGTGAGCATTACATTGCAAAGAAAAAGAGAAGGTGCTTAATGCTCTATTACTCCACTGCTCAATTTTCCAAGACCTCCCATATCATTACCAGAGGAGACTGGTCCTGCAGTCCATCTGAACCTCTTTCATTAACATTGTTTAAGGTATCTATGCTTTGATACATTCCTAGATTTTAATAAAGGGAAAAAACAATATTTGGAGTCATGGGGACACAGAAAAGAGCATCACATGCATTAATTTATGAAATACATACCCCCTGGCTCTTCACAGGAGTAACTGACAACAGGGAAAACCCTATCAAACATAACATTTGAAAGGTACAACAAACTACTCAGAGGGTTCTGGCTATGGGGCAGTATAGAAGTAACCTTAGTAATAACTTCTCTCTTACTGAAGAACAATACAAAATATGCAAATCACAGGCATTCTTTCCTAGAAAGTAGCAATCATCCATCTTACAATTTTCTTATTCTTTATCTTCCAAATATGGATCCTTATGTAGTAAAAAAAGCAACACCCACAAAGAGACATCAACAGGCTTGGGGAAATGCCAAGATTTGCAGAAGTATCAGGGAAAAAAAGATGGGTAGGAATGAATCAAAACAACCCAATTAGAACTGTGTTTACTGGGCACAGAATGTTGACTGTTGGGGAAAATTAACAAAATGGGATGGGGTACAGAACGCAGTGGAATACCCTGAAAGCGGGCATGACCAGCTAGAACACTAACATTGGAATTCCACACTGCAATATTCGAAGATTCAGTTTTTTAAAACTGCTTATTTGGTTTGTTTTCCTCTTAAAAAGTACAATGTTATAAAATATGAACATGCCCAGAAGTTAATCTGAGGATCTTCTTCCGCTTCTTTAGTAGTGGATTCCAATCTGAAATAAGCTCCAGTATTATGATCTTTTATGTAGTCCAAGTAGACCAAGTTTGTTTTGTTCTTCTGAGCTTTTAATATTAAAGGTAATGGTAATATTTCCCCTGCACATGTGTGCTAGTCATGTCCAACTCTGGGGCCAGTGCTCATATCCGTTTGTAAGCCAAAGAGCCAGCGTTGTCCAAAGATGCTTCCAGGGTCATGTTGCCAGCATGACTAAACCCCAAGGCACACAGAACGCTGTTACATTCCCACCAAAGGGGTACCTATTTATCTACTTGCATTTGCATGCTTTCAAATTGCTAGGTAGACAAGAGCTGGGACAAAGCAGAGGGTGCTCACTCCACACATGGATTCAAAAGGCCGACCTTCTGATCAACAGCCCAGCAGCTCAATGGTTTAACCCACTGCACCACCCACATCCCCTGCTTTTAATATTAAATAACTAGAATTGTACTGTACATATACTACAGTTTGATCTGGACTTTTCAATCCACTGTGGCGTCAGTTTTTTAAAAAATATTTATTTTCATGTTCTGCCTCTCCAATTATCAACAACTTGCAGAGTGATAAACGAAGTCCAATTTAATAGTTATAAAATAACTTTTAGCCACCCTGAGGACAATGTTTGAAGGGATACAAATTTTAATGAATGAATTAATTCTGCTTTGTTTTATTCACCAGATGCCCTTAGCATACTATGACAAGGCAACTTGTAAAAATTCAAAACTAAAATATATAATCAAACAAAGTTTCTTTAAAAAACATGTAACACAATAAATATGTATAAGGCATGGATAGGAAGTCAATAGATCTGCATCTGAGAAGCAGCCATTTGCAGAAGATCAGCAAAATTTTCTGATGGCTTCCCCAATCCTCCACTCCAAGTTAGCTGCTGAAATAAACAAAAAGCTTGAGTGGGTGCTACCAGGAATAGTTTCTTATGTGAAAGGAGTAGGTGCTCAGTTTTGATACAGAAAACCAATTACTGAGCTGAGGATGCGCTCAGTGATACTCAGTTCCTTAAGGGTACAACCTATGCATGTTTAGACAGAAAAAAAGTCCTATGATTTCCAGCATACCCCACCCAATGTTGCTGTCTGGAGGATTTCTGAGACCTGTGGAACTAATTTTTTTGTCTCAACATGGATAGGACTGCACCCTAAGTAGTACATCTATCAAAGGTGACTATTTTTAGCCATTAAGGCAGGGAAGGGCTGAAAGTAGATCAAAAACTGGCTGATAAATTGCTGGGTGACTTCCATGGATTGGCAAGAGCTTCTGATTCCCAAATGCCAAATAATAGCTAAACAACTAAAATAACCCTTTCCCTACTTCCTTAAATTAAGTTGCTGAGCAGTAAAACTTGGAAGAAAGATTTGGGAATAAAAGGACTTAGCTTAGTTCTGATATTGATCACAAACACCTGGGCTGAGCATGTACTTGATGGCACCTTGTTCCTTTATTCTTAGTATGTGTTCACCAGCCTGAGCTGCTGTTTTGCACTTGGCTTCAGATGGAAGATTTCAGTATAGCAGAAATAACCAAAGTAGTTCCTACACATCTTAAATCTACTCAGCTCTGCTCTATGTTGCAAACGAAAAATAGCAGATTCCACATCACAAAGCTGAAGTCTACCCACCCCTGCTAGAAGGCCATTCACTTTTCAAAGCTGAAAGGTCAAGAGCAGAAAAATATCTGCTACACAAATTTCAAAAAGGAAATGCTTTCAAGGTGTTTTTATAAGTCTTTGCTCTCCAGCAAAATCCAAACAATAAAGGAGGCTAGCATTGAGAGGCTGCTCTACAACACAGGTGCCAGCACTGAGAATGCCCTGCCCTATACATTCCCATGTGAAACTTCTCTAATAGAGGCCACATGGATCAAGCTATCATTACACAGTCAGAGTGCAGAAGGAGGATTATTATGTTTTCCTCCTCCTCTCAGCATAATGGATATTTCATATGAAAACAGTTGATCTCACTCATATCACAGCTAGGTTTAATCCCCTATAGGGGAAAACTACTTTCTGTACAGAATGAAGAATCTATAGAATAGAGAAAAAAGATCATACATCCCTTGGTTATTTTTTCTACAGTTTAAATATTGAATGCTAACTTGTACATATTCTAGACAAAACCAGGCTTCACATAACATGGGAGAGCACACACACAAAGGAAAGACCTGGCTACACATATGAACAAATAAAAGCCAGATTAGATTGCTGGAATGTGTTCTACCTGGGACTATCTCTAAAAATGTTTGGAAATTCCAGTTGGTTCAAAATACACTGGCCAGGCTGGTACTAGTCCTAAAAAGCACAACTTGATTGACTACTTGTATTTGAGTAGAATTCAAAATGCTGGTTTCCACATGCGGAATGAGCTGGGCTACTTAAATAATCACCTGCTCCCTTATGAACCATACAGTGACTGCCAATGAAAAGCAAGATCTAATCAGCTGTAGCATCTCTGAATTCCCTCACCCTGTTTAGACACTAGGTGCCTTCACCACCATTTTTCCCCCAATAGAAAAGCATGTTTCTATTATTACTTGCTTATAATGACACTTGAATTTAATGATCAAGTGATGGCCTGTTTATATGTTCAGTGTTATCTGCTTTAAATGTTATTATAGATTTTATTATTTCATTGTTGGCATGCATGTTGTTAATTGTATCTGGGATCTCTAATTGAAAAGCAGGGTATAAATGACTTGATACAGGGGTGAATACACAGTTTGCCAGATGTTGCAGAATTAAAAACTCAGAAGTCTCTGCCAGCATACCAATAGCAAAGAATGCTGAGAACTGATGTATAAGGAATCTAGAGATCTACTGATAATTCCACAAATGCTGATTTCCTAACATTTCTTACTATCCTTAAAGTTCAGACACACTTAAGCCAGCCATTAAGAACTTTCAAGCTTCCAATATTTTAAAATTTCATCTGCTATTCACAAGCCAGTTCTAACCATTTAAGTTCTAGTCTGACTGCTAGAACCAAAGATGATGGTGTAAAGCATTCTGTACCATGCAGTGAGAGGAGATGAACCATGAAAGTTTCTGTATGAATGAATAAATGCATATGGAAAGTCCTCATGATTTACAAAAACCTACAATATCCTTTATAAAATATATCAGCAAAAATATGATTTCAGTGCTTTGATTTTTCCCCCTGCTGTAATCGTCATCTTGTTTAGTACAAACTCTATATTGGAGTGCACTCCAGGAAGCATAACAGTAGAACTAGGTCAACCATTAACCAAATAAAATGGGTAGCTGCTGTGTAGAGATGCCCTTCAACAGCTCGCTTAATGAACTAGCTCTTCAGAACTTGTCTCTCCGTAAGGCTGAAGTTCATGGCTTCCATGGATTTTCTGTAATGTTGCTGGGTTCATCAGTGCTAGAAGGCTTCTGGTGGTGCCAACCTAAATTGGCAGAGGTCACTCAGTAAAATTAAAAAAGCAAGATCACTAGCTACAATTGTGTGTGGGGGGGTGTTTTCTGAAAAAAAGAAACAATTCAAGTCTCCCTCCTTGTTATGTTTACTTAAAACAATCACTCACACTGTGTGTTTGGTGGGAGTAGGACACCATCATAGGGTTTGTTATGTCTTATGTCAGGCTTAGGTTTTATCCCTGTCTTGGCATCCAGGAATCACTTATCAACTGGGTTAAGATGAGACTGCTACCAAGACTAAATTTCAAGTATTCCTCTTTTGCTTCTGAAAAGAAATTTGACTTCAATTTTAGCTGTCAAGAGAGAGGTGAAAAGAGTAGGAAAATTGTTGTTCCGTAAGATTGCGGTTATGTACTTCATGTGGGGATTCCAGAGGTACCTTGTTGGCCAGCATGGGAAACAGGATACTGGACTAGATAGTCCTCTGGTCTCATCCAGCAAGGTCCTTCTAAGGACATTCATAGTTTGTCCTTCAGACCTAATTCAGATGTTGATGAATACATTAATCTCCTGAAAGTGGTAGGAGGCTGATGTGAGTTTTAGGATTATGAATGCATACATCTGTTACCTCAGATAGGAAGTCACATGTGATGTGGGCTCATGAAGGAACAGACACACGGAAGACCCAATATCAGCAAAAGTTCCAATTATGAAGTGGGATTGAAGAAAACAGCATAAATCTTAGTTAATGGGTATAGCAAGTCACCTTGGAATATATGTGAGTTAGCAGTGCAATTCTGCATAGATCTACTCAGAAGTAGTCCCACTGAGTTCAAAGACAGTTAATCCTCATTAAAGCATACAAGGAATTGCAGTCTAGGTTATTTTTACTTCCATCAGTCCTTGCCATCATAATAAATTGCTGTTATGAGACAAAAATACTGTAGGACCATAGCTGCCTACCCCAATACAGGCAATAAATCCAAATATTAATTTACAGTATTTATTTTCTGACCCTTCTCAAGAGATTCATTTATTCAATTTTATCCTCACACTAGAGATTGTGACTTGCCCATGATGATAACCCAGTTACTTTCATGGCTGAGCAGGGACTTAGCCTCTGAGTTTCCCTTGTTACCTTTTATTATTTTTCCATCAACTTAGCCTATTCGAACTCTAATTTTTATTATAATCTCTAAGCTAGCATCTAATGTTAGACTATGAACCAACATCACTACCATAAAGCTTAAGCCTTGAAGTTTACCTAGAGTGGCAGACCTCCAGTAGAGACTCACGGATAGATACATTAAGCCAGTATATGCATCAACTTTGTATAGCTGAAGATCCCCTTAGCTGCCTCTTAGCTCCTCACTTGATGTGACTAGTGATTCAAACCAGAAAGACACAGCTACCTATAGATTTCCATTATTGCAAACTAGGAACAATGGTGTAATGGCTTCCAAACAAGCCATTATTCAAAAGCCAATTTTAAGCCACCGAAGCATAATGCTCATGCATGTCATCTGATTATAGCCAAAGACATATTTAATTTGCTCTACCAGAAAGAGAAAGCAAATGCCACCTTGCTAAGTGAAATACCTTGGATCAGAATTAAAATTTGTTTCTTAGGCATTACTGTTGTCTATTATTAAATAATTCAGTGCAAACATTACAATGATCTCTGCCTAGAGTATACAGTGGTACCTTAGTTCATGAACTTGATTCGTTCCACGATTCTGGTTGCAACCCAGATTGGTTGTGAACCAAGTCAAACTTGCCCATAAGGTTCACTGTAAATAAGTTTAATCTATTCTGTAAATATTTTTTATCACAAGAATTTGAAACAAAGTAACAAAGAACAACAAAGTAACAAAGTACAGTACAGTAGAGAACACTAACCTAGGTGGGGGGGCAGGTTATTGTTTGGAGGGAGAGTCCCCCTCCGTAAGGACATTGGGGAGATCTCCTTCAGGGGTTTCCTCTCTTCTCTGTCTCTTAGCTGCAGGGTCAATTTTGGTGAAAAATCTGCATGTTCTGGTCACCTTCATTACTGCTCTGCAAGTTCTTTTTACCACCATGCTTGCTCTGCACTTTCTTTGGAGCCATTATTCAATATTATTATTGAATAATACTTTACAGTACTGTATGTGCTAAAAAGCACACAAAAAAGCTTCACAGCAAGTGACCACAGGTCTGTCTGCAACCATGAACAGGCAAGATGGCCGCGATCGTGTTCGTGCAGGGAAGATGGCCGTGATCATGGTCATTACCCAACGCAGCAGAGTTCGCAAACAAGGGCAAATTTTTTCCAAAATTTTTGTTCATGATCCAATTTGGTCATGAACTGAGGCATTTGTGAACCAAGGTACCACTATATACTAGTTTCCTAATCAGACATAAAAGATGGAAAGATGACACAGAAGGATGTAAAGGTCCCTATGCAGCTTTGGGTTTTAAAAATGCCTGAATTGGAAACTACTTAAAAATCTGATATGCGATGCAGTAAACCCTTGAAAGAAGAGTGGGAAAAAAGTACCATAAATAAAATAAAATGAATTGTTAGGATGGGGCTAACTAGTAACAGAAAGAAAATAAAATTTCATAAACCAGAAATAAATTGCAAAATGTTGGGCTAATAGTAAAGTATATTTCCAGTTGATTTGAATTAATAGTTGGGTTCTCATTATTAGCTGATGTTGCATAGTGACTAAGAGTGTAGTTTATGTGCCAGGAAGTTGTCCTTGGTTTTAACATCACCTCAGCCATGAACTTACGAGGCAGTATTAAGCAAGCCACTGTTCTCTTTGTCTCAACACTATATGCAGCACAAAATTATTATCCTGATCTTCCTTACTCTGTTATTGTATGGATTATTGAGATTACAGATTTAGAAAATGTATACTCTGGGGGTAAAAAGGTATGTAACAAAAGCGGCTTATATAAACAAACACAACCAGTAAAAAGCCAAAGCACCAAATTTTATTAATTTGTTTCTATAGACATCATGAATCCATAAATAACTCAAGATATAGAAGTTCTAAGAGTATGGAGAAAGCCCTGTGATGACACAGGTCTATATACTGCCCCAAAACTAAGTGCCTAAAAAGACATGTGATTAAAATGAAAGGTATTACCCTTAGTCCTGTGTTATCTCTAGAATAGTGCTTACTAGGCTTTTGAATTTATTTCCTTCTGGCCAATATGCCATAATTAATTAATTGTCTTCTTGTCACCACCACCCCTTAGCCATTAAAAGTAAGTTAATTATCTGAATCAATATACTCACTGCAATCATAGGAAGCTATTCACAAGAAGGTCACAAGTGCATACTGGTTCTTCCATGAAATGATGTGCATGCCTTATCTCATACTGCCTTCCAATAAATTTGTAAAGTAAGTTAGGTAGTGTTAGTGAACTCCCATACGCCGCCATGGCCAAGTAGTCTTTTAAACCTAGATCTTTTACGTCTGAAGTCCAATAGTTGATCCACCTGTCAAGACTGCAACATGTAGATGATTCTAAGCCTTATAGACTGAATGTTCTCCAGTAGCCAGGAAGCCACTACTAAGTTTTGGTAACTTGCCAGACCAATAAAGCAAGCTTAACCTAGAATAAATGTTGACACCTTTAAGAACAAACTTTCTCTCTGGTGTGAACCACAGTGCTACTGTTCCCTGTTTTGTCAAAGACCTAACTCTACCAACCCAGCTTTGGTTCAGTATGACTATCTGACATGACTGGAGCCAGGTTTAGCAATACCAATCAGGGCTGTAAGTGAATCTTAGCATTATACTGATAACCATAGGTCTTGGTTTTATCGGAAAGCTCTGGGGCAACTCAATACTTCTTCATCAGAAAGATCCTGGTTTGCATATCTGCAGTTATAAAGAACAGAACGACCTTTATCAAATTAGGTTTTTAACATAAATAGTTTGAATGTTTAGAATGTCTTTCATGTTCTCATTTTCATTGTTTTGAGTTTGTTATTGTTCTAGCAGCTAGTTTCTAACATTTCTCTTGAAGCTAAGAGTGGACCCCCATTTTTCACCTGTTGGCCTCTCCTAGTAAATTCTCCTGCCAAGTCCAGTTTCAATAAATGGCCCAAATGGCCTTGAGCTACTTCATTTGTTTCAAGGAGAGTCACTCAGGCAATGATTCTGGTGATCTGCAGCCGCCAACAAGAACTACCAATCATCTGCAATTACAAGCTATGACCTACTCACTGTGACATAGAAAAGAGCAGGCATGGGCAAAGTATTTATATCACTATCTGAATGGTGAAGAAATCAACACTTATTCAGAGCAATTATGTGGTAAAAAGAAGGGTCTGGTCAGAAAGTAAAGAACTCATATTAGCATTTCATTATGCACTGAAACTGCCATGTCATGTGGAAGCTCAACATGATGCTTTAGTACATTGTACTCCTCCACACCCAAAAAAGCCAAATTCTGCTTTGATGTTAGTATAAGTGAAGGTGGTAACTCTTATGATGTGACCAACACCAATGTAGGAACAGCATGTGCAAGGTGACTACTATCTCATTGTAACTAAATGTAAACCTTGAGCAGTCACCCATAGATTAGATAAAACTCCAGTCCGAACTTTATTTAAAAAAAAAAAAAAGTTTGCAAGAGCCAGTGGAAGAGGGAGCCAGAAAAGGTTCTTGCTACACAGACTCTGTATTCTCCCATCTTAGGTGCTTCTGGGTAAGAAAGGCAAATAATACACTGAGATCTCAAGAATATTTGAAGCCAGTGATTCCACAAAAACCTCACAGACAAGTTGGTGTTCACAGAAGTCTGCAATATTATCCTTTGAGAAACCTGCTGACAGGCAACACATACCCAAGAAGGCTCTTCTGTGTTCCTGAGAAAGCTCTGAATTACTCCAAAACAGAGCTCTATTATTTTTAAATTCAGCCAAATCTCAAATGTACCTGAAAGAAAAGCTGACAGTCACACCAGCCAATAAATACTGAAGAGCTGAAAAAGTTTCCCTTGAACATTTGGAGTTCATTGCTCATGAGGTGTCCTCCTGCAGATGCTATTTTAGAAGAATTGGCTTAATTGGTAACACAAAACTTACTGGTGGCGCTGCTCATTGAACAACATGATTGCATGTAAAAGGAAGAAAAGTCCACCTAATCTACAGAAGCTTCCTGTTAAGAGACAACCATGATAGCTTTCTACTGTTACGCAGCAATTACATAATTGCATGGTCTATCCTGTATCATTTGCAGTATTCTGTACCCTTCTCCACTTCACAGCTACAACACAATGTTCTCAGATGATTGCAGCTATTGAACAAAACCATCTCCGTGCTGAAGACAAAGGGACCTGCATGTTACAATGGAGCTTCATCAGAAGCTTAGGACTTTTCACATGACTGAATGCTTCCTTTTCTCCATTTTTGTGAAACCCTCCCTTCCCAACCTTCGTTATACAATGCTTTTGGAATATCCTTCAATTGCTTCAGGAGAAATAAAAAGGCAGGTTGAAAAAAAAGAGAAGGAGGGAAGCCAAGAAATCCTGCTGGGCTGAACTTTTCAGACAACAACACACAAAGGTGCTGCTTTATTGCAGAATGGGAAGGCTACAGTATAAAGGACAAGATGCAAAGCATGGGCGGGGGGTGGGTGGGAGAGAGGGAATCTATTTAGACTTCCTGCACTGGCATGAAATGGCTGCTTCTCTTCTTAGTGCCAGCTCCAATGCTTCATGTTGACATTACACATCCTGTGCTGTAGATCCACCCCCATGCTGCTGCTTGCCCAACAGAATTATCTTCTGCGTCACAGCAGTGGCAACAGATCTGCTGGCTCTGCAGATCTGAGAGGCACCATTTCAAAGCCTCATACAAGCAGCAACTGGACATATTTACCAGATACTCTGGGTAGTCGGTGGGGCACTCTCAGCAATACATTACTCAGCCTAACCTTCTGTTATCCAGATGGTCTCTTTTCCCCCTTGGGATCAGACCCATTAAACTTTATTTCATTAAAGAAAAATAAAGGCGGGGGGGAAGCCACACATAATATACACTGAGACCCATGTGCAGCAGTGCGCCTGGTACCTCTCCAACAGGACTGCTAAGATGAACATGACCTAAAAAATAATTGGAAGCCATAATTCTGACCCAACACAGACTGGAAATCTTCTGAAGCAAGAGAAAAGAAATGGTGGAGTTATCTGTCAGATTCAAGAACCTGACAATGCAAACCAGATGGCTAGCTACTTGTATTTTGAACAATCACATTTTTCTCCCACCTTAGGTTCCTCACAACATTTCCCTTTCATCCCCTACTCCAGCTTTTAAATTTCCACCTTTATCAGTACCTCCTGCAATAGTCCTTAAATTCAAAATGACATGTTTGCTAGGGCCCTTCACAATATTCCCTAGCTACTAGCTCCATCAATATAAACAAGAGTGATGAAAGAAAAGAATATGGTTGAGTATGAATGGAAAGAGGGAAAAGGTTTCACCTACTCCTTAGCTGCAGCAGCATACACCAATTCATATCAGCCTTATCATGTTCAACCAAAATTTCTGGTCTCCAAACTATCAAAAAGGTTACTCAGAATGGAAAAAAAACTACAAAGTGCAGACCTCCAGAAGACAAGTTAGATATATTTAGAAACTAAAAGCATATCCACACTACGTATGTAGTTCAGATTTATTCTCTTTTTAACTTCCACCGTTTCCACAAAGAATTGGGACTAGGAAGTACAACATTTTTAAAAGTCAGTCTAAAATTCTTAATATAATTCATGTTTCCTTAGGTTGCAAAACTATTGGATTATCATCTGTGAACTACTGGCTTTCCCCAAATTGTATTTCCTCCTAGTGACACATGCTAAGGTAGTTAAACTCTAGGATTGTTTTCTTCAGGAAAAAATATTAGCATACACAAGTTGTGTGTTTTTTTTAAGTATTTTTATGTTGATGCCAAAGGAAACAGGAAGCAAATGATCAAAAACAAAGCAATACCAAAACCCTAGCAACGGAAGCCACTGAAATTACTAGCAGTGCTCTAGGAACACTAGATTCCATGCTTAATTTGCTTAAAGCAGTTCTCTTAGAATGGGAATTCCTCCTCTGGCTTGATGACCTGCCTGTTCTCCAGTAACAGCATGATCATGAAGGGTGTCTCCCTCTTCTATCTCCCCTACTCTTGAAACTTAGATTGTAAACTGCCTAAAGGCAGGGACCTGTTTTCCTGGGTTTTTAAAAACTCTTCTTTTAAAAACCATATACACCTATCATGCTATAGAAGAGAATAACAATACAAAAATATCCCAAGTGCCTTTACCAATAAGCTTATTATTTCACCTGAAACAATATGCAGCACTTTCCACATCTTTGTAAATAATTAGTCATAAGATTAGGTGATGTGGATTTTACCTTCATCCATCTATTACCAAAGAGGTGGAATTCATTTTCAAAATATGTTCAAGCTATCCAGCAGCACAAGTTGAGAACACTCCATGGACATGCGCGCACACACACACACACAACTCACTTCTGTATATGGAAACAGAACCTCCAAAGCACCATTCCATAATCTGAAACATCATCTACCAAACAGGCATGCTAAAAATAGCTTACCCACCCCTTGAAGTCTCAAGAGAATATCTGATATTGCAGTATAGTATTAGCAAAGCTAAGTAGACATGAACTCTTAAAATAAACATCTCCACAGTGAAGACCAGAAAGCTGTCACACCCTATTTTGCCCTATGTGAAGTGACTTGAGAACCACCTGAAGGAACATACAGAAGGCTATTTTAGCTCAAGAACGGCATTTAAGCTATGCATCAGCCCAACATCTTCTGCTCTCATAATATGCAATAGAGATTAACAACAGGAGTAGAGATGCCATATTTTTAATAAGCCTTAATGAAATATCATGGACATCATCTTGGAGATGTGGCAGTACCGAAACACGAAACCAACTACTGAAGTTCGTACTAAGTTTTCATGGCTCAAGGGGAGTTTTTTTCTCTTCCTCATAATACTTATTAACTCAGGTCACCAGTGAAACTGACTAGCAATAAATTCAGGAACAACATAAGCAAGTACTTTCTTTATGTAAAGCATTCTTTATTTATGAAATTTTCTACCACAAAATGTGGTGATGGTCCTGATCTTAAGAGAATTTGAAGGAGCAGAAGCTATACTGAATATAGAGGAGATAGACCTCTCTGAGTATCAGACACTGAAACAAACAAATACAGATGTGAGTCATCACTTTCATACCCAGTTTATAGGCTTCCCAAAAAGTCTATCAGAATAAGTGCCATCATAATCATAAATATTACTAGTATTAATTCTGCTCAAACTGTGGCAGTAGTGGGAGTAGGAGGAGAGTTTACATTGGAAGAGTGCTCTCGTCTGTTTTTAAATCACCCAATGAAGAATATATATATATATATATTTTAAAAAACAGATTGTAGGTCTAACAAGTGCTCTGATTTTAAAAAGCAGTTAAATTTTCTCTTTAAAACAAAACTTCAGTTAAATGAAGTCCAACTTTCATACAAACCAAAATCTCAGACAACAGCCTATTAAAACAATCATGGTTCTCCATCAAACAGAGTGGACAGTCCTGACTGCTATCAGTTTCATTAAGTTCCTAGACAGACTAGGCCACTTCACATATCACAGCAGCAAATAATGGATTAATTAATAACATATCATCTACAATTTGTCCATGATTTGCTGGGGACACACAGAATAATACACAAGCTGTTTCTTCTTTTAAAAACAACCTATAAATGCTGTGTTCATAGGTTGTAGTGATACTTTCAAACCTGGACACTCTAGGTTTCTTAAAGATTAAACAAACTAGACTTAATCCATAAACAACCCAGAGTGTCCAGGCTTACACATTATTCAAGACCTGTGAAGGGGGCAATTGTAGGGTATTTTCAAACAGGGCAATTGCTTGCACAATCTGCATATCCTTGATAAATCTGGAATTCATTTTCTCATAGTTTGCAACTGTGAAGTACAAACTGGGTCAGAGTGAAACTTTGGTTTAGCTTGCTGAAATAAACCCTGTATGTAGGAAGAGCTTGTCACTTTCCAAGCCAAGCGACTGGAGTAGATAAACTACCATAATCATGGCTTATATAGTGCAATGATAATGTTAAGCAAAATCATTATGCCATGTTCAACTGTGGCTTGCAAATCCTTTCCACATCTTATTTTCTTACCTTTAACCATTGTTTAGCTATTCGGATGTAATTTGACTGTGGCTGCATTCAGACAATCATATTTCAGATAAATAAATTGATAATATGAATGGGTCATTTTCTACTTACTATACTTATTAAGGACATTTGCTCCTCCTTTTATGAACTTATCAGGAAATGAAGTCTCTAACGAACCACTTTCTTATCTCACCAGAGCTGGAAAAGTATGGTTAGCAGTTCTGGAACAAGCCAGGATATTGAGCCAAACTTAAAACTCTGTTAATATCCTGGTTTGTTTTCAAGCTGGTAACCTAATTTCCAGATTCAAGATGAAATGCAACATTATGGCTAATTAGAGACTACCTCATTTGATTGCTCAGACTGCAAGAGAAAGAAGATACATAAACAAGCAAAACAACCATGGATTTATTGCTTTATTCAGCTGAGAAATGATTACCTGAATCAGGGCTAAAGAAAAACAAACTGTGGTTAATTGTTATATCTGCAAAAGACCATTAAGCTAAAACTTACTTTTTTATATAAAAATAAGAAATATGTTGATATATTAATTTAAGAGATCACAAACTAGGCCAAGCTATGAATACAGTGATACCTTGGCTCATGAACTTAATCCATTCCGGGAATCTGGTCGTAACCCAAAATGGGTCATGAGCCAAGTTAAATTTCCCCATGAGGTTCAACGTAAATAAGGTTAATCCGTTCTGTAACTATTTTTTAAATCAGAAAAATGTGAAGCAAAGTGACAAAGAACAACAAAGTTTGAGGCCAACTCCCCCCAACCTCCAGCACAAGTGCGGCTATGTCCCCGCCCTCTCAGTATGACTGCGATCAAGCCCATCATTCCTGCACGCGCCTGTCATCCTGACACGCTGGGGGGGAAAGAGACAGGCAGGAACGCAGGCGTGCTCAGGGGGGAGATGGGCGTGATCGTGCTGGGGGGGGATGGTCGAGATCACGGCCAAGCCCGTGCAAGAAAGACAGGCGTTATCCCCGCCCACCCCCCCCCCCCCACCCCAGCACAATCTCAGCCATCTCCCCACTCAGGGGGGTGGGGAGATGGCCGTGATCATGGTCACTACCCAATGTGGAGTTCGCGACCCAAGTTAAAATTTTTAAGAAATTTTTGTTCGCAACCCGATTTGGTTGTGAACTGTAGTGTTTGTGAGCCAAGATTATGACTTTCAACCAAATAGCACAGATATCAACTGCAGCAGTTTTGAGTTTCATTCATTTCAAAGGTATGCTGTGCTTTATTCTCCCATAGAATTCAATGGGAATTTAAGATTATAAACTGTGGAGTTCCGTCTCACAGAAATACTCAGTTGTATCTTTTCACAACAGGGCTCTTTGTCTGAAAATGGTCCTGAGACCCATCTTCAAGTAAACAATCCTCCTAAGTGCTTTTGCATGTGCATCAATGGGACTGAAGAAATATTCATTAAATTTCACTATTATTCCTAAGCATATATGTATGCATAAAATCTCTAGTACAACTACATATGCTGTATATTCAAAGGTTTAGAATTATTATTGTGGGTACCATAAACTCCTGTTTACTTGCAAAACTATGTTTTGTTCAGGAACTAAGGGAATCACAAATAGGAGAAATCATTTTAAACCAATTATCTGAATAAATATTTCTATCTCTTGGCAATTTACATTGATTTAAAAACAATTGATCCTGAAGCAATATGTCACCTAAAATCTATCCTCCAAAAACATTTTTCCAAAAGTGGAAAACACTTACAAAGGCAGTCATACAAATATATAAGTGACAAACGTTCTAGTAATTCTCTTTCTAAATTATGACATCAGTCTGCTTTGATATCATGAAGTTACTGGAGAAAAATGAACTTTTAATAAAGCTACAAATGAAAGAGCCCACAGCAAAGAGAGATTTCTCATTATCCAAAATCTTGTTTTTCTGAATCCATTGTGGCCCAATGTTCTCATTCCACTGGGCTGTGCCCATGCAATCTGAAGAGTGTGGTGGTCAGCTGAACAGACGTGGTACGCTACAGATGAATGCACAATAATAGAAGCAAGAAAAAATACAGATTTGAAGTGTTAGTCTCACTGGCATGTCAGTAGGTAGCATTTTATTATAGTTGCTTTGTTTTTGGAGGAACAGATTCATTATCTCCACAATCAAGAGTTCTGTACATTTAACCACAAGGCCACAAATTCTTGCAGAAAGAGACCCTACTACATTCTTGCAGAGGTATGGGCAAAAGTTAATTGCATTGAGTTTCAACTAATTGATCACACTGAGTTTCACCAAAGTAGTTGGTGGGGGGAATGGAGAGGGGGGAAGCGAGAGAGGTAGTCTGCCTTTGCAAGCGTTATCAATCTCAATAGAAGCAGATAAAAGAAGTTGGAGGGCTTTGTCTACATGTTCACATGGCTTTTTAACAACAGAGCTGGGAAGTTTCACATACAGACTCTTGAGAGCATTTAGCAAATAATGGATTTTCTACTAAAGTAAGGTAGGCAACATGGAACCCTCCAGACAACAACTCCTATGACTCCTGACCACTGACCATATTGAGTGCAGTTTATGGAAATAAGTGTCCAACACATCTGGAGGTCACCAGGTTGTACTAAAGCAATGCCCTCCATAAAGTAACTTTCAAATAGAAAATGGCCTATACTTGCAAATGAAAGGTTCCGACCCACATGTTTTTGGTTAGAATGCACAAGCACGCTTTCACATATGTAAGAGGCCACCGACTAGATCCAGCACTCTGAATGGAGATGTTTGCTCCCCTAAATGCTTATCTCAAGGCTAATGGATGAAGAATTCCTGTAGCAGTCCTAAAGTGAGGGGGCATGGGATTTTGGCAGAACTTCGGAAAAAGGAATTGGTGACCAGGGTTCAGTTCAAAATTCTAATTTACTTTTCCAGCCAGTGCTTCAGTCTTTTCCAGCAGCTCTAATGTAACAGAGGGAAAAAAGCCCTTGGAGGTATACTTTTCCATTAATAATACATCTATGGTTAGGACCTCATATGGTACAAGAGGGTTAAATTCATACTACAGTTTCTTCTATAACCACAGACCAGCTCCTAGTTAGTTTAGATCTCCTAACCCTTACTGAAAGGGCTGCTTATTTTTCTGTGCTACTGCCAGCTGTCCAAAATATCACGGAACCATAGGGTGTCCACAAATGACATTGATTTCCATTTTTAGTACTTACCAGGATTTTTATTTTCCAAAGGTCCTCACTCACACTTTGTCATCTGAAGTCCACTGACTTTTGCCAGGGTGGTGTCTTTCTATAGAACCCTTTATAAAATGCTACCTTCTTTTGTGTTCCATCATTAATTATACTGCCTCTCTTTCCCCAACACAGATAGCTCCATTACCGGAGAGTTTCCACTACTCATTGCCTATGGAATGTCTTAACCTACTTCTGTGCTTGCTTAACTGTTCTGTCTGCCTTCTGCTTCTGTGTCTCCTGTTTCCTTTTCCTGACAGTGATCTGTGCATCCTTTGAAAGCAACCTCTGTGTGGTGACATCAGCCAAGGTTCCAGCTTTTAGGCCCTGCCCAATCCTTTCCATGAATAATAGCCATGCACTGGTTTTAACACCACATACCTTAATTTCCAAGACAGTTTAGATGCTTCAGGTGTCAGATGGCTTTATGAGATGTCAGATGGTTTCACAAGAAAGTTATGCCACAGGTCATTCTTTTCTCCTGATAATTACTAAGTAATTAACTGCAATATAAAGTAGTAAAGAGAGAGGAAGAGAAAAAAGACCCAGCAGGGTGGGGAATAGCAACCTTCCTTTCACCACAATACTGAAAGCATAATCTCTGCTTTTGTTGATGCTGGTCCTCTCCAACTTATGGTGACTAGCTAGTACAAAATGAGTGTGACCTAGGAAAGAGCCTGATTCAAGTCTAATCTCAATCATTCACTGGTCAGGTGAAATACAGAAGTATCTTGCCTCTTAGCCTCTCTGAAAACCCTAAGTTGTAAAAATTTCTGACAAAATGTATGTAAATCACTGACACTCTATTGGAAGCTCCACTAGGTATATCTTGTCATAAATGCCCAGGTGTGCCAATTCTTGCAGTGCCTTCACAGCCATAATCCTCAAATCAGTGATTTTAGGAGTACAATTTACCCACACTAGTGTAATTGCACAGAATTCTCTCAACCTATTCAAGGTTCATCTGATTTGCACAGGTTTCTTCCACACTAGAAATAAGGCACATTTCCTCACAGCACCTTGTCAGTAAATTCTGTTTTAGCAGCAATGCATCAGCCTTCCCTTAATCAAAAACAGTAGCTTTGTTCCTTTACTAACCATTTGTACATTCCAGCACAAAACTATGGAGCTCCTCAGAACATTTATGACTTCCTTCAAAGGTTTTTGTATTCTACCCACCAATTACCAATTCAAGACATTAGAACCACCAAATGACCTAATAAAAACTTTTCCTACAACACAATCCACAGCTCATTCTAGGCTTTCAGGATGACTTGTAAACTACCCTGGCCACCCATCCTTTTCAGGTTCATACAACCCAGTGGGGGCATGAACAGAGGGAAAATAAGTTCGGTGGACTGCGAATGTAGTCAGTGTGACTTTGTCTTCCCCCCTGCCATACTCATGTATCCACACTGTATGCTGAAATCAATGTTCACTTATTTTGTTAACTAAAGAGGCAAACAGAAGCTGGTAGGAACAAAACAATTGCTTTTTGCCAAGTTACACCAGAGAATGGTTTGATGACACATATTACTATTCAACTGCTGAAGCGAAGGCAGCTGGCCCTGAGCAATGCCTGCAAGGAGGACCATCCGGAGCCATATATGGGGCATAACTGAGCCATAAACAGATATCCCCAAGCCATGCCGATTTTCAAAGACATTTTACACATTACTATTTTTACAGTAGTTATAACACCAGCAATATAATAGCACCTTTGGGGGATGTATGTACACTCAATGCGATAGTTACTGATAGTTGTTACAATTAGTGTAATGTCAGAGCTGTTAGGAGGGCAACTAAGAAGCACTATATGGCCACTGAATGCAATTCATTGCCCAAAACTTACTAAGCTCTCACAATGTCAATAACACAATCTAAACCAAGAAACCATTTAGGCAGCAGACAACTGTTTGGGTCTGTATGCCACAGAATTGGCATCCACTCCAAGAATGGTCAGGGCCTAACACATTGTTGTATCAGAAAACTTTACTGCAACTTTACAGGTTCTGTTTGAGCAAGAAAAGTTCTCATATAGTTAAAGAGTCCCTCAAATTAAACTAGGAAGTCACCCTCTATAGGAACCGCAGCAACTGAATGCACCCTGCTCAGATCACCAGTTCTAAAGGCTACCACAAATAATGATCACATCCACCATAACCTGCCTTTTATCCAGCCATGGAATTCCTCCTTGTACAAATGATACCAATTGCCACCATAGTTCAGTTCTGATGGTTTTCTCCTCTAGAATTATAAAGATCGCAAAGGAAAGAAAATACTAGTGTTATTTATTACCTACTATTTTGGAGTCAGTAACAGGCACCAACACATCTAAAGTTTATTAAAATCATTAGACAGCTGAAATGAACAATGCAGTCCTAAACAAGCCTACTCAGAAGCAAGTCTCACTGAGTTCAGTTAAACCTACTCTCAGGTAAATATGACTAGAACCACAGAAACAATTCTTACATCAATTTCAATGGGACTGAACCATAAGTAATTTTCACTACATTAGGGTAACTGCTTTAGTAAAGTGAACAGTTCTATATGAGGGAGAAGATAATGTAGTATCAATCTAGCCTAAATAATCTTAATTGATTGCTAGGTTGAGATGCCAATTAATCAACAAGTCATTATCAGTTGGTGACCTATTATTTGACATCAAAAATGTTCTGTAACATCAAGAGTTCCCTTGAGTAAGTGGTAACTTACCTTTTCCCACTCCATTAGGGGGTCAATGATACCAATGGCAGGAGTGAGAGACTGGTTGATGGTTAAAATGGTTTGATATGTTTATATATTGATGGGTTTGTATTATATTATTGTGCTGTATATTGTGGCTTTAATCTTGCAAACTGTCCAGGAGGTTTTGCCTAGTACAGAAATGTGACGAATGAATGTACCAAGGCTGCAGGAATCAGGCTCACACATACACATATGTCCCAAACATATCCTACTTCATAACTCTTAAAGAACCTTCTTCCCCCTCCTATTACAATTCCACCATGCAGTCCACTTCTCATAATTACGGAGGCACAAACATCAGATGCCCTAATATTAAGATTACCACCCATCTGCTGCTTTTATAGTGAAGAATCCTCCATGTGATCAGGAATGGTGCACTATAAAGCTTCTGGAATTTTCTAGAAGAAAGACATTTTGTAGTGAGCACAATTCTGTTCTTTGTTCCTAGCAAATTAATGCTGTGAACATATGACTATTTTCTTTCGGAACAATTGGCTAATCAAAAAATCTACCAAGTTTAGTACAAACTTGTTGTACCTAGCTTCTACTAAGAAAAACAGCTACCACCTCCTAGCCAGAAAAAAAATAAATGCATTTGCACACTTTTCCATGTTTAGTTTAGAACATGTAAAACAGTTTTGGTTTTGTTTTAAAACTTATTTTTCAAGGCACTAAAAAGTATAACAAAGTGCACCATTTTCTAGTATCTTACTCTACTGATGGAAGGGGCAGGGGGAGAAGAAGAATGCTTCTGAGATAACATTGAGAGATGAAGACAAGACTGAGAGATGCACCTCTGAAATTCTGTTCCTTGCAAGCCAACAAGATAGTTGAACTGGTGATAATTATCTTCTGTCTCCCTTTCCCCTCCTCTTTCTTCTCTCAGCACTGGCATACAAACCATGCTATTTTAACTTCTTTCCTGTTCTCCCAGTTCTTCTGGAACATTTTATTTTCAACATTCAACTCATCTGGAATATTGCCATTGTGAAGTTCATCCATTTTAATGTTAACTGTGTCTCTCCCAACAGCAGCTCTCACCTATTATCATTCTTGCTCTGAAGTGTGCCTGCTGTGGTGTTGTTGTTGTTTCAGTAGAAAAACTTACAGTGGTTTTAACTCTTAACCCTAAAGTCTATCCCAAAATTGCAAGCTCTGTTCTTGGACTGAAGAAAGAGGAGGAGGAGGAGAAGGGAGAGGAGGAGGAAGTGTTTAACACTTTAAGACTTTCTAACATTCAAAATACCCACATTTAAGAGAAGATTGTATAAGAAAACCCAACAACAACGTTAGTTCTTCTTACCACAAAAATACTAATTTCTAGAGGGAAAATCTTCATGGATATGTTTGAAAGTGTTGATTAAACAAATTTCTCAGACCTTAGCATAAAAAGCTCATCAGTCCATTTCGATTCGCATTCAGACAGATGTCCCTCAGAAGCCCACAAGCAAGCCAAGATGAAAGTAGTCATCCTTGAAATACTCAACATCTGATAATTATTAAAGATGTTTCATTCACTTCCCATGGATAATAACCAATCATACATCTAATGTTCCATTAATGTGTCTAACGATGCAACCATCTACATTTGTACTCAGAAATGACCACCCACTGAATTTAAATTAGTCCACTCCCAGGTTAAGTGTTGAACATACACTTTGGACTGCAATTGCCATCACTTATAACTATTGTGGAGGCCAAGACAACTGGAGGGCACCAGGTGAAGCAAGGTTGGTGCATGAGATGTCAATCAAAATCTTATATATCATCTATGTATCTCCTTGTAACAAAACTTCATGCGATCCATCATATACCATGAGCTTCAAGACATATTGCAAATCTGGCAATGGTCTAGACAGATAAGTATCTGCTGTGCCAAATGCTCTGAGGTACAATAAACAGTGTGAACAGTCTTTGTAGTCATGTCAGTTGAAACATTCACCCACTATATGCAGTTTGACTTTCTTTGTCTTGGATTTGTTGCCACTGTTATTTACCTACCAGAGATTTGTCTAATCCTAAACCTGCAACAACAATCACACAACGCTGTAGCAATTATTTCCGTCATTACTTACTCCATTGGTTTGCCATGGTGTTTACCAAACTTTGCAGTACAAGATTTGCTGAAATATATTTTGAAAACTTACACTGGGACTTTCTCTTTCTTCAGAGCCCATCACAACCTCCCCATTTACTCCAGAGGAACCCCCAGGGTACGAGCACTGCATTCCATCAGTAGTGTCCAGTCAGAAACTTTTGATACAACCCAATATGCATCACTTTCTTGGTAGAAATCTGCACTGTACTATAGTATTGCCTAGTGTTATTCACAATTAAGCTTCCATTACGGAATTGTGACACGACCCTACTGAAATTGGCAGTGTTCCTGCAGAACTTCATGAGGAAAAAAACAGTAGATCAAAAGACAGCTGGCTAATGCTTCTCAAAATCTAATATACTCAGTAAAGAGGACTTTCTTTATCTGCCAGTACAAGAAAAGGAACCTCTATGTCTTCAGAATTATTCTTTGCAAGATTTTAATGCCCAGTGAATTCTTGGTTGCAATGTAGCTAAGTAAAGATAGACCTTCCCACCCACTTCCTCCAAGTCTGAAAGTTAGTGTTAACCAGTATTCTGCTTCTGCTGTTTCACAGATACTTATCAATTGCCACCAATTTCATTCTGTCAGCATTTTTATCAATGATGGACCTAGGTCATCTTATTACTTTGAGAAATTAGCTACAACAAAAGAAAGCTGTTGCAAAAGATTAAAATATGCTTCAGTACTAAGTATGTTATTTTGAAAACAATCCACAAACACATCATAGAAGCTTGTTTTAGTTTTCTTCCACTCTCTTCCTCCCAGCTCCAACTAAGAATACATCCTTCACAAACTATCTTTATTTCTTGACTAAGCTTCCTCAATGCCAGACCTGGGTTATTATAAGAGTTCAGTACTTCCTTTCTACTTCTAAAATTAAACCATTATTTCCTTACCATCCAAAGGACCATATATGCCAACATTCTATCTATCTTTGTGAAATGCATGTCTTCTTTGCTACCATTACTGTCACCATAAAATTCCATCTCATCAGCTGATACCAAACCATAACTTCATTTTATATTGCAATATAGGGTCAGGCATAAATTTCCTGTATCTGTAAAAACCACTTCCCTGATCAGATATTGGTGTCCAATACACTCCTAGTTAGTCATTTTTAATAAGATGTACCTGGCAATGGTTCCAATTTAATGGAACCATATGAAATGGCATTAAGAATTATTGGTTCATGAGTATAACTGTACGGGGTGAACAATGTTAGGTTGCATCATTATGTTCCTGTGAAACCTAACAGATAATCTCATGTTTTTTATTCGATACACAATCTCTCAAAGATCTGAATTAACAACAGAAGACATTTATTAACCTTCATTTTAAGTGAACCAGAAGATCAACACAAATTATCTATTTGTTGTCAAATTATTGTTTTCACCATCTCAGAACTCATTTATATTCCCAGTACATGAAACATTTTCCCCACTCACTCGTACTGGGAACTGATGTCCATTTTAATGAAACCCTCAAATTAAAAAGCACACAGAATCACAGTGGGAGATATTATGAGCCTATAGAATAAGAGACCATTCATTTACTATAGGTGAATTTATTTATTTTTACACATATATCATCCTGGCTTAAGTTTGGTGGAAAAATTCCCACATCTGTTTATTGCAGATTTTTTTTTTTTGAAAACTGCCTTTCTTCCTCTTGTAAGGAACCCAAGGCAGCTTACAAGATTCTCCTCCTCTTCATTTTATCCCCACAAAAGTCTGCAAACTATGCTAGATAAAGAAGCTGACTGACTGAAATTTACCCAGGGGGCTTCATGGCTGAGTGGGATTAGAACCAAGATCTCCTGTCTCCAGTCCAACACTAACCACCACACCACACCAGGTCTCTAGTGCACCCTAAGCGTCTTTGTGTTATTGTTACTAGAGCTATTATTAGGTTCCATAGCTTAATCTTCCAAAGCTATTACTTTCTTCCACTTGTTTTAATTTCTGAATCAATCATCTCATTAGATGTATACCAAATTCTTTATCTAATGGACCATTTACACAAATAATATGTCACTGAATAATATAACATGTTTATGTCCAGAAAAGATATATAATCAACAACATAGTGAACTATTTGCTGTTCATATTGAAAAAAGAAGTTGTTGAATGACCTCTATATTAGTCATATATAAATAATTTTCTCAAAGGCTCCCAAGGTGAGTTCACACTTGCATGTATGAAACAGTCAGATCATATAATACCATCTCAAAGAAGATATTTTACGTACCCAGGGTAAGTCAAGGAGACCAATTGAAATAGTAATATACACACATGTACGAACTAGCTCTTAAGCACTTTCTTTTTTTAAACAAGGAGTACAGTTGCAATGTTCACTTGCTGCATGTGAAGTTCCTCTAGAAGCTGTCTAAATCAAGTAGTTTTATTAGCAAGAAGAATCTTGGTCCATTCTTTCTTTTCACAACACACACCATCAACTATAAATGATGACAGCATTAAATTTAAAATCTGGTAAAGACCATTTACCTTTCCTATAGCAATTGTCCTATGTGTCAACAATGCAAGCCTTTGAATTATGTCTGAGCTATCTTAAAATAAGAGACACCATCCCTAAGTGTGGTTCTATGGAAACAGATAAACCAAGTTATTGTAAGTAGGAACTGTGTGCGAATAGCTTCATCATCAGAGAAAACAAGAGTGGGCTACTAAAACAATTTAAAAAGCAAGTATCATTGACATTAGCAAGCAATGGATAAGGCCTGCCCAAAAACTAGCATACAACAGTATCATTAGAGAGTACTGTGCTTTGTTTCTGTGTTCACTGTCTAGACATGTATCTCAGAAGCTTGAGAATGGAATATTTAACCATAATTAAAAGTTATCTACTAAAACTGATTTTTTATGAAGAGAAAGAACACTGATTATCAATAAAATCATGAAATACTGTCATCTAAAAGTTAACATTTTTAGGAATTACTATTTTTTCAGGGGGAAGAATTCCTATCTTCTCATGACTTATCCATAACATACACATCTTCATCTACATCACTTGGTTTGCCTTTCCAGTTTCATGAAAATGCTGGCTCCTCTCAGTATTTTAAGTATTTTGGCCACCTTACTTTCATTATTTTATCCTTTCTTTGCCAACTTCTCAGAGATGATTAATTAAACTCATAAGGAAATGCTTATGGTCATGAAAGAGACAATGCAAAATATTGCATGGATTAGCACTCCATCTTCATCAAAATGATGAATCTATTTGCTACACAGAGAGTTTTCCACAGTGACCCTAACATATTCCAAATTAAAATTTGGAAAAGAAGATGATGGAGAAAGGCGGAAGTCCATGTTTTCCCCTAAATACCCATTGTGTTTTTGAAGTAGTGGATTCCCATAATCCAGAAAAATGGAAGCAATTTTAAATAATATTGATTTCAATGGGAAAGAGTCAAGGCATGCTTAAGGCAGTCATCCTGCACCCAATGATCTAAGGATAAACCCCACTGAAGTCAGTGAGGCTTACTTCTGAGTTGATATGTATAGGTTTACATTGGAACTCTTACACTGAATCAGTGAGATTTAAATTCGCAGGTTCATTGTGAGAATTCTTATGAATCTCCAAACATTTCTAGGCACCAAAACTTAAGTCTTGGCTTAGTTTTTAGAAACATTAGATATTTTTTTCATCAACAGCACAGCATTTAATGTGACTTATGGAATTTAAGAGCAACTTGTGGTGGCTTCCTCAGGATTAAAGAAAAAAAAATCAAAGCAGACCTGAAACCCCAGAGTATTTGCCAAAACTTTATCCTTCCAGAAGATACTGTATTATTGTGCTTCATTTGGTCACTGCAAGGCCATCACAAATTCTGCCTGATTGACATTGATTTCATGTCATTCTGTTGAAGAACATAGTCAGCCTCATCAGATAAGACTTAATCATTTCTTTTCTTCAAAGAAAAAGAAGAAGAAAAGGAAAGGAAAGGAAAAAAGCATGTCTTTGGTCAACTGCATCAGTCACTTGAATTCCATGAAGTTCAACCCCTCAGAAACTAGGATAGTTTTAAAATGAAACTATAGAAGGAAAAGGTGGTAATGTCCTTTCAGAACATTGGTCTCTCTGTTTCTGGAGAATTTATGAAAAGAATCTATGAAACTTCCTCAAATCATCCATTTCCTGGAGTCAGAAAGAGAAGAGACATCAAAAAACGTAGCTCAGTGAAGGGAAAAATGTCAAGCCAGCCTTTGCCAACAAAGCTTCAGGAAAAAAAATGGAGAAACATCCATAATTGCATGAGCACTTCCCATCTCAGCTTTGTCTAGTGGAAAAGCCTGTCCTTGCTCTCCCTCTCCTCCATTTTCTGGTGGAGCTAGAGAACATGACATGGCTTACCTGACTCAGATCACAGCCCTCTGTCCAACTATGCACTTCCTCTTAGGCATGCAAGTAGCTTCATGAGACACTGCACACAAAGCAACAGCAGAAAGCCACCCAATATCTCACCACCTTCCCCCCACCCCTTTCAAGGAGGTTCTTCCAAAACCTCAAGAGGAGAAAACTTTCTCTGGGGTGCAAAAAGGGCTGAGAATCAGACTAGATCTCCAGGATCTTCAAGAAGATCTCCCCTTCCTCCCCTTTCCCCTGTATACATAAGTAGAAACTGCTAAGCCAAGAAAAGAAAGAGAGAGAGAGGGGGAGAGAGAGGGTTGCTCCAACAGAAAGAGGAGAGCGGAGAAAGCCTGGTAGATAGACTGTGTGCGAAAGAGAAGTAGCTTTGTGTTTTGGAGTCTGGACTGGAACCAAAGCAGACAGCTTGCAAATGGAGGACAAGGAGATAAAGAAAGGGGGGAAAGAGGGAGATGGGGCGGGGGGAGAAGCTCAGCTGTTTCTCATTCCCTGGAAAGCCATAGACACCAGGGAACTAAGCAAGAAGTGAAGCTCTCTCTAACCCCCCTTCTCCTTTCTCCCCTTCTCTCTCTCTCTCTGGCTCTCAAAGGAGAGAGCAGGACCGTGTGTAATGGCTTCTCTCCAGCTTAACCGCTGTTCTCTTCCAAGCCAACCCTTTCAGAAACCACAGCCAAAGGGAGACCCCCACCACCTCAACTTCAGGAAAGGCGGGAGCGCGTATCTTATTTATCCATATATGTGTCTACATATGTATATATAAGTATGTATGAGAGAGCGTGTGTGTGTGCGTGTGTGTGCATGGGCGCGCGGGGTGGGTGGGAGGTCCAGTCTACCTGCCTGAGAGAAGGACCAGATTTGCAAGAAGAGACGAAGGAACAGCGAGAGAGAGAAAGAGAAAGCAAAGAAAGAGAGAAAGAAAGAGGTCACCGGATTGCCTGGGTCGAGGCAGCCAAGAGCTCGGAGCTTTCTTTTTTTCCCACCTCTCCCGCCTGTGATCCAATCACTTCCCCACATCCAACCCCCCAACTGCCCCCACACTCTTTGGAGCTCCGCTCCTCTCACTTATCTCTCCCCCCACCCCCACCACCTTAATGCAACAACAACAAAAAATTAATTAACTGCCTTCCTCCTCCTCCTCCTCCTCCCACCAGCAGCAGCACCAGCAGCTCCACCACCACCACCTCCTCCTTCTCCTCCTCCTCCCCCACTGCAAGAGACAAGAGACTTCTCTCTCTAAACAAAACCACCGTTTCCACCACCACCACCACCTCAATTTTCCTTCCTCTGGCTGGCTCGAATGAATGGATTGTGGATTTTTGAGAAGATCCCTCTGATTTTCTGTTATTGTTCAAGGTGGTGGGACAGCAAGAGAAGATCTCTCGATCTCTCTCGTTCTCTCTTTCCAATTTGTTAGATCCGAGATGGGTTTTAATTGCAAGAACTTACAGGAAGGTCCCGGTGCTGGTGTTGGTCTCTTTCCTCTCCTCTCCGTTCTCCCCTTCTTCTTCTTGCAATTGTTGTGGAAGTTGTTTTTGCTAGTCTCATGTGCTCCTTGCCAGGTCTCAGCAATGGAGGATCGCCATCTTTTTCCCTGCTTTTTTTTTTCTTTCCCCTCTCCCCCCCTCTCCCTCTCTCTCTCTCCTTCACTGGCTTGCTGCAGCTGCAGATGACCTGAGATATCCGTCTCTCTCTCTCTCTCTCTCTCTCTCTCTCTCTCTCTCTCTCTCTCTCTCACTCACTCAACCCTCTGTGTGTCTCTCTCTGAATAATGAGCAACCAGAGGGAGCGAGAGAGAGGGAGAGAGAGAGAGAGAGAAAGAAGACAATCTCCTTGCCTACCGCACAAAACGCAAGAGCACCAGGGGGTGCAAGAAGGCTTTCTAACAACAACAACAAAGTGGAGGGAGGGGAGGGGAGAAAGGGAAAGGGGGGGAAGGCAGGAGAATCGGGGGAAGGAGAGAGAAAAAAAGATAGCCAGAGATGGAGGAGGAGGAGAAGATGGTGATGGAGGAGGAGGTGGTGGAGAAGATGAGGAAAGCGAAGGTGGCTACAAACTTAAGTCCTCTTGGGATATGATTTTTGAAGCACTCCCAGGCACACCGAGGTGGGAAAAGAGACAGCAAGGGCGACCTGAAGAGGCTTCCCCAGTTCCAAGCTGCTGTCTCCAACCTCCAGCCCTCGTTAGCCTTGGAGATGCTGAGAGAAGCCCCTCGCCTGCAGCTCTCTCGCTGCTGGGTCATCATAGCCTTTTCTACCAGCCATGGCAAGTTCTAAAAAAATCAATGCCACCACCCGGGTTTCCTGTCCACGGTGATGCGCCTTGTTGCCTCCTCCTAAACTGATCCCTGAGATAGGTCCATCTAGGAGACGTTAATCTTTCCCCTGAGCAGGGAGAGAGAAGAACATAATGGAACTGTAGATTGCAAAGTGTATTTAAAAAAGAAAAGCAAAGCACAGATCTACCACGTGGTTGATTTTAATCCCCCTCCTCTTTTAGCTTGCATTTGAGGGGGTGGGGAGAGGGAAAGAGAGAAAGGACTCAAATTGTCCATTTCTAGCACGTATTTTGAAGTCTTCTCCCGGAAATAAAGACTCTTTGTCGTTTGATTTCTTCCCCAAGCATATATACACACACATGCAGACAAAGGAAGAAAGCTTGCAGCACTGAGGACCAAACGATTCTGCTCCTTTCAAGACTCCGTGCAGTGGGTCGACTGCCACGGAGTCCTACTTTTAAAATTAAAAATAAAACTTTGGTGCCACCATCCCCCCTTCCCTTCCTTTTTCGTTGTCTGCACTTCTGTGGCTGACTGTGACCGTGTGCTGCCTATGGAAAGTAACAATCAAGATTCTCAAATGATAAGGTGTCATCACCTTGAAGGCAAGCAAGAAGCAAAGATGAAGTTATACTATCCCAGAATCTTTATTTTCCTAAGTAATTGTCCTGAACCTCTTCTGCAAGCGTGTGTGGGGGAGGGAGGCCTCCCCTTTCCCTTCTATCTCCTTCCATCCAGACTTTAATCTGGTCCTGAGTGGGGAGGGGAGATGAAGTTAGCATTGAAAAATCAATAAACACTGTAGCGAAGGGGAAAGCAATTTGAATTGCAAGACGTGCCACTGTTGAAGCTTCTTGTCTGTTTCTTTGGTCTTCAAACTATAGTCTCTCTGGGTAAGAGAGGAAGAAGAACCTTAAACTTTCTGGGAGGTAGTATTGTGAGGAAAATTTCCTCCATGGGATGATAAACCTTGGCTCAAACAAAAGAACTAAGCCTTCTTCTACATATTAGGATTTAATTAAGATGTAGAAACTTTATTCACTCAAGCTTCAGAGACTAGCTGATTCTCCAAGTCAAGGAATGAAGGGACCAGTCTGGAACTAGGAAAGGGGAAAATCATGTTGATCAAATAATAATGAGACATGAAATCTACCTGCACCTTTTTAATAAGGATATCTCCAGTGTTGTTTTCCAGCCACATGGCATGATTATGAATATTGGGTGTATTATCAATACTGGGTGCATTAACATGCAGTGGGATGCAGGTCTAGACACAGGTAATGACTACCAGTAACAGGAGCTGAAAATGGTCCTCTCTTTACTTATATCCATGTTTTTGTACACTAATTGCAAGGGAGATGCATTTCTCAGCCTCTACAGATGTTACTCCGCTGCCACCTGCCAATTTTGACTTGGTCAGCAGAGGTAGTATGAAAAACTTCCTAGTAAGGTATTGTGTCTGATGCACCAGACCCTCTTATGTTGAGGCAAAGAATCAAAGGAAATACTGGGAACAATCCAACCAAGAATAAATCACTTTAAGACTCATGGGAGACCCAATGGAAGAGTTAAGGACTGGTCAAAAGCCTTCCATTGGAATCAAATAAATTGGGCTGAAGTGTTTAAGGTTGCAAGTTTAGATGTATTTACTTGGGGGTAAGTCCCATTGAACTCCTTGATATTACTTCTGAGTAGCCATGCATAGGATTGTGCTATAAATATGGGTGGATATCTTTATTATATTCTGGGTGGTAATTCCATCATCTAATTTGGCTCTTCTAATAGCAGCTCCTTAAATCTTATAAGGACAGCAACAACAAAATACTGTATTGTCTACTTAAGCCTTAAGTGCAAATTTAGAATTTACAACAATGTGCCCAGGAGAAAGAACAGTGAGGAGGAAGGAAGGCTGCTGAGTTTGGAAAACCCCCAGAAAAATGCATATAGATTCTTATGGGTCAGTGCAAGCAAATGAATCAGACCCCTCCTAAGATGCTGATAACAGAACATTAGGGAAGGGAGGGGTGATCTCTGCGGCTGCCAGGCTGAGCATGTGCTCTTGCAGCAATTTTCTATAAATCATCCCTTCTCATGAAAGGAACGCCAGGACTTCTACAAAAAGTCTTTGACGTACCTTCAGCACTTGAGCAGAGAATGTGTCTCTTTGTCTTTTAATAATGAATCCTGACTATTCCTGTCAGCCAGTAGTCTTGGAAAATAAACAGCGCAGGGCAGAAGGAAGCTTGGAACCATCTCGCCAACCAAGGGAAACTTGAGCTATATCAGTCCTGATTTTTTATAGATATACATATACATAATGGTAAAGTCAAACAAAAGAAAACCCAATCTTCCAGGAGATGGTTTCTTAGCTGACCTCATTTCCATAGAAATGCCCACAGCATTTTCTCTTCCTGGTATCTCAGCTTGCATAATTATGTACAGATTGTCTTAGGTAGCTCAATCATGACAGTGCAGGCAGTCATTACTGTTGTCCCTAAGAATGTTGCAAAGCTGAAGGGCAATCCTATATCTGAAAGTACTGATTCATCCTTACGAAACATCATAACTCTGTGTGGCTTAATGCATGCCTCTCATTTCCTCGCGTTGCTCAGAACTCCACTGAACTAGTAAGAGCTTTCCATTTGTGTCTCTTATTTATGAAAAGCTGACCCAGTAGCAATGGCATTACTGCTGTTCAGCCTCAGGTGATTAGATTGCCAGGTTAATTCTTGACACAAAGCTTGCTTGCTTTCTGGCTTGCTTGCTTTTTCTTTTAAGAGCCACAGAAGGTATTGGTACTGTTGTGTGCAAGAGAAAGGGACTTTCCCGGTGGTGGCCCCATTGCTGCAGTTTCCTCTCACAGGAAAAGCCTTTGGACAATTCATTGTCTGATTTAAAACAGTCTAAAGACTTGCTTCCTTTCCAGCTGATTTTACATAATTAATCTGAGATTGGCCAATAATTTTATACTAAAATTTTAACTGATGCTAATATCTGAATGGTTGACTTAATGATAAAACTCAGCCATGAAGCTCATGAGACTTTGGGCCTGTTACCACCTCTCAGACTAACCTACCTCATGGGGTTGTTGTGAGGATAACATTGTCAGGAGAAGGGTCATATATACTGCTTTGAACACCTTGGAGGAAAAGGCAAGGTATAAAATGAAAATAATGGTTCGATGTTCTTATTGTGAATTTTGCACTGTATTTTTGTTTTTAATTTGATTTGTTTTATGCTCCCTGCCTCTTTGAGAGGGCTATATTGTCTTTCAGGACTATGAAGATTAAATATGCCTAGATCAGATTTATAACTTGCTTGTAGCAAATAAGAACAGCTTCCAGGCAAGAAGGTATTTACACATGGGGGAAGATTTGGTTCTCTTGTTTTTTCAAGCCACCACAAGTACCACAAACATCTAACATGGGTATGTGCAGGCTGGTGGACAAGTACATACTTTGTGGATTAGAAACTTTTCTTTGCAACCTCAGTCTTCTTGAAGAGAAGACTTTGGTTCTCTTCAAGTTTGAGAGAAGTTTTTCTTCTTCATAAATGAACTCAACATTACCTAAGGAAATGTATATGAACGATGCTGTTCCCACACATTCAGTGAATATTTTATGTATCTATTTGGATCTAGTGTCCAGGTATTCAAGGTGTTTCACAACACTTTAAAATTAGCACAAAATAAAAACCATACATTCAATAAAAAGTATGATACAAATGCCAGCAGAGACCACAGATAAAACAACTTTTCAGCAAAATAAACCCTTAGCAGGCAAATGCCTGGTGGAACGGAAATGCCTACACCAAGTGACCCAGAAAGAGAGGCCAGTTGCTCTTCACAGGGGATTTCACACTATCGGTGCAGCCACTGAAAAGGTCCTGTCTCTCTTTTTCTTCAATAGTGCCTCTGCCCTAGATGAGGCACAGAAAAGGAAGATTCTTCTGATCTTAGGGAGTGGGCAGGTTGGTATGGGTGGAGGCAATTCCCTACCACCACTGGTCTCTTGAACCCAAGCCATTTAGGACTGCCTAGCAGCACTATGAATGCAGGATAGATATAACAAGATCCCCACATAAGTGTTTGGAAGAACTTCCAAAGACTCTTCCAAATAGTTTGGGTGGTGCAAGGGAATTTTCAACCCCAAATCCCCCACACAGGCTGCAGTGACCTGAGAAATGATATTTTTTAAAGTGTACATGTGTGTCTGTGGGGTGGAGGGAGGGCTGGTGGAAAAGTAATGGGGACAGGAATCCTACAAAACACTATAAAAGTCACGGCCCTTTTGGGGTTCTTTAGCTTTTGTTTAATTTTGGTTCACTTTGGGAGGGTGGGAGCAGTAGCAGGTGGCAAGGGCTGCATGATGCCTACCCCTGATCCGAACCATCAGCAGCCACAGCATCACCTGCTGGCTACAAACCCTGACACACCCACCGCCTGTGACCCACCAGGGGCTGCAGCTGCCATGCACCTCGTACTGACAGTAACACTAAATGTACAGTGGGAGTGCAAGTGGGTGATCGCCGGCACGCCAGCATCAAAGGCCTGGCCCGTCCGTGCAGTCCTCTTCCAATCGAACTAACGAAAGCCTCCCCTCTGCCATTTATACTTACAATACTATATTTTATACGTAATATACATTAATATACTCAGTACTTCCAAGTCACCACAAGCAGTTACGATTATTTAAAAATATTAGATTTCAGCAAAACGTGTGGGGTCTTCTTAGGCTTTTGAAGTGGCCAGTGCAACCTATGGCTTGCCATCCATGCACACAAATGGCTGAGCTGTCTCTAGGGATTTATTTATTTATTAAAACATTTTTATGCCGCCCCATTCGCCGAAGCCTCGGGGCGGCTTACAACAAGTAGTTAAATAATTATAATTAAAATTATAGGAACAGAGCCGGTGCCCTGCGCTCTGGTGATATTCCATACCGCAGGCATCAGTGTCAGTCCTTCCCCTGCTCCCACGCACTCGGCACTAGAACCGTGAAGGGGCACAGAGAGTCAAGCAGAGGCACAGAAGAGGGGGCTCTCTTGAGGGCAGTGCAGCAGCTGTAGGTGCTGCTGCTGTAAGGGGAAAGGGTAGGATGCTGAGGAGTTGCCCACTGGGGTGGCTGGTGGAGGGTGTGGTTACACAACTGGCTCTGCAAGGCAACACTGGCGAATGCAGAATGTGCTTTATTTATATGGCCCCAGGATATCTCTTGAGGGGGGACTGTGACTCTCTAATCCATTCGAGTTTGATGGCTCTGTCTTAAAAAGACTCATATAGGATGGATCTCTCAATGGCTATTAGCCAGCAGTGGGTTGCATTACATACATAGAAAGCATTGCTTTCTGAATATCAGCTGTCATACAGAAACAGCAGGGGTGCTCTTCACATTCATGTCCCAGCGTGTGAGCTTCCCAAAGCACATTTATGAGTGGCTTCTCTCAGAAAGAGTCCTTGGGGCACCAAGGTTGTCCACTTGGATTTGGTTTGGAGAGTGGAGGTGAGGGGTTGCTTTAAAAAAATAAATCCTTCTGCAGTGAACTCGGAGTTTCCCCAGGCATTTCTCTGCAGCCCTGCTTTGGCTTGACTTCTGTTGGCAGTCACCACTTGAGTTCACTTTTATCATGAACTACATTCTTGTAATTATTGTTTGTTTCATTTCTATACCTCCCAGAAGCTGAAGCTCTCCAGACTCAATGGATCCTCTGTCTGATCCTGCAAAGCCTGCATGGCTCAAGAACTCCCAGGTCCCTGCCAGAAATCTCACCAGCTGCTTTTGTGAAGGCTCCCCTTTCAGCTCAGGTCTCCACCTGTAAGGTAGCATTCTTTACCTTACACAGAGGTGCAGAACTTCTTCTAGCCCAAGGCCCAAATTCCATGACGGAGAAGCTCTGAGGGGCCATTCCAGAGGCAAAGCCACACCGGGGGGGGGGGGCACCTGCAGGTTTTAGACTCCTCCTTTTACAGCCTTCAGAGAGGTACTTCAGACTTCTAGAAAAATGGGCAAAAGCCAGGAGACCACTGAAGGCTTGGTGGCAGGAGAAGGAGGCAGGGCCTTCGAGGCTCATTAGCCACAAGAGCCAGATTTGGCCCCATGAGCTGAGGTACTGCATCCCTCCCTTATAGTGTTGTTGTGCGGACTACAACATGACAATGCATGCGCATAGCTCAGAATGCGTGCAAGCATCATGATGGAACAGGTGCTGGGGATTCTTTGGAAAATCTACACCCAAAGACCTACTGGCTTGCCAAAGCCAGGAAGGAAAGTGATGGTGGCAGCTTTTTCTTACTTTTTAAAGAGCTTTTGCCTCTTTTTTCCCCCTTGCAGTCAAAAGGAGGAGATTAACTGTGCCAGATTGAAAGCTGGAATAGTTTAGGGCCTTTTTGTGGAACATCTCTGATGAACTAAAGGTCTTAGGAATTTAGGGATGTTGGAAAAATCTGCAATGGAGTCAAATGAGTTTGGATTCTTATAAATCCAATTAGAGCATTCTGTAGCAGGCTATCCTCAGTCGTGCAGATTCTGTGGACTCACAGACCATTTGCCGTTGTGTTTTTTGTTTGTTTTTAACTTTTTTTGAATTAAAAAGTTTTAACTTTTGTTGGGGAATGTGTGCAGGTGCTTATTCATGCATGTGTGCATTAATGCAAGCATGCAGGTGCACAAATGATACAGAATTCTTGTACATCCCTAACAAAATCTGATTTTCAATGAGTAGATGACTGAATGCAAAATACCTGACCGTTCCTGATGCACAGATGGAACAGATCGAACAAAATTCATAAATCCTGACTTAGGATCACACAGAATCACAGTTTCCTCTGATATACTCAAACATGCCCTGTTTGGGGATTGACCATTTTCACAGTATCATCCACAGATGAAAGGAGAGAAAGATGCGCAGCATTTGACAGCTCCTTAGTGGCCCTCCCCAGGAGTTTAAGATTGTTCCCTATTATATAATAAAACGTGATCATCCTGACTTGCACAGCACAATGACTGCCATATATCCATATTTATAAAGAACTGCAGTGCATATGTTTTATTTTGGTTATTTAAAATATTTGTATTATGCCATTTTACAATTTTATCTTCAAATTGACTTATGATATAAAATAATACTAATATCAGATAAAACTTATGCAACACAGAACATTTTAGAAACACTCAAAGAGTAACAGGGACAGAATAATTTAAATTTATTAATTTTATAATGTAGAATAGTTTAAACATGTTAATTTTATAACATGTGAAAAAAGAAAGTGACTTTCAGGGAGTGCAGGTATAGTAAGTGTGTGTGTTTGTGTGAAAGTAGTAATGGAAACTGCCCCTTAAAAGAAGAAAATGAAGCTGCTCATAAAGTATTCTTAGGCATAATTTCATATTAAACTGCACAGTGCAAACCTATACAGTTGAGGGCAATCTTTGAGGGCAATCTCATTATGTTCAATGGGACTTACGCTCTAGTAAGGTTTTTAGGCGTACAGCCCAATTTGTCAGGGGTTCCTGAGAGGAAAGTTTTGTTAAACATGACCAAAACTTTAGGCCACGGCAATATTACAAAAATGTGGAATATAGAATTTTTTTCTCCTTGTGAGCAAAAGTAAGTGACATCCTAAAGTAAGTTCTCTCGATCTTCCAATCTGGCCAATAATGTAAGTGAAAGAATGTTATATCTTTGGACCATCAGGTTGATAGATATTTCTTGTCTGGAAGAACTAGGGGAAACCGACAAAAATATTATACAATCTTCTGAAGTGTGAAGTCATTGAGACTGCTTCAGACTTGGTTAATGTATGCACAATTCTCAGATATTGCCTTGGGCAATATGTTCATTCACTGTATATCCTGGATAAGAAATAGCCAGAGCTGAGTAGTTGTGAGTCACACTGATGTCAATGGAAGAATTAAACACATGTTAAACCCCCAAACAAACAGCTGGGTGTTCTTAACTTTGCCCGAATGTGTGTGCTGAACTTGGGCTGCATTGTCTGGGCCTTCATTTTACGGAAATGACGACTGACTGCTCTAAAGATTGCTCTTTCACCTGCTGGACCATGATGAGGTTGCACACTAGCTAAGGTTCAAAAGCAGAAACCAAGACTGGGATGTCTAAGAATTACAGACAAATGGAAGTTCAAAATCAGCATGGGCAATTCTATGAAGACCTTTGTGGCCTAGGCTTTTCTGGATTTTGTTTTGTTGAGTTTTTTTGGTGTGGTTTGCTCACTGATGATGGACACGGGTGTGCACTGAAGCTAGCCATGGAAAGCAGGCTTCTTAAGAATGCAAGTCACACCTACCTCTTTGGGTGGAGATGGAATAAACAAGCACACACCATTCTCTGGACTTTGCTCTGAGGGAAGAGAATATGGAAGGTGCAGGGTCTGAAAGCTGCTGACAAAGAGAAAGCTGATTAGGATGCTGGGGTGAAAGTGCTGACACAGCGATGGAACTGATCTTCCCGTATGCTTCCTCCTGAACACCTTTATGATAGTACAATTCTGAATAAGCATATTATTTACAAGAGCGCTCACTCAGAAGGGGGATTTTGGAGACAGATTTCCTCCAGGAACAGTATGGGACTGAGTCCTATGTGGAGAGTTTTCATCCTTGCCATAAGGGTACAAGGCAGCAATGGGCAGCAAGGAGAACTTCCAACCATGGGACTTGTAAGCCAAAGCATCTGGAGGGCCACAAGTTGTTCCTGGGCTGCTAATGTATGGGCACATGAGGAGGAAAAAAAACACACAGGTATTTCCCATTCAACTTCAATTGCCAAGTCACAGCTAATCCCTGTTTGTGGCTTTTGGGGTGAATGGCCAGTGTCGGTAAAGGCACGGGGATGGATGCCAAGAGCACAACTCCTCCCTAATGGAGCTAAATACATTAAATAATTTGATGACCTGGATTTAGATTTGGGTTGCAACACTTCCCCACAATCACCAATATATCTATAGAGGACATCATTACAAATTTCCCAACTGTGTGGGATTTTTAACAAAGACCCCATAATATCCCAGCACCTTTTCTCTTCTTAGCACTGCCCTGCCCATGAAGGCTTCCCTAGACTTAAGACCAAAGCTTAACAGACAGGAAGAGAAGAGTGAAATAAACATTCCAGCTCAGATGAAGCTCTTTAAATTCCTATTGATGTCAAAGGAAAGTCAAACACTTTCCTAGATGGCTGCCTGTTGAAATCACCGGGACTGAAAAGAGCTTTCCTGGAGCTGGACTCTTTGTGCAATCGGTGGTAGAAATGCCCGCATATAATAGGCAAAGCTACCCATCCGTTGCAGAGGATCATATTAGCTCTTGTTTCATGGCTGCCAGTTGACACCCAAGTGTTTTTAATGAACCTCTCCAATTAACAGCCCATTAGGATGAATAAGCAAAGTTTGCACTGTGCTTAGTAACACTTCAGCTTTCCTGAGGAGATGACTCACCAAGCCAATAGCATATTTGTTTCCATTCTGGAAGTCAATATGAAACCCTTCAATATGAAATCTGATAACACCAAATCTGCACAAAAATGGCAACACCAAAACTACCGCAAAACAGAGGAAATTTTCCTCCTACCATTATGCTTCATTAATTATGATATTATTTTGATGTGTTTGTTTGCTTGTTTTATTGTGTCCTGCCTTTCTAACAATAATAAAATTCATGCAAAGTACAACAGTGAAATAATAAATGATCAAATATTCAAAACATAACCCTTAAAAGAGCTACACTGATCAGCAGGAAGCCAAGCAGTTATTTTCCCTTGTTTAAAAAGCAGAGAGAAAAGAGAAGAGGAATATGAGCAATAGAGGAAAGAGTGTTTCACAACTGGGATATCACCCCAACCAAAAAGACACACATCTTTATGATTTTCACATACTTCAGCTCTAGAAGGTTACCTGGGGAAAAGCTCTGCCAGAAGATTTTAATGCCTGAGCAGCATCCTAAAGTCAAAGCCCATCAGGATCAACAGGTCTTCAGTTAGCCATGCCTTGCTTGTTCCACTGATTACAGTGGGTCTACTTTGTCATGACTAAGCCTGGACAGAGCCTGTTGAATTTAACCCTGAAGCAAACAGGCAGTTCTCTCAAGGTGATCCCTACAAATTAGTACCCAAGTCTTTGTTTGCAATCCTATAATCACTTATCTGGGAGTATGTTCCATTAACTTGAGGGCACTTACTTACTTCAGGAGACAGGACATATGCAGGAACACACAGTTAAAACTTGAAAACATATTTTAAAAGTTGAAATCATATTTTTCACCCATAGTTCTGTTGCCAATGGAACCTCTTGAGGGAGTGGGTGAAGATAATTTGTTTACAAACCACCTGACTAACCTATTGTAACTTCTACACACTTAGATTATACCATGCAAACATGGCTAGGCTTTGCAGCAACAATAGCCCTGCAGAACTGCACTGATGATTGCGCCTGATCCAATAATTGTTGCTAAGTGAGGAGACCTCAGTGCATACATGAAGCCCCCCCTCTCATTCACTACAAGGAAGAGAGATATGCATGAACACACATGCACACACATACAGGGCTCCAAAACCCTCTTAAATATAGTGCATTTTTGCACTTTCCATGGCAGCTTTTGTTAAATAAAACCATCTAAGTTTTGTGGGCATAAATATAGCAACAGTGAATATAATTCTCTTGAAGTAAGGACATATTCATGATGGGAACCCATGGAGTAGTATCAGAAAATGTGTGTCTTCCGGAAGGTTTGCTCAGTGAGCAGGGAGTTTGGGGTAAAGGAGTACAACACACATGTCCCTCATTAAGTGTCCAGCACTTCTAAAAGCCCACACAAAAAATCCTCAGCCTGGGGGATTTGACAGAGGCACTTGTGTAGGAGTGTTATATTCAAGCTGAACACAGGAGTCATCATAAACCCTCTGGGGGATTTCCTTTCCCCAGTACTGCCACCACCTCTGGGGAAACTGCTCCTTCAAGTGGGCAATCCTACATGTGGGGTTTCTTATTTATATTAAATTCTTATTTCCTGAGCCTAAGGAACTCTCTGCCACCGCAAGTCTGAGCATCATGAGTGGACCTTTTACTACTACCACAACTTCTCTTAGGATATCTTGAGAAAACCACCCATATTAGGGACAAGGTAAGCCACTAAAGAAGTAATTTCTTAAAGGGATATTTTCCATGTAAGTGTTTCCTAGTATTTAGGATTTTCATAAAATTGTTGAATGATCATTCTTAAGGATTCAAGAGACATTCTTGCTTCTACAACCCTCAAGTGGTGAGCTGTGGATGCCTGTAAACCTCTGAATTTGGGGGATTATGGGAACAATGGAAATTGGAGGATTATGGGACAATGGAACAGGGAGGTGGAGATTGCCTCCACACCCCCCCCCCGCACTTGGATGACCAATTAGTCATCCCTTTGAAATCCATGGGTTGTTAGTGACTTAAAACCAACTTGACCCACTGGTTTCAGTGTGACTAAGGCATGACTCCCTTGCTCTGGGTGATATCCATAATCTTTTAGCCTACCCTTAGTCACTGGGCTGTTGTGAGGATAAAAGGACAAGGCTACTTTGGATGCCAGCCTGAGCTCCTGTGGGGACTTGCTAGACATCAGTGTACTAATAAAGAGACTGCCTAGCAATCTTGCGCAACACATTTGAATTCACATGGCAAAAGAATGTTATGGGAAAGTGCCCAACTCCGGCCACACCCTGTTCAAGTGCTGCGGACGACACGGTGCGCTTCTCATCCGGAGGCAAATCACAATGTGGACAGACATCCACATCCGGCTGTTGTGCATGCTCCTCTAATCCTCTGAGAGAAACCATGGCCAGAAGTGGAGTTCCTGGACCAGGGTGACAGACTATGAAACCGTAACCCAACAGTAATAACTGTAATTATTCATTACCAACAATCATTAATAAATAATGCTCATAATTAATTACTAATGAGTCACTTTGAGACATATTTGTAACCAAAACCTTTCAGCCACCCATAAATTGCTTTGTAAAATTTGCCATCAACAGTATCCTTACAGGAAAGGGCTTCAAGAATAATAGTAGTGCTTAGGAACAGTCCAACTGGCTTATCTGAGGAATGTACTGAAGAGAGTACTGAGAGTGCTCTGCTGAGCAGCCATCAGTAGCCCACAGTCCTTGCTGGACAGAAGAAAAGCCACATGCCTTCAGGCGTTCATCACCTGGGTAAACAGAGGACATGCAACTGTCTCATGTTAGGCACATGTCAAAACTTGCAAGGAGAACAGCGTAGCTCCACTGTGCGGCATCCATTAAGCTGCTACTCTGATTCTTCCTGTCCAGAGTTCAGCGCAAGGTACATGGGGCTCTGTCCAGGCAGTTTACAGGGCCAAACCTGACAGGGCCCAAGTGGAGATCTGTAACTGGCTCGCCGAATGTTTTGGTGTGTGATCCTTGAAAGGGATGAGGGCCTCACCAAAAAGCGGCATGTTAGTTATCATCGAGCCATGGGTGGTTGTTGAAATGTGAATTGCTGTATTGTCTGAATGCAGCTGCACTAACAAGACATGACCTGTTAATCATGAACAACCCATGAAGAGACCTCCCCTTTTCTTTTCTTTTCGTTTGTGAACTGTGGGTTGCACACCATGGTTTGTTATCTCAGCTGGGTTCAGACAATGCAATACCACATGGTTCAATGACAACCCACACTCAATGTGAAGCATCATACTCAATGTGAAGTATCATGTGGCCTGTACCCCCCAGAGACAGATGCAGAAGCCACCTAGCCCCATGGAGCCTAGGCTGCATGATGCAGAAGTGCTGGCCCAATGGTCCTCCTCACAAGTCCAGTGAGGAGGTCCTGGGTCCTAATGAGATGGCTCCTGTTCACAGGCCGACATTTCCTCAGGTGGCACTAATGGCCTGCAGCTCCAGGTGGGGCTCCGAAGACTCAGGCTTAAAAACTTTCAGTTCCGGACAATGGCTTGACCCCCACTTTCTCCATAATATGCCTGTTGTCTGTGTGCAGTAAGTAACATTTTATACATGGGAATACCCTAGGAGGTGATCCCCCACCTATGCTCCGGAATGGTTTGGTCCAGAAATTCATTTGTTCCCTCCTCTGCTGTTTGTGAGATGGAAGGCTAAGAGCATTTTGCATACTCTTGTTGCAAGGAGAAATGCCACCAATCTAACTGCTCATATTTCCTGAAGACCCAGATGTTTTAATGCTTGCTTTAAATGTCGTGTGCAAGAATGTCTTGTGAATGATTAATTTGTTTTTTCATAGTCTGGAGGGGAGGGGAGTTGTGAGAGAATTAGGAATTATTCTGGTAATTCTAGCCTCTTACCTGTCTATGTTGCTATATCTTTTAAAAGTCCCCAATATTTGACAACTGTAAAGTTCTCAATCTTGCAGAATCCTGTTTATATTAATATATTTTGTGGTATTCATATTCAAGAGTTTATGTAAGAAAATACATTTTATGGGTGTATATAGTATGTAAACCCACTGAAAGTCAAGATGTTACATGTTTAGATACCAAGAGTCAGTTAAGTCCATAGGTTCAAAACTGAAATGATGAATGCTAATGATACTGCTCTGTTGTTCCTTCTTTGCATCATAAATATTCAGGAAATTTATACAATGCCTATTCCCAGTAGGGAATGGTTGGAGACAGGTGGCAAGAAGACAAGACAACATTCTTCCCATACCCAAATGGCAAAGACTAAACCTAATAGGCTCAGGGAAGATAGATTTAGGTTGAACATTAGGAGAAACTTCTTGTCAAGTTCTGCATCAATGGCATTGTTACATGATGGGGGAATATCTAGTTCAGCAAATTGTTGCTGAATCACAAGCAAGAAAAAATGGTTGTAGATCACAAGCTGAATATGAGTCAAGAATGTGATGTGCCACAGAAAGGCCAATGCTATTTTGAGCTGTGTTAATCGATGTATGACTTCCAAATCACGTGAAGCACTAGTTCCCCTCTGCTCAGCAGTGGCTAGACTTTATCTTGCATACTGTGTCCAGTTCTGGCACCACAGTTTAAGAAAGATGCAGACAAACTGGAAAAGCTACAGTGGAGGGCAGCAAAGATGATCAGGAGGCTGGAACAAAGCCCTTTGAGAAGAGATTGGAAGAACTGGGTGTGTTTAGCCTTGAGAAGAAAAGACCGAGAGGAGATACAATAGCATTCTTCAAATACTTGAAACTTTGTCACTGAGAGGAGGGCCAGAATCTCTTCTCAACCATCCCAGAACACAGAATTAGTTAAGTTATCCAAGTTAGAGGAAGCCAAATTCTGGCTGAACATCAGGAAAAACTTCCCGATAGTTAGAGCCATATAACAATGGAACCAATGACTCAGGGCAGTCCTAGGCCCTCGCACATCAGAGGTATTCAAGTTGCAGCTGGACAGCCATCTGTTAGGGATGCTTTAACCAGAGTCCTTCATTGAGCAGAGGGCTGGACCCAATGTTCTTACTGAGCCCTTCCAAATCCACTGTTCTGTTAAGCTGTGGTAACAGCAGTTTGAGATATTATTTAGAGGGGTGATGGGATCTCCCTTGCTGGAAGTTTTAAAGACGAACCTCATCTGTAATCAGGTGGTGATATCCTATACTGTTTTTTCCTGAAACAATCAGGGGTTTGAACTAGCTCACAATTCAGAGTTGCCAGGTTTAGAATTTTTAAAAAAATCCTGGGTTCAGAATTACTCGAGTACCACAAATGAATGATACACTCCCAGTTATCCTGGCTGATTATTTCAGTATCATAATTTAAGGTGGAGGTAGCAAGTGGTGGCTCTCTAGATGTTTTGGCCTACACTTCCCACCTCACCTCACCTTTCCACCACTGCCATTGCTGGCTAGGGATGATGGGAATTGTAAACTAAAACATCTGAAGGTCCACAACTTGCCCATCCCCTAAAGATGCTTTGCAGAAGGGATCATTTTATTGCTGTATTGTTCTATAACAGAGAGGGAGAAATCCTTGCCAAGCTACTGCCCACCATCCAGAAACAAACCTGCAGATTCAGATCCACCTTCTGCCACCCCCCCATCCCTGAACTACTCTGGGCTCCCAGTCAGGCTTTCCAAAGTTCCCCATACAGCCCCTCTCCCCTTATGTAAAACATTTGGTGGTTTCTCAGCCTTTAGGCAACTCTTTCCTATTCTAATAGCTTAAAGTGACTAGCAGTTAACGCTTGCATGTACAATATGCAGGATGGGAGGGGAGGAGCTTGTTTTGCTTTTGTGGACATTTGGTCCTGCCTTCAGTCCTGTCTGCCATGGGAATGTACCCCTCCAGAGCCTCTTGGAAATAAAGTGGCCCTTGAGTTTGGGGTATTTCTAGATCCATCTTTGTCACTGGGGTCCCAAGTTACTCGGTTTATCAGCTTTGATTGGTTTGCCAACTACCACATTTCCTGCAGAAGGATAGTTTGACCACAGTCATACAGGCACTAAGACCCCAAGACTGGATTACTACAAGGAGTCCTAAGTGGGGCTGCCCTGGGGCCTGGTTGAGCTGCTCCTGACACTGGAGTTCACACAGAGCAGGGCAGCTTGGCTGCTGCAGAAGCTGCACCTTTGACCATGTTGTTCCTTTGCTGAGGGAAATGCACTGGCTGCCTATTTACTACCAGGCCAGGTTTAACAACTTGGGCCCTAATCTTTCCCCTTTATCCACCTGCCTGGTCACAGAGGTCATCAGATGGGATGCTCCTGGTAGGGTCTGCCTCAAAAAGAGCCTTTGGTTTGGTGGCTCCGTTTCTGTGGAACTCCCTGCTTTGGTATTCTCTTTGACACTTCCTGAGAACTTCCTGATTTGAGGAAGCCTTCTCTTGTTGACCAGCTGCTGTGCCTATTAATATTCTGTTTATATTAGTATTGTTTTCAATACTGTGTTTTATCCTCTTTATGCTTTTTAGTCCAGAATGTTGAAGATCTGGAGTAAATGCTGTGACAAATCAATAAATAAACTTCAGCACCGCTGGCTTTCCAGGCTGCCCCCAATTCCATGCCTGTAACAGCCCCTTTGTGAAAAATCAGTCTGTTTAACATATTATCAGTTTGAAAGAGAACACCCATCATGGCAGGAAGCATAGGCAACCCTGGTCCCAAGGTGGAATCGGCGTACCTGTATACAGCCAGGTTGCTAAACTCAGTTCACCCCAGGCCACACCTGCTCTTCCCGTGCATGGTCCTGAGGCAGCCCTGATGCGCTGAACAGGGCTCTGCCGAGAGAGAAAGACGGGCCGCTCGCTTCTGTGAAAAGGCCACTTAATCAGCCTGGATTGCTCTCTCTAATCACAGCATCACTCCAAGCACCAGCGGAGGCTGCCTTGGTTCCCTCGCAATCAGTGGGACAGCACACAATTCCCTGAGGAGGCCGGCGCCATTCGGAGCCAGCATTTCAGATTTCTGTGAAGGGGAGCGGGAGAAGCCAGCAACAGCAAGGTGCCAAGGCATAATGATAGCAGGAGCCAAAGTGTTCCATGAGTGTGAACACTGGCAGGGAAGGGAAACTTAGCAGCTGTATTTGGAGATCAGCTGTAGTAAGAGTTCGACTGTGTAGTGTAATCCCACCCCCGCCCTCTGCACTTCAGTCTCCTGTGGCATCATTTTATAAAATTTTCAGCAGCAAATATTACATGGTGTCAGAAGAGAAAAAGAAAGCAAAACCGTGAAAGAAGAAATGGACCATTGCAAGCCCCCAGAAAGTTGGTGTTTTTAAGGAAACATTGCAGAAAACCGGAGAATCAGAATGATGGTTGTATTATAGTATAAGCAGAAAAAATAAGAGACTTCAGTGTGTACTATTATTTATTGATTAATTTTACTTTGTACATTTCCAGGTATTAAGTTTTTAAATGTGCAAGGCAGATTACACTATGTTTAGTCATACTAAAACAATTTACCAAGTAAAATAAGAGAAAACTGCAACATACAGTAAAATCAGGAAACCATACATGCCAATAACAACCATACATGGTAGTTAAAATTATTTTAAAAGGTGGGTGATCTTAGCCTGGTGCTGAGTGGCACTAAGTCCATTTCCTTAGGAGGAAGGCTACCCCAAAGCCGGATTTCAACAGCCTAAAAGACAATCGCAGCCTAAAAAACTGTGGGTTGTTTGTTGTTAACTAATTATGATATGTTAGCACAGAGATGTTCATATAATCTATGAAGCAACAACAATCCTTGGTTAGATGACAACACACACTCAATGATAGGTTTTTGTGTTGTGCAAACCTGGATCACTTTTCACAGTGTGGCTTATTCTTTGTGAACAAGCATCTTGACAACCCATGGCTGGTTGTAAGGATTGTTTCTACCCTAATGGATTGTCATGGTCATCCAAACCTGGGATTGCAATTTCATTGTGCGTTGTTGGCATACAAGAAGCTGCTTGACAAGAATGGCAGAAAGACCTGCTGCACAAATGACATATTGGATCATCTGTCACTTGTTCATCCCCTTTTCTGGTTAATCATTTTATCAGTCTCTCAAAATGGTACAAATGCATTAAAATGCATTTATTTGCATTTTAAAAAGTGTTGGACTTTAGCAAGCTGTCTGATATGCATAGTCTTGTCCAGTCAATTTCCTTGTGGGTTTCAACTGTCAAAGGGATCATGGAGGTAAAGGAGGAAATATATAAGGAAATTGATAGGTGAGATTCCATATGAGCTAACTGGCATATATACTTCAGTTGGTGCAGAATAGAGCTGCCAGGTTGCTGATGGGGACTGGGCGTTGTTCTCATATAACCCCAGTTCTCCACCAGCTCCACTGGCTCCCGATTGAAGTCCGGGCCCAATTCAAGGTGTTGGTTATGACCTATAAAGCCCTAAACGGCTTGGGACCTGGGTATCTAAAGGAACGCTTGCGCCCATATATGCTCTCCCGCCCCTTGAGATCAGCAATGGATGCCCTTCTCCGGGAACCCTCCATGAAAGATAGTAGGAAGGTGAGTACACGGAGGAGGGCCTTCTCTGCGGTGGCGCCCCATCTATGGAATGTGCTCCCCAGAGAGGGCCGCCTGGTGCCGTCATTATTTGTTTTTCTGCACCAGGCTAAGACCTTTTTATTTAAAACTTATTTTAATTGTTAAATTATTGAATTAATTAGGATTTTAAAATTTTTAGCCGAGAATGCACCAGGGTTTTTAAAAATTTTTTAAATTGTTATATTGTTATTATTTATGTATGTTTTTATGTATACTTTGTGAGCCACCCCGAGGCTTTGTTGTGATGGGGGCGGCATAGAAATGTTTTAAATAAATAAATAAAAATAAGGATAGGGGGAAGTAATACTATCAGCAAGGAGGAACCCCTTTGTACCAAGCAAAAGCTCCAAAATCAGGAGAACAGCAGGAGAGATAAGTGCTGGGGCAGGAGCACAATGTCTCTCACTTAGCAATGTAACTTTCTCCAGCTTAAGCACTGAATTGACAATTCTCCACATCCTCTGCCTTTTGAACAATTCCTTGAGTCCACAGCTAGTTCAGCCAGAACAGCTGTTGGCTCCTCCTTATTTTTGCAGCTCCTTTTTGGAGTCCACTGACTGCAGTTGCCGAAATGTTGCCCTTGAGGAGGTAGCTGAATGGGACTGAGTAAATGGTAGCCCATGGCCGCTGAGGGGTGTAAGTACCACTGCTGGTCATACCCCATTTGTTCTGTGCCATTCTGCTACCTCTGCAGTGTTTTGTTTTACTTTTAACTGGCAGAAATATGCGCCAGTATTTCTTTGAGGACTAGGAAATATATGAAATTGAATGGCTACAAAGTAAATGGGGGGGAAATTTGCACAAATTAAGAGGCTGGGAAGTAAATGGAAGGCGAGCGTGTGCCTCTGCATTACTTGTTGCATTTCTGCAGATGTACAAATTTTACTTCAGACCTTATATTTGCACAAGTTTTGCCTTTAGAAGTTTCCAGGTCATTGGATTTCCTTTCATTTCACTTTCATTTATTTCCCAATCCAAATGGTACGCAAATATTCTTGTCAGATTGTATCTCACCCCAACCCCGCTCCCACCTTTAGAGGATGGCTGAAAGAGATAGACAAAAGGGGGCACTAACATCAGCAGGATGTCCCCCCCTTTTGAGGTGCAACCATATTAAGTTTTTGCTGGGGTGGGGGTTACAACTGCAGAAGGCCATCAGTAAAAGAGATAGTGAGAGCAAACATCTCCCTTTTCCAGAATAGCTGAAAAATCAAGGAAGTGTTGAAAAGCCTTGGGGGGAGGGAAGGGGGACACTGGCCGACCCGATGCTTAAAAGCCAGAGGAACATATTGTCAAGGGAGATGGATTGCTTATTATTCCTTTAGCACACACATTTTCAGTGATACTAAATTGCACTAATAGAATCATCCTTCCTTTAAATTATTTCTTCTCCAGTCATGAATTACTGTGCGAAGATTAGCTCAAAGGAGGCCTCAATCTGCCAATTTCCTTGTCTGTTGCCTATTATTCAGAGCTCCCTCTGACAGCTGAAAACTAAAAAGAAATTGACCAGGAAAGAATACAGATATTGGACAGCTCTAAGCAGGTGCTTATGAAAGCCTAGCAAAAGTAATAACAAGGAAAAATTATGACCCCAATAGTGCATTTTTGAGGCTCCAAAAAGTGTAAAGGGGTAATTATCAATTCCAGGAGAAAACAAGACCGGTTCTGCTGCAAGTCCCCTGGGAGATGCGCTAGAGCTGGCTGGAGAACTGGGGGGAAAGGGGTAGGGAGAACAACCCACAGCTAGCCCTATCAGAATACCAGGGTTTGTTCAGCAACCACCCGACACAGTGTAGCTTATTCACAGCAGTAGCTTAACATTAACTGCAAACTTGCTCATCCTCCGTTTTGTTTTGTTGTGTGAATGCAACTGTGCAGCATAAAATCATTCAGTCGGATGTGTGTGTGAGAGAAAGAGAGAGAGTTTGAGGGGGAAATCTATTTTAACCCTACAATGTGCATGGGAAGTATCTACAAAGCAACCAAGAGGGTGAGCAGAAAAAGGAATAGATGGCCTACAACCCAAAGGAAGCTCTGGCATTAACCAAAGACCCAGAAAAGAAAGAGGTGACAAAGGCCTATTAAAAACTGTAGCATAAAGTCATACTGAATCAATGGAAAAGTGTGGTGAATATGTGGCAAATGTAATTGCTTTCCTAAAACGTTTAAAGGACAAAAAAACTCAAAGGCTGGGACCCACCAGCAGAAGGATCCTGCTGGCAGCATAATGGGATTTCTGCATCCTACACCCCGGGACATCTGCCAAATCTGTTCCGTGGAGTTGGGAGGCCCTTTTAAGTTTTGGAAGGAACACAGAAGCAAAGATGCTTGGAGGACAAGGTGATGCTGAAGTCACCTTCTGCCAGTTACAGCCTTTCACTGGTGGAACCATGACACTGGATCCAAACCAGAAATGGATGGCAATCACTTGATTTCTTCATTGGTAACATTGAATTTCGGCTTCAGACCCAGTTATGGTACCGAATGTGCCTTGGTCGCCCTGTATGATGACCTGTGCAGGGAGAGGGACGGGGGAGTGCATCCCTGTTGGTCCTTCTGGACCTCTCAGCAGCTTTCGATACCATCAGCCATGGTATCCTGCTGGGTTAGGAGTAGGAGGCTCTGCTTGGCAGTGATTCCGTTCCTACCTAGCCAAGCAATTCCAGAAGGTGGTGCTGGGGAACTATGGCTCTGGCACCATGCCAACTCTGCCATGGAGTGCCGCAGGGTCCCATTCTATCCCCCATACTTTTCAACATCTACATGAAACCGCTGGGAGAGGTCATCAGAAGGTTTGGGCTGTGGAGTCACCAGTATGCTGATGACACCCAGCTCTACCTCTCCTTTTTAAACTAATTCAGGTGAGGCAGTGGCTGTTCTGAACCGGTGCCTGGCCGAGGTAATGGGCTGGATGAGGGCCAATAAACTGAAACAAAATCCAGATAAGATGGAGGTCCTTTTGGTAGGTGGGTCAGGTTTCCAGGTAAGTGATTTTGGTCCTGTCCTGTCCTGTACAGGGTTGCACTCCCTCTAAAGGACAGGGTCCACAGCTTGGGAGTGTTCCTCAACCTGGAGCTATCCCTGGAGGCCCAGGTGGCGGTGGTGGCAAGGAGCACTTTCCTTCAGCTTTGGCTGATCCATCAGCTGTGTCCTTACCTAGACAAGAACTGCCTAGCAACGGTGACACATGCTTTGGCAACCTCCCAATTGGCTATTGTAATGCGCTCTACATGGGGCTGCCCTTGAAGATGGTCCGGATGCTTCAAATGGTGCAAAACAGCTGCCAGGTTGCTGTCGTGGACCAGCTGTTACTCTCATATAACTCTGGTCCTCTATCAGCTTCACTGGCTTCCCATTGAAGTCCGGGCCCAATTTAAGGTGCTGGTTATGACCTATAAAGCCCTAAATGCCTTGGGACCAGGATACCTAAAGGAACATCTTTTTCTATACATGCCCTCCTGTCCCTTAAGATCTGCAGTAGAGGCCCTGCTCCGGGAACCCTCCTTGAGGAAGATTAAGAGACAGACTACCTGGAGGAGGGCTTTCTCTGCAGTGGCGCCCCAGCTATGGAATGTGCCCCCTAGAGAGGGCTGCCTGGAGCTGACATTATATGCTTTTCGGTGCCAGGTCAAGACCTTTTTATTCATCCAGTGTTTTAATGTTTAATAGATTTTGATTATGTTTTACCTCTGTCATGGGTTGTTAGTCTTATTATTGTTTGGGGTATTTATGATTTTTTATATTGTTGTATTTATTGAATTTTGTTAGTAAGCTGTCCAGAGACACGGTGATTGGAAGGGTTAGACATATCCAGTGCTTTTTTTGTCATAGAACACATCGGAATGGAGTTCCGGCACCTTTTTTCGACAGATTTTCCAAGTTTTAAAAGTAACTTTTGAAAAGTTGATGTTTGGTCCACGTGGATTTGAATTGCCCTGTCGAGTGTAGCAGGTTGGCGGCAAAATCATTAAAATGGTGCATGCGGGCTGCTTGTGTGTCAAATCCAATGCATGCATACTTCGTCTCCACTGGGTGTGATGGTGCTGCTCGGCTTGTGATTGGTCGTGTGGTCCCGCGCTGAGTGGTTACTGCATGCGGCGACCGTTATGTTTTGTTACACAACTGACGTGTGTGGGTGTGTGTACAGTGATTGACTATGTGTGAAAGGTAAATAATTTCATGAGTTCCGGCACCGTTTTTCTTACAAAAAAAGCACTGGAAATATCCCAAATAAATAAATAAATAAATTCTTCAGCCCCGAAAGATGCAGTCTGTGAATCTTCTCATAAATCATTTTATGTCTTGATTTGATTTGTAGTCTATCTATGAAAACATGGCACTGAAGGCAGTTTGCATAACAAAATAGCATGTTTTATGAGTGGCAGAGAGGTGCAAATGAATGTAGTTCCTTCACAGACTTAGAAAACTTTGCAAGCTTGAGCCAGTTCTACAGCTAAGTATTAGCCTACTAACATACATTGAGAAAAGACTGCCAAGTATTTGGCAAGTGTAATCTGAAGTTCAAGTATAAACACAATGGAATTTCTGCGGAATTCAAGATAGTAGATCTTGAAGTCTAAGAGCCTTGTTTACATAAGGGTACATGATGGAGTCATTCTTTAAAAACAACAGCACAGTGTGAAAACACCATGAGACTTAAGTGCTGTATTCAGTCTTAGTTGACTTAAGTCCAATTTATTTCAATGTGTCTTCCCAAAGGAGAACATTAAGAGACAATCCTAAAAACAATATATTGAAGACATGAGAAAGTCAACTGGGAATTACCCAATATAAAATGGCTTGAGAAAGTATTTATTGGCCGGTCATGTGAACTCAAATTGAAGACTTATATCAGACATTAAATCTTCAGAATCAAAACCAAAAATAACTGAGTTTTTCTTATGAATTCCCAAAAACATATTGAACTTAAAGGGAAAGACTATCTTCCTTTGCTTCCTTACCATTTGAAGTATATGGAAGCAATGATTGCATGAAGATGTCACAAATAAATTTGTAATCCAACACTGCAAATCTATAATGCAAAGCCTAGAATACTGGAAGACACTCTGATGGACAGCTTTGCTCTGAAAATGTCAGGATGTTTGCAAAATCAAGGGAATTTGTTCACTTCCTTAAGTTGATTCTTTCCATAATCCAATATCATGGGAGAAAGAGCAATTCTAACATGGGAGGTTCTGAAGAAGTTTGCACTGGAAAACACAGCATTATCCCATTCAACTGGATTCTCAAATTAAAGGTGCAAAGCACAGCTTTATGTCCTTTGCATGTGGAAGACCCAGCTACTGTCACTCAAAATGGTCTTTGTAAATCTGCCATTGAGACTGACAACATTTTCTCCCAAAATCATATTCCGTTCAGATGGGTGATACAGCTTTCTGTAGCAGGAACAGAAGCGAGATCAAGCCAGGGATGCATGAAACCACTGAAAGCACTGATATATCTACACACTAAATCAGGGGTCAGCAACCGTTGTGGGCGGATGGGCACATCAGATTTTTTGAGGATGTGTTTGGGTCAGCCAGTTGAAATGTGTGACAATGCGATACAGAAAACACAAAGGACACTGCAGTCATTAAATAGAAGGATTTGTTGGAAATGCCTTTAGTATGTTGAAGTATTGGGTATGGGGCGGGGGTTGCCCAAATTCCTCATTCTGCATGCAAAATGTGTGCTCAGTCATTTTATGAATGAATTCACACTCACACAGGAAGATTGACCCAAATAAGCACACCACCGCTCACTCATACTCTCCTGTAACACGAAGGAAGCAAGTGTTTCCTGGGGTTGGTGTTCATCGACGCTTGGGAACTTCAGTCTGCAAAGTGTGTGCTCAGTATTTTGTCTTCCTCCCACTTGCATGCCAGCAGGCAGACAAGCAGGTTCTGGATTTCCTCTTCTTTTGCCACCTTCCCACAGATTGCCTTTCTCCTCCTCCTACCCCTCGTTCACTGGCATATCTGCCGGCCCCTTGCCTGCCACACTCCTGCTGGGGCTTTCCCCTGCTGCAGGCCGCCACAGTGTCTTCCCCCTGCTCACCAGCTCTGTCCCCTCTCCCTGTGACTCTGCCCGCTAGCCAGGCTCCCCATCTCCAGACTATGCTCCCCAGAGAGTTTTGCCTGGCTCCCAGCCATTTTTCCTTCCGGCGCAAGGTGAAACCCTTTTTATTTTCCAGGCATTTTATTACTTAAAATTGTAGTTTGAATATGGTTTGATTAGATGCTGTTGCTGGGCCTATATGCTGGTTTAGACAGTTGTCTTGGGGTTGTTTTATTACTGTTGTTTATTGCCTAATCATTATTGAGTTAGATTGTGATATTGCTATTTTTTGTTTATATGTTTTAACTTTGTAAACTTCCCAGACAGCCTTTGGGCTATTGGGTGGTATAAAAATCTAATAAATAAATGAGTAAGTCTGTTGACTACAAGTGCCCTGCCTGCTTGCTTGCCTTCTCCTCACATTCAGCTCAGGAGAAAGAAAACACCAACTTCTGGCTTCCATGCTGCTGAGCTAAATCTGATGCTCAAAAGCCATGATGATGGGGGCAAACTGGGGAATAAGGAAAGCTTTTCTGGGAGTATGGTGGCCTTTACAGGTACTCAGTGGCCAGCTGTTTAACTACACTCGCAGCGAAGAACAAATGCAAGTGTGAGATTTCAGCAGAGGTGTTGGACAGAGTGGTTTAAATCCAACTCCATGCTAGCAGAAACCTTGCAAGCTGAAACCGTTACCAGGCTGTGCACAGCAGGACATGGACACATCTGCAGGGAGGAGTAAGGAGGAGGTGGGAGTAAGTATGCTTGCACATTGGCACAGAGGGTAGCCACGCAGGGGAGTGCTAATGTAGGGCCTCTCTAGAGCAACAGTACTATGCTTAGTGAGTAAGCCTCTTCTGTGCAGCAAGCTAACCAACCAACCAACAAACCAGGAATTGCTGACTGAGGCCACACTTGGGGAGTGTGTGGACCGATGAAGGAGAGGCGGGTGACATTGGCAGGAGCAGTGCAGCCATGCATGGAAGCCATACAACTGTCTGAACCCAGGAGCCAAGGTAAGGAACTGCGCCATCTGGGAACCACTCAGCATGGCTTAGCCTTATGCGTGGATGGAGCTAGTCAGACCATTGGTCCAGCTTGCCCAGTACTAATGGGCAACAGCTCTCGACAGTTGCAGGCAGGGTCTTTCCAGGTCCTTCTGCCCAAAGTCTGGAGATGGCACTAGAACAGCATCAGCCCAGCATGAATTTGGACCTTTGTCACGCAGACTTACTTATGAATACTTCACAGAGGCCTGCACTTCAGCTACCCTGCAATCTGCTGGCAGACAAGCACTGCTCACCATGGGCTCTCTAATAAGCCTCTGTACAGTCTGAAGTGCCTGATCCTGCCTAATCTTGGAAGCTAAGCAGGGTCAGGCCTGGTTGAAATCTGGATGGGTGACTTGAAATGTTGTGAACCACCCAGAGAGCTTTCAGCACACTTGCTATAGGAATGTAATGTATTAACAACAACAACAACAACAACAACATTGAATTCTTGACAAGCATTGCTGACCGCCTTTTCTTTCGGAAGGTGCAGGAAGCAATTGTGGGATTATCTTTAATTTGGTCCCAATCAACAGGGAAAAATTTGATGAGAATGCTTAAAGCAGCGAAAACTCTGGGAGAATTGATCGTGTGTTACTAGAATTCTCAGTCTTATGGAAAACAAAAGATGAGCATGGTCAAAGATCTTGGATTTGAGGATTAGGCCTCTTTAAATAAAATCAAAGAAAACTGAGATAGGAATTCACAGTGAGATAAAGTAAGGGAGAAAGGAAACCAAGATGGGTGAGAGTTCCTGAAGGAGTTCCTGAATGTACAAGCTCAAATGATTCCAGTGAGGTGGTGAAATGGGAGACTGGAGGAAGATCTTTTGAATGGAATGTCACAAGACTCTCTACCGGAGCTAGTATTCTTTGATATGTTTTCATTGACAATTTAAATGATGGAGTGGAGGGAATTTTTAGTCTATTTGCAGTTGATACAAAACTGGGAGGATATTGGAAGGCAGGGATAACATTTAAAATTATCCTGACAAAATAGAAAACATGGCTGAAACTAACTACAGTACATTCCTTAGCGATAAATGCAAATCTTTGAATTTAGAGAATTCTGAATTTAGAATAGAAAAAAGAGTAAAATGTGCAGGTATAGCATAAGGTTGTGGCAATAATAGATATACGAAGGGTCCTGGGACTGCAGTCAGTCCTAAGCGGAACATGAATCACATGGCCGGAAAAACGGGCAGTGCAATGTTTGGCTGCATTAGGAGAGCCAGCATTTATTTCCAAGTCCTGAGTATTCACAGTTCCACTTTATTCTGCACTGGACAGACCTCATCTGGAGCATCATGTCCAGTTCTGGGTGCCACTCTTCAAGCAGGGCATAGACAAAGTGAAACAGGTTTTGAGAAGGGCAGCAAACACAGTCAGTGGTATGGAAAAGAAGCCATAGGAGGAAAGGTTGAATGAGCTGGTTCTGCTTAGGCAGGGAAGGAAAGACTGATGGGAAAATGAGAGTTCTATTCAATTACCTGAAGAGCAAGTGGCACGCTGAGCAGGATGAAAGACTTGTTTTTTCCTGCCCAAGAGGGCAGCACTGAGTCTGATGGGCTGAAGTTACAGGAGGGCAGATTCCAGTTGCACATTAAGGGAAACAGAAACCACAGGGGAACAATGGAAGCAGTGGCCAAGGTGGCCCTTCTCCCTCATGAGAGACCTTCATGCAGAGGATAGAAAGCCATCTGCTGGGGTTGATCTGACTCTGGCAATCTTTCTTCAAGCAGAGGGCTAGGCAAGATGTCTCCCGAGGCCCCTCCAGTTCTGTGATTCTGTGCACAGCTTGTGACCTGGGAAGCCAAAACAAAGCTGGCCAGCCACGTATGGCGGCCCACCAGGGGATCAATAAACACGTTTTTGCTGCCTGCCTGTAACTGACAAAAACACGTCAAGTCCCTGGCAGCCACAATACATGATACAAGCATTGCAGGGCTGATGGCTAAGAATAGTCCCTCAGTGTGTAAATAGAATATGGGAGCTGGTACAAAGATAGTTCCTTCTAAGGAGTCGACATATTATGGGAAACACTGCAAGCGAAGGAGAAAGGAGGTGCTCTACACCTAATGCTTCCTACACAGCATATTCTAGGAAGAGGTGAAATTCAGGGAAATTTAAATTTCTCACATGTATGTTTGTGGGTGGGGAGATAGGGAATCTACCCTAGAACCTCTTCAGTGCACCAAGCAAGGTTCATCCACTACTGTTTGGGTAAAGATGAATCAGTGCAGCTGGGTCTTCCTCCTGCTGATAAGGCACTTGAGTGCCGCACAGAAAAGCAGGTGCAGGAGAAGTTGGAGGCGTCTGAAAAGTCACGTCTGTCTTTGTAGCACAAGGACTGGATGCATTTCAGCTCCCCCCCACCCCACTTCAGTGCTCACATGTGCACCTTCAGTGGTAAGCCGGAGCAGAGATTTGCAAACATAGTGCTCCTCCTGCCAATGCAAACAAACAAATCAAGGAGAAGAGGACAGGCTAAGGCACAGAAGGTGGGCAGCTTGTGATGGTGCATCCCCCTACCACTGCCAGCAGGTCTTCTTTCCTCCTCAGCCACTGAAAGCCACATGATTTCCTTCTGAGTAGCCTTCTGTGTCATTGTGTTTTCAGCTAGGCTAGAGACAAGGGAATGAAAGGGAGAAAGGAGATAATTGGGAACTCTTGGAAAGACATTCCAAACTTTACGGGTTTTGTTTGCACAGCCCTGCCATGCCGAGCATGCTGCCTTCCCTTGCCAACTGCCCAGGGAGTGTGGCAGGCTGCAGGGATCTCCTTTTGTGACTTCACACCCTCCTGGGAAGGCCCTTTCAGCCACTGGTTTACTTTTTATGCTTTTCCTTTCAGTGTGCAGGTGTCCAGAGGGCTGAACCTGCACAGGAGCAACTTAAAAGGAACAGAGTGTTACTCATAGAAGTGGAGGGCCAGGATGTGTGCGCTGGCAAATACCCCCACATCCTCAGCAAACAGCGAGTGGAGGACAGGAGAGGAAATGTTGCCTCCTGTTGACCCCGACACAAAATAGAGGACCCACTGCTTGCCCCACAGAACAGCTTGCAGAATCACTCCCCTTATTGTTAACTGCTCCTTGCGGGGCAAATTCCAATTCCAAGAAGGAAATGAACACCTGATTACATATTGGAGGAAATTTGTAAGAAGGGGAAAGTAAGTTTTGAGAAAACTGAAACAGCCAGAGAATATGACTTTGAGGACTGTTTTTTTGTGGTATTACAATGCCAGAAAAAGACACCTAAACCCTTGCGTTGATGTGTTCTTACAAACCTTCCATTAAAATAACAGAAGGAATAATTAGAACACTGGACATATTCCAGGAAGAACTTATTTTGAACTGAACATTGCCCTGGAAGTCTTGAACTGAAGGAAAGCCTATAAATTGACTAACCAACCTAAGTAACTAAATAAAATTGAGGCATGAATAATTCTTCCTGGAATGTACACAGAGTTCCAAGTGGTCATTCTGTTACTCTAAATGATTCTATTTTTCTTATTATTTGAAATTTTGTGTTGCTTTTTTTTCCTGAATGAAGTCATCACTTTCCTGAATCTATTTCCTGAAAGCATTATATGAAAATACCATGTATGTACTTCTGAGTTCCTTGGTGTTATACAGGACTGACTTAGGAAAATGATCTTTCCCTTAAAAAAACAAAACAAAGCGCGCGTGCGCGCGCGCACACACACACACACACACACACACACGATTCTGAACTAGGGATACCTCTAACATGGTTATGAAGGCAACTAACTTTAGACTTTCCAAGCTTAAGGATTATGGTTTTAGATTAAGCAGTCTTTCTGGATAGAAAGCAGGAAGGATTAAAGAGGGGGGAAACAATCACATGATCAACTTTATATGATAGTTGATATGTAAATTGAGAAAGCATTGCTAGAATGGTTTGTACTTGGAACATCTGGCCAAATGGATGGAACGGACTTAATGAGGCAGACCTTTTTCTTTTTGTGCTAATAAGGTTATGAAAGGATGAGCTGCAAATCTGGAAATGCAAGTGGGGAAATGGAACTCACTTTATCTTTGCTCTGCTTACCAAGTTCACACTCTTTTGGCCTAGGATGACAGAAGTCTAACATAGAAATATTATTTGTTTAGATTACCATCAAGCCATACAGCACGCCCTGCACTGAGTTCTCTTACTCTAGGATAGCGTGACCATCTGCCTTTCTCTCTCAGGTGCTAAGGAGAAGTTTATCAGGCATCGGGTACAGCAGTACAGATGCACAGTAAAATGTATGCTAAAATGCATCCACCACATGTTGCCGTTTTGCTGGGATAGTTAAGGTAATCTCTATCCAGAGCAAATTAAATCAGCTCTAACCCCAACAAGAACTTTCTTTGCAAACAAGCATTTTAGGTTTAGCACAAGTGGCAGGTCATGGTAGCCTTGCTCAGTGGGAGACCCTCCGGCTGTTTTGGACTGCAACTCTCATCAGCTGTGATCATTGGCCATGTTGGCTGGAGATGGTGGGAGTTGTAGTTCACATTGGCAAAAGCTGGGTGAGGGGAGTGTCTACACCAGCTCATCTTGCCATGATCTGTCACTGAAAATGGAATGCATAACTGGTGCAGTCCATGTATATTGGAGGAGGAGTCTCTTTCAGAAGACAAGAAAGAACCTCTCCAAGGTAAACATTATGGAAAAGCTACCTGGAGGTGAATCAAGGGGTTCCTGGGTCCTTGGGGGAGCAGCTGTGACCCTCCCCCTAATGTAGGCCCCACCCAGATTCTGGGGCAGCTGCTGCTTGACCATCTAGATGCAGGGAGTGCAGGCATCTAAAGTTCAAGGCTCAAGTAGGTGCCAGTTACAGAAGGTCTCCGTGTGAGTAACGGCCTTGTGCATCAGCCCTGTCCTTAGGTCACACGAGTGGCCTGCAGCTGTGCTCTGGATGGGGCTTCAGAATCTTCAGCTGCTGCAAGATGGTGCTAGAAGAAGTCTAAATGTCAGTGCCTAGATCGTGCTCTTGTGTTTGCTTGGTCCTCCCTGTGCTTGACTTTGGACAGCATGCTGGCCTTGCTTTGCAATGGGCCCTGACTGGATCCTGGAAGTGGATTCTGTCCCAGCACCACAGGTCCCATGCCTCATATCTGCCACTTGCTCTGCTATTTGTTGTTCCTGACTGGAGTTCTACTTTCTGCCTTGATTCAGTGGCAGGAAAGCAGGTGATACACGGAAGAACCATGAAAGCACAACCTTTTCCATACACAGATAAGGGCAAAATGCCTGTTGCCCTGGCTCCTCATGCAGGGCTTTTCCACTTTTTTATTGTGCATTTATAATTTCCTACTCAATAATGGGTTCATTATTATTGTTCTTACATTGTAAATATAGCCCACCTTTCTTCCTCTTGTAAGAAAAACAAGGCTTATGTTTCTCCTCCTCTTCATTTTATCATCATGACAATAATCCTGTGAGGTGGGTTAGCATTGGAAGGTTCATGACTTACCCAAAGTCACACCATGAGCTTCATGACTAAGTGAGGATTAGAATTTAGATGTTGTGAACCCTCCAGCTTTGGTTCTGTGATTGACCAATACTTCTGGGGAGTTTTTTTAAAGCAGGACAATGCTGCATGTAATTGTGAAAGTGAAAGACAGTGTGATTGTCTCTTGTATAGTTGTACTATTCTGTTGTACCATAGCACCACCTAGAGGTTATGGTGTAGAAAAGCAGCAAAGCAAAAGATCAGCACGGACTGCAACAAGTAATGGATTAAGAGACTTGTGTTGGCAAGCCCTCCTTGACAGAAGATGTCTCTGCACAAACAGCTGCTAGAGCTTCCAAACAAAGCCACTTCATGGTTGTTCTATATTTTCCCCATTGGATATTTATTCAGTGGTATGGTAACAATCAAAGCAGGGAAGAGGGAGATGCTGGAAATGGACATTTCACACAGCCTCCACTGGGGCTGCAGCCTTTGTGCCCTTCCCTTTGCTGCCACAGTCAGTGGCTCTTTGGCTGGAAATTTTCCATCCTCCACAAACACAACAATCCTTGTTTTCTATGCAAAAGAACCATGCATACCCACAAGCAGTGAAGAGGAGAAGGCTGAGTCTTAGCTCTCCCTCCCTCCACCCCTTTTAACAGCTTTTCAGCAGGGGCAGGTGGCCATTCCTGCTCCATCACCCTTTCTGAGTGGTTTTGTTTACCTTCCACATTAAAAGCTGATTCTAAGCTTCTTTCTTAAGCATTATAACAATGCAAACAATGACCTCTGGAGGTGGTGGGCTCTCCCACACTAGAGGCATTCAAGATGCAACTGGGCATCCACCTGAGAGGAATGGTTTAGGAACTTGGTGTTCTGCACTGAGCAAGGGGTTGGATGCAATGGCTCTCTGGTCCCTTCCAATTCTATGATTCTGTGATTCTTTTCTGAATTATGTCTGATCTTACAGAATCCCACCTTGCCTAGTATCACTCAGCCATTTTTAGATACTTTAAAAATGTTATTATTATAGGTATATAGCAGTTTTATGGGTTCAGAAGTAAAATTGCACAAATCCAGTGTTTGCCAGTGCTGATGAGGGAATAAATCCACAGTCTCAAAGTGGGAAAGCATTAGAGCTTACAGAAGGAACAAGTTTAATTGGGAAATAAAGGGATAACATCATCAACTGAGGACAAATGCAGCCAGCATTTGTCCACTGGGATGTGGGGCACTTCCTGACAGAGAGATCCTAGAACTACCAACCAGAAAATGGTTTTTATATGGTTAGGAAAATAACAGAAGCAGCAGAATGGATATGAGTGGAAGGCAATGTCTTCTGGAATCCCTATAAAATTACAAGAATGAGGCATGGAGATGACAGTGTAAAAGTTTTGTCTGGAAGTACCCCACTTAAGGCCCTTTCCTTAATAATTTGAGACACAAATCAGCCCAATAAAGCATGCATTAGAGTATGAGTGCTGATGACAAGCTCCTGTCTCTTTTGTTCAAAAACATTAGACACGTCTTACCTTTCAAGCTCCTTGTTTATTCTATTGGAGTTACCTTTTCTTTCAGCATCTCACAAAGGCATCTGTGTCAGTGTTCAAGCAATAAAACTTCCATGGAGAATTAAGTATTTTTTCCTAGATCCAGTGTGGCTGCCCATACATGTCCAGCCTCTGAGGATCTTTGGCATTGAATTGAGCATGGGAAGAGAGCAGAGACAAGGCCTGCCTCCATGCTTCTCCTCCTCTGCTCAGGAGGACGAGCGGCTCAGGCATACTAGGATTCCTTGTATTCCAGCAGACCCTCACTGGATCCTTCCTCATCTCCCCAGAGAACCCCTGGACCAGCTCCAAGGCCATACTAGTGACTTTGGAGCTGCAGGCAGCACAGAAAGAATTGCATCAGCTGCAAGGGACTGACTGGTCCTATGCCCAGAGTGCTGCAGTGGTTAGAGTGGCGAACTGGGTCTTGGGAGAGCCAGGTTCTAGTCCCCACTCAGTCATGGAGCTCACAAACATTTGGACCAGTCACTGTCTCTCAGCCTACTTCACAAGGTTTTGTGAGGATAAAGGGGAGTAATCTGAAGGCTGCCTTGGGTTCCTTGCAAGAGGAAGAAAGGAATTATCCTCCGTCTCCTCCTCCTCCTCCTCCTCATCTAGCAGCCATAGAATTGTACTTCTTGTATTGGTAAAAAAGGGTTACACCACATATGTGATACAATATATTATAAAAGCTGTGACAAGAGGACTGTCTGTATGAGCTCTTTTCATCAACTTTCCAAAGGATAAGGAGGATTTTTACCAGACATCAAGTATAGACTTCAGATAAAATCCTTGGGAAATGGTTGTTTCTTATATCATATGCCATGTACATACAGTGTAGAGCAGAACCAACTGGCAACACTTCTGCCTATTTTCTTCTAAGAGTTTTGTTTCTATTCTTCAATTTTGCAGCTTTGATTTCCTTTCATCTGTCTCCTTGAATTTCATACCAATGGAATAGCAGTATCTGTTATTACTCTTTTGTTGTTAAATTCATTACTTTTGTCTACCTAGATACTATCTGCCCTATTTCAATCAATTCAGATTAAAGATCTGTGTGATGATAATCTTATTTCAATAAAGGGACAAAACTTTGCTTTTAAATCTAGGTGGATCTTATTTTTGCATACAAAAAACCACTATAAAGGACTACTGTGTGCTGGGGCTTGTCACAATTCACAGCACCATGAAGGCATCCTGTCCTAAAAGCTGACATACATGGTTGCGATAGCCTGTAAAGGAAAGGCATTCTGCACATTCTTAGAGGACTCCTTATTCCCCATATTCCCAGACCTCCCCAGAGAGATGCTCCTGGCACTGAGTTTATATTCTTTTTGGTGCCAGGTTAAAACCTTTTTATTTAACTGTTATTTTAAAAACTAATTTAAATTTTAATGTTTAACAGTTGCTTTTATTTATTTAATTTGCATTTTTGGTTAATTGTTATTTATTGCTGTTTTATTTTGGTTGTTTTAATGACTGTAAGCCGTCCTGAGATGCCATGCATAAGGGGTGGCATACAAAAGTTTTAAATAAATAAACAAACAAATAAATAAATAAATAAATAAGCCTGTTCAGTTGTGTCTCAAATTAAACCTTCCATTTATTTCAAAACTTGTCTCTTTCTCGTATCTTTTTTCTTTGCCACCTCATTTTTTTCTTATTAAATATTTTCCTCAAGAATCTTTGGTTTCATGACTTTGGAATGTCATCTCCAGACATGTGGAAGGCTTTTTGCTGGCATCTCACATCTAGGTTTTCCCTTCATTCTGGTTGGAGCTGGCTATTGCCTGTTTGCTAGGTTTTGGACATTTTGCCATACGTAAAACATTTCCAGCTGTTATTTAAAATCTTAAGTGCTTCTGAACTTATTTTATCAGCTGACTTCGATTTCAGTAGATATTAAGTTAAAATTAGACACTCACAATTTCATTTCCAGATAATAACCGTTGATGGTCATGGAAACATTATGATTATTTCAATATAGGTCCCAGCCATGGAAGATTTTTTCCCCTCCACAAAGCATGCCAAGGGTGCTATACAGTGTGTTTGGATAAGACAACATATCCTTAAATTTCTGAAGCATTTTGACAAGTTCCTAAATGAGTTCTAGGACTGCAACAGGAAGAGCTTTTCTCTCTTTCTTTCCCCCAACATTCTGAATGCTTTTCTAGTAGCTGTTCTAGCCAGTTTGGGGGAATACCAGTGAATAGGCTGTTGGAGAAGGGTTGCTTTGATACCAGCAGCACCTCTGCTCAGAAGGCATGACTTTCCCTGCCTATATGGATATTCTGCAGCAAAACAAAAATAGAAGGCACCATGACCAGAAAGAAGGCAACAACTTGTGGATCCCTGTAAAATACAATGGGTCCAGCAGAGGCAGTTGCACAATCAAATCTTCATCTGGGGAAACCAAAGTCCCAATCTGCATTTAGGGTGCAATCCTATGTATGGAAAAAAATATCCTATAATTCTCAACATCCCATCCCACTGGCCATGTTGGTTAGGGCATGATCGGAGTTTTAGGGCTCTTTTCTGTCTAAACTTGCTTAGGATTGCACCCTTAGATAAGAAGTTGACTGGATGACTTTGGACCAGTCACTCTTTCTCTGGCATCTCACATAAAATGAGGATGGGTGCATACACAGAAAAACCATTGTGCTGTTTTTAAATGATAATCATACTTCCTAAATTTGTGCCTACCCTATCACTTAATATATGCAAATGTTATGCAAATTTATGCATATTCCCTCCTCCTTTCTTGATGATTCATGCACAACTGTCCTTATTTATGTCATAAAGGCTAAAAATAAGAAAATTCGCCAAGGAAGAGCCTCTGGGGGCTTCAAACACATTTGGGAAGATCTGTTATTCCAGCTTGCTGGGATGCCCTCTAATGTTTTGTTTCATGTCTCATAGAAAAACCCCATTGCTTTGGCCTATTGTACCTCTTTTGAAACAGACAAGACCTAAGCTAGGGACACTTAGGCTAGTCCAGGTTTGGCTCAAAGTTGATCCTGAAACACAACATATGTTGTGTTGTGCTCTGCCCAGAGTACTTGCAAGTTACCTCTGTTCCAAGTGCTGTTTCACCGGGAGGTTAGTCCCTTTGCACCCCCTCCACCACACATTTCTCACGATGTCACACTGATTTTTGTGCAAGCCACATGCAAGATCAGGAGACACCCCCAGCCCCTCACACAGGTGAACGGTGCACTGGGCCAGCTCTGTGGTGCCTCCAACTGGCGAGCGTATGCCAGTCCTGTGAGGTGCTTCACAGCCCTGCATCTGCTGGCTTCAAGCCCACCAAGAGGCCTGTCTGCATCTGATCCAAGCAGCTGTTTCTGCTTTTAGGAACCAGTCATTTCCTTTCTTCCAGAAGCACAAGCCAGCACAGTCAATATCTGGAAACCTGCTGTTGCACAGTAGGCCTAGAGTCTCAAACTTGTGCTTTACTAGAAAATGGTAATAAAGCCGTTTGAATTGCTTTTCATCTTTGTACTCTTAATGGCTTTCAGATTCATAGGAGACCAATCAATTAATCCTACTTCAGGCCTACAGGAGAAGAATGGAAGCTTCCTCTCCACCCAGTCTGAAGACAGGCCTAGCAAGGTCTCCCCACCCCCACCCCACACATAGGGAGTGCTTTCAAACTGCTTATTAAACGGTATGTCAAATAGCACAGTACAGGGACAGGGCCTCCAACTAAGGTTAAGAGCCTATATTTTGTAATTTGGCATAACCTGAATGCTGACGAACCCTCCCTCAGCTAATTAATTGCCAAACTACAAAAGCCAACTGGGAAAAGGCAAATTATTGTTTTAAGTCAACAGTTTCCCCTGACCTGATTGCACTCTTAAGGATTATCATTTACCTGAAAGGTAAATTGACTTCCCTCTGCTATGGCCCATACTCTGACTTCATTTGTTCTATTTTCAGTAGGCTTTCTTATTTTAATCACTGGGAGATACCACCCTAATTCAAACCAAGTACCCACTGAAATGGCAAAAATTACTCATCAAGTTGGAATGGCAGATGCATTTAACCCAGTACTGCTTAGCATTTCTATAGCCCAAGGGTAGGCAGTTCATGACCTTCCAGAAGTCTGGGCCTATAGCTCCCATGATCCCTCACCATTGCCTAAGCTGACTAGGTCTGATGGGAGTTGCAATCCAAAAGATCTGGAGAGCTGCAAGTCATTACCTGTTCAGAATTATGTGATCTTGATATCCCTTACCATGTTGCACATTATAGTTAAGGGAAAGTGGAGATGTGTGAGAAAAATGTTACTCAGATGTAGGACTGAGCCCAGAGTCTGCTTTCTATGGATGGAAGGGCTCCACACACAAACAGCACTGCTGCCAGAATTCAAGGGATTCCTCACTCCCCCTGCACCTCAGCTCATCCCATTAAGCAGGGTCCCCCACCCTATGTGTAGCCTTTTCCAAGGGCTGGAGGGGTTACTGTGGGGAGAAGAGGATAGGAAAGTCTGCTTCTGCCAGCCTGGTTGCATGTTCTTAAATCTGGATCCATGCCATTTCATGGTTTCCTGAATCCTGGCTAATGGTTAAATCTGAACCACTGCCTCTAATATAAACCTACAAAGTCAACCATGCTAACCTACCAAGAGCATCCTTGGAGGTGCCTTTATATGCTCCAAATGGATCACATTTTAGAAAGGTCAATTAGAGGTAGAGTGCCCCCCATCTGAATCAGGGCCACAGAGGAGGGACAAGGGCCAAAGTCCCTTATCCCACACATTAGGGTCCCATTGTGTACTTACCTTAAGGGAAGGAAGGAAGGAAGGAAGGAAGGAAGGAAGGAAGGAAGGAAGGAAGGAGCAGCTACTAAGGACATCTATGTGGATCTGAATTTATTATATATGTGTATATGTGTCTGTAGCACTTTCCAGTGTAGGATCAAAGATCTTGACAGAAATAACAGCATAAAATATAATAATAAACATACAAGAATATAATTGCTTGTTGACTACTGGGGCACCCTTCAAGAAAAGCCTCCACAGAGAGCTGGGTCAACAGGGAGAATGTTGCAGCAGGCAGATGTGATGCCAACTGCTCTGACACTTAACTCCCAGAAGCTGGTCTTCAATGCAGCATGTAGCCTGACCCTCAAGAAGTCACTCTTCAGCTTTGGAATGCCTTCCTGAGGGAAGCCTGGCCTGCCCCCTCTCCATCTGCCATCTTCTCTGTTAGAGGCTGGCCTTTGAACTATGTAGTTGCCAGCCCTGTTTTCAAGTGTTGCTACAAAAGATTTGCTGATGCAGTGGTTCTTTCTTTCTGCCCTGGTTTTATTGATAACTCGGTGAGGTTTTAATGATTTTGCATCGGTCTTGCTTTTATGGTGGTCCTGTTATTATTATGTGGTCCAATGAGGGTTCAAGGTTTGCACATTTTACTTATGGTAGTTGGGTGTGGGGAGGTTGGTGTTTGTATTGAATTCTGCTTGGTTCTCCACCTTGAATGCCTGAGGAAAGGGGAGTCAAAATATTTCACTTTAATAAAGATGTCAAAATGTTTAGGACAGTTTTGTTTTCTTGCCAGCCTCTCTGCTTGCAAGATGATGAGCAGTTTTTACTGGTGTCCCCCTAGGCACCTTCTAGCCCTTGTTTAGTGCAGGGCTTAAACCTTAAGAGCAAGACCATTAGAGATAACAATGCTAATCCCTTTAGCACTAGACATGGTTAAGCATTATTTGCTATCCTATATATGCTTGCCAAGGAGTAAGGCCCATTGAATGCAAGGGAGCCAACTTCTGAATCAACATGTATTGGGTTGCTCTGTATGTCACAGTAGCTCAGCCTTTCCTGACTGGGTGTCCTCCTGGCACCTTGGGAAGACAGGAGCTGAAGTCCAACATATCTTGAAGCAACTGGCTTGAGGAAGGCTCATGGAGGCTCATCTAAGGCTAGCAAGTGAGTTGATTGGAGAAACACCATTTGAATCTGGGATTTCCTGGCTTGCAGCTCATCTCTTAGCTCCTGTGCTATGCCACCTTTCATACAGTAGCAGCTTTGGTTGATGCAACAATTTACTTGTGTGCTTTATAGAATAATGTGTTCTGAATTAAGAGTAACCCAAACTCAGGCACTGAAATGTGAAGTTCTTTTAAGCACAGCTGCAGCTAAGTGTCTGTTTTACTATATACCAGTGATTCTTAAAAGTGTAGACAGGGAAGCCATCATTGCATTTCTGGAAACTTTCAAGTGGAGCTTGAGACCTCTGTAAAACTAATAGAGGAAAAGGATGAAAAATTAGAGGTTCCATAGAGTTCCCACTGAAGGAGAACTGGTACCTGGTGCCAGAAACATAAGGTTGCCAATGGTTCATTCCAAAAAATGCATGCTCCCTTGGGAAGAGATGGGGGATGGAACTAGGCTAAGGAGCAGCCAGATCAAAACAACAGATGTGGGGCAAAGCCTGAAGGACTCCGGGAGACCAGAGGAAGAGCTAAGATGGAGTATGATAGACCAGACTTGAGCCAGGTCAGAATCTGTCCAGTCAGGGGCAAGAACTGGCTGAAGCTGTCCAGATTCTGATAGTAGTTAGCTGAGAGAACATGACCAGAAAAGCGAGATCAGACCAGAAAAATACTGATTGATGACCCAACAGACACAGCTGCCAGGAAAGATCTTTGCCTTCAATGGTCTTGGTTTTCAGTAGTTTTCGAAAGTATACTGGATGAAAATTAGCTGAACAAATGGGAAGAAGACTTCTGTCATATATCGAAGAAATCAGCATGGGAGTGGTGTGTGGATTATCAAGAGGAAAGAATAGAGTGCCCCATGCATCAGCATAGACTGATATTCTGCTACAGCATGTCTGGGCGCAATGCTTGAAGGTGGGTCTGCAATATAACAAGACACAGAAGATGCTGAGTTAGTTGCAATCTTCTTTTGCTGCACTATCACCAAAATAAAGATGCCAACATGTTTTATGTAGTATTTTTTTAGAAACAGAAAATAATTGCTTTTTTCATATAGTTTTTCACATTAGACTTTTCATGATGGGAAATATACCCAATCTGGTGAATTTGCTTTATTGTCACATCATTAGAAGTAATGGCACCCACCTCAGTGTTTCTGGTTGCCCTCATTACTTGATATCGCTTGGCTGTATCTTCTCCACCAGTGGCAATTCTTCAAAATGTGATCAGAAAGCCGATAGCAGTAGTCAGCATTCAATACTGGTTGGCCTTTGGGATAATTTATCTTCCGAAAGTGAGAGGAGTCTTGTAGTCCCTATGAAAGCTGCATAAACCTCAATCAAGAAATGGTCCAGCTCTATAAAAGCCCATTTGTGAAAGAGTGACAAAGGGAAGGTGGAGTTGCTGAGCTCCTATCTTGCCTTTGTCTTCTTCCAAAAGGGGAATTTTGCATAAGTTGCATGAGCAAGCCAAGACTTGACTTTCAAGACTAATTAGGAGTGATCAGGACATGCTTTAAATGAGTTCAGTTCTTCAAGGCCAGATGGATTGCCTACTAGGATATTAAATGCTGAATATTGTTGATGTACTCTCAGAATCTCTGTCTACCCTCCCTGAAAAAGCCTGGGAAACAGGTGATAAGTCACAGGGCTAGAGATAGGCAAATCTTGTCCCAAACTTTTTTTTAAGTGTGTGCATGAAAGAAGTGGGGATTGAATGGAGCATCTGGGAAACTACAAACTAATCAGTCTTACTAATACCAAAGGTTACTAAAACAGATGATAAAGGAATCAGTTTGTGAGCATCTTGATAACTGATAGTGTGTAGTAGAAGCCTTCATGGAATGGTCAAGAAGAAACTCCTAGCTTAGTGGATTCTGGGAATGCTGGAGGGGTGAATCATACTGATCTCAGCAAAGTATTTGGCCATGTCCCCATGCTACTCAAAGAATCCTCACCTATGTTTCCTCATCAACTGGGAGGAGGTTTTGCTTGGGTATTCCATGGCTCTGTCCTGCTTCAACATCTAAATCAGTTGCATATAGGAAGGGACAGAGGCAGTTCTTATCAAGTTTCTGGATTTTGGAAAACTTGAAGGAAACGCCATTATCTTGGAAGACAGGAATAAAACTCAAAAATACCTTAATAGGATGGAGAACTGAAGATAAATTAACATGTTTAGATTCCACATAGATAAATATAAAATTCTGCACTCAGGAAAAAGAATTCTATAGCTATAGGATGGGGGTGATATTGGGTTTTGCAGCAGTACTTGGGATTGGGATTGTTGCAACTCAATCAGTATGGACAATAAGTACTATGTAGAAAGGTTGATTCCCTTTCCTTTGATGCTCTGGTAGTGAATCGATGTTCAGACTAGCTCAGTAGCCCTGTACTAAGATCAAGTCTTTCTGCCAGATGCTTAGCTACTTGCCCAACAGAATCCTTTAATCGAGCTTTCCACTAACATTTCAGCTATAGCCACTGATACAGCTGTTTCTTTATAGATGGTGGATCTTTATACCACAGTTGACTTGTGAACCTATTCCTAGTGCAGGAAATCCCACTTTTCAGTAGTCTTCATTGAAAATATTATTCTTTGTACTGAGAAGACTGGTGCTGTCTTTTTGTTCTTTGGTTCAAAGTGAAAACCTTTTTATTTGTTCAGGCATGCTGGAGTTTGACTGTCCTCTGTTAGTATGTTTTTGTACTATATTTTCATATCTTTTGTTTGCTTTTTCCTGTGAGCCACTCCACAAGACATGGCAGAAGAGCAACCAATAAACAATAAATCCCATGGAGATGACTGAGAAGACTTCCATGGAAAGCCCCAGTCTGTGAACATGCAGTATAAGCTGATGGAAAGAGTTGCAGTACTCCAATAAGGGATGGAATAGCTCATAAATTATCCAGCTCAAACGCTCTTCTTGGATTCAAAGACCTTTACTATGCCTCTGGCTACTCTTCACAATTGGTTAATAGCCTAACTTGGAATTTAGAGATGGAGGGAAAAGAGACAGCTCATATAGGTTTCCATGTTGCTAAACAGGGGATTGATTCCTTTAGCAGGCCCTTGTATAAGATATTCACACTTATCATTGCTCAAGGGTGGCAGTAATTTAGTTTTATAACCATCTCTTTTGGACACATGGGTTGCCATGAGATGTCATTTATTCATGGGACCATGAAGTTTTTACATACCATGTCACATTGGCCTGCAGCAATGACTAGAAGCAGCTATATTCTTAGCAAACGCAGAGATGAAAAATGGGTAACATGCAGTGATGGGTCAGAATAGGCTTATGGCTGAAGAACTTAACACCATGCACTATTATGAACTATGCTGGGCTTTTAGGAACAAATCATAGATGATTTGTCATACCACTAACCATGGGGTGAGAGTGGTCATAAAAATATCAGAACTGGGGGGCACAGGGGGGAATCAAACATGTTCCCAACAGAAATCAGAGTTGGAAGGGACCTCAAGGGTCATTTGGTTCAATCCCCTGCACAATGCAGGATGCAACTGCAGCATCTCTAACGGAAGGCCATCCAAGTGCTGTTTAAATGCAGTGAATCCACTGCTTCCCAAGATGGTCTGTTCTACTTCCTAACAGCCTTCAGGGTTAGAAAGTGTCTACTAATATTTAGCCAAATTCTGCTCCTTGGCAAATTCAAACCACTGTTGCAGTCTGGAGTAACAGCTCCATCTGCTCCATCTTTTGCATCATGGCCTTTTATCTGAAGACCACTAAATATCACAGAGCACAGGGGTTCTTAAATTTGGTTGACTTAAGGAGGGTGGGAGAGAACAACTTTCAGGTTTCTTGTTCTTTGTGGACCGCCATTTTTGTTTTTCTGTAGAGCTACAATGTGGAAGAATGTTAGATGGGTTTCCAAAGGAAGGGAACCGATGCATTTATGCTCAGTAGTCAATTTATTCAATTGCACTCTAAGTTTGCAATGGAAAAGAGCTAGAAACATATTTGGATGGTGTCTTTGAAGTGTCTGCAGCAGCCATTTGCACTGCTGAAGATTCAGGCTTGTTTTGTTTGTTCAAATTGACATTCTAAAATATAAACAGAAGAGTGCATTGCCTCCTCAGCTTGTGGTGAAATTTAAAGTAAACTTCAGCATTGTTGTGGTTTCAAGAATCACATCTGAAACTATTGGTGGGCTCCCATAAAGGAATAGGCATGTGGAAGAACCCTTGGTAGCATGTAGGTTCATGCATTTCAACTGTAGGCTTTACATGGTAAGTCTTAGTAAAGTATCACATACACATAGCATAATACTATTATTCAAAATGCAGTGGTGATAAGTTGGCAATAGGAAACTTTATTTCAACCTCATGGCATTTATATTATGTGGTTTTGTGCGGATCCATTCTATCCCCCAAGTTCTCAACATTGATACGAAGCCACTTTAGAGTTGGTCACTGTAAAGAAATGTTGAGTTTTCACCTGGTTATGTTTTGAAAGGTTTAAATGTGACCCGTGAGGCTATAAAGTATCTGAAGCTGGAGGCCTAGCTTTGTTACTTTCTATGAAGACTTAAACAGTTGTGGTTGCCTTGGATACAATGGTTTATGAAGGGAGGCTTTGGGGTTTGAAATACCCAAGAGGAGAACCGACTTTTGTTTCAATTGTTCAGGTGGGATACTGGAGTGAAGGGTTGTCCTGCCACAGGCATCAATCAACATTCTGATGCAATGGAACTCTTTTTCCGTTGAACCAGGGCCAGTATGGACACTAAGGCTGTAAGAAGCAGCCAGGACTTTATCTGTTTATTTATTTAACGCTAATATATGCACAGAGTCCCCAGTCTGGATCTTAAAATTTCCTTATCTCAAATGCTAGGTCCTGATTTGTTTTGGACCTTCTACACCTACTCTAGAGTAAAAATAAAATTACTCATAGGTGGTAAAGTAGTGCCTATTCTAGCTCTAAAGGAAAATGGGAGCGCTGAGTTCATATCTAGAGCATTAATGGACTGGATGGGGGCCAACAGTTTGAAACTTGGTCCTGACAAGATGGGGCGCAGTCAGTTAGCAGCTCCTGTACACAAGGAGGCAGTGTATTTTCTTCTGTAATAAGTTTTCTAAAGAAAGAAAATCCATAGAAGTAGTGAGAAAACGCAAGAGGTTACAAGCTGAAGGTAACTATACCAGGTCCTCTCAGAAAATTCTGCGAATAAGGCAGTACAATTGCACAATAAAAGCTACATCTGTTGTCTTCAATTTATAAGACTCCCACATTTTTCTTACCAGAAAAAAACTCTGTTAATGGCAGGAGATAGGGAGATAGAATAGTTGCACGATTCCATGTGTCTGGTAGTGCTAGAAGCATACCATCTGGAAACATTCATTTGTATACTTTATCATTTTATAGTCTATAATTGAACTTGTCTTATTTCATACTATTTTTACAGGTATAGCAGCAACATAAATGTAAGCTGAAGGTATGGGATGTAAGTTATGAAATGGATTGATTTAATCAACTAATGACAATAATAATTATCTTTATTTGAGAAACTGAGACCTAACTGGCTTCAGGCTTTGTTGCAGTGTGCCTAGTTCTTAGGTTTGTTGCCCTGTTTGATGGACTATGGCTGCTAGTGACTATCACATTCAACTTGGGCATAGCTGTCCCTAAGCAAGGAAAAAACTACCATCCACAAGAGATTGTGCCAGTCACAGCTGCTTTCGGCTTCCTACCATAAAAATGTGAGTATAATTAAAGTAAAATTAAATGCACTGGTGGAAGCACTGAGGGATGTGTGTGGGAAGCTCTGGCTATTCCTCATATGTGTATAAAAGTACCTGAGCAATATGAATTTGTATAACTGAATAAAACCAGTCTGGATGACAAAAGGTTACAGTGCTTTCTCTTCCTTTCTCTTTCTCTTTTTTCTTTTTTGGCATGAGATTTGTTGCTGTTTTCTGTCTACTCAGACAAAAAAGAACATTTTTTAAAACTTACCAGAACACAGTACTTTGAGCCTGCTTGCCTTCCTTCCTATCAGATAAGAGATAACACATAATAATACTGATTATGATGATGATGAAAGTGTTACAATTTGTATCATTTTCTTAAACATTACATAACACCTTCAAATTCCAAAACCAAATCAGGCTGAAAACCCCAAGCCTTACTAAACCCCCCTTTACAAAACTTCTAACGGCTTGGAGAAAACTAGCCAAAGAAACTACTCTGAAGATGGGGTCACACACGAGAAGGCCTTAAGACCTTACTGTTGCCAGTCATATCTGCAAGTAACAAGTACATAAAATAGAGCTACTTTCTCAAATTATATATTATTTGGGGACTATATATATGAGAATATGGTTCCTTCTGATATACATGTGTTGATTCAGTTATCAGAGATTGTTTTTCCTACCAAAAAGAAGTAACTATAGAACAAGTGATCTGAGTGTACCATGTACATTTCAGACAGCTGGCCGATTCCATAAGTAGAAATAAGAAACTATTAACAAAACAAAAAAGTTTTGCTCATGTGAATTGGCCTTCAATTTCAAAAGGGTAGCTGTAATAATCCCAATTTGAAGAAGAGGCTATTACAAGAGAGGAGCTTTGTAAATAACAACCCCTGATTGTCGAATAGGGGCTTATTAAAAGTGGCACTCGGAGCTATTTCAGCTGCAGCATTAGTAAAGATCAAGAAGAATTAATGTCTCATGTCACGGATCATACATTTAGAACAATTAAACATATCCCAGAGATGAGGGCGCCCTGAGCAGAGGAGGAGGTATAGGATGCAGTGAGGATGATGTTGCTTTATCATTTCCTCTCCAGTCACAGTATTCAGGCAAAGAACTGTTGTCGTTTGACCCATAGTTCCTGTATATTTAGTGGACGTGGGCCTAACTGCTAGCAAGAGAGAGAAAACAAGAGTCCATTAATGGCAAGTCAGAGTTCCCTGCTCGAGTTGCAGTTTGCCCATGTGTGAAAATTCTCTCCTGGAGCCGACTCCAAACAGGAGATGAGACTATCTGCTTTTTGATGCTAATAAACAAAACCCTGTGAGCTGAAGGGCAGACAGTAGGTGAGAAGAACTTATTTCTTCCACTCTGGTTATGTTCTAACATGATTCTTGCATAGCAATAGTCGAGGCAAAGAGGGGTTGCTCTGAAGAGCAGCACATTCAGCTGAATCTGTAAAAACCCAGGCAGATTTTTAAGGATTAGATGTGTCATCTTTCAGGAATTAAAGCAAAGGTACTGAAAGCAAGGCAACCCCCCATTCAAAACAAAGTTTTGATGCTGTCTCTCACATTGGGGGTGCTTGCCTCAGTGAGAGCTGGTGTAGAATGATAGATGTTGGCATGTGAGCTACAAATGGAGCAGCCATTCTCGTTCCGTATTACACCAGCAACATAAAGATAATAAATGCTCCACGTGCAACCAAGTTCTCGTAACAGTCTTAATCTCTGGATAAATATATTACTATCAATACCTTCATCATTGCAGTCCTTCATTATATTATGTGCTGGCTGCCATTTCTCTGTTCTTAATGAGCCCTGAAATTAGGGATCTGAGTCCATACAGACATGCTTTCTAATCAAGAATCACTGAAAATCACAAAAGAACCATGCATGTATGTTCATTCATGCTTGTGCTTCCCCTGCTTACCACACTCCTAAAGCTTAAGAATGGCTTTGCAATACCTTTGATAGAAGTACTGGACAGTAAATCAAAGGCTGATTCATTAGTCGGTCCTGCTTCTCCACTCATGCTTCAGTGCTTTTTAATTTTTAAAGCACTATATGTATTTCCTATATTTAATTGAATAATTCATTCCACCCACCATTAAAAGTGTGTGTATTAAAGCAAAGAAAGGGGTTTTGGAGAGAAGGGTTAGTGATGTCACAATTTCCAACCAATCAGCGCTATGCACAACTGGCTTTTGCTGTAAAAATGCAATACTCATTTCCCCTAAATTCATTCCAGAGAGAAGACTGTACAACCAAACAAAATATGGCAAATGGCTTCTACAGTGGCTTTCTACTCAAATTACTCATGTCTGCACACATCCTCTATTTGCTCTAACAAAGGACTTGCATTTCCCACCTAGAAGCCATTGATTTCCTACAAGGAAAAGTGTAATCTATGTGTTTACAGAACGGATAATTTTCCATGCAACCTACCTTCAGCCTCAGTATGTCTAATCCCAGCTATGTCTGAGAGCAAATGGATCAATCTAGGGCCCTAGGAATGGAATGGCTCCTATTTTATCATAACTGTCATTGAAGCAAGTTTAATCAGTAGATAATCAACTACAGCTTTCAGTGGTAGTTTTTATCAATGTTAAGTGCATATTTTTTAGATGCCTTTGGCTTTGATGTATTACTGTACCATGGCCAGAAACCTTAAAGTGGCCTCTGCTTTTAAAAATGAGTGGTTGGTGGCTGAAAGTGTACCTCAGTGGTCCCCAACCTTCTGGGACATGGGGCTGCATTAGAGTGGCCAATGCCTAAAGATGGCCACATCTTAAATCAAAATGTAACTAAATTATTAACCTATCAATCTATATCAAAAGTAAACATTCAGAGATCAATGAAGAAATGTTAATTTAAATGCAGTCCGTTTTGGAACAATATTTTAGTGTGGAATGCACATGTACATCACTGCCTGCCAGCCAAGCCTCCATCATGAAAAGCAAAATGGCAGCCTGGGAGAAGGGAACATGGCTGGAGGAAGATGTGGGAAGAGGAATCCCATAATCTTCACTGCTAAGAGAATACTCCTTCCCTTTCAACTCAGGGGGCCACTCATCAGCTCCTGCAATCACAGATGCACGAGAAGACTCCTAGCTAGAGCAGGCAGGGTAGGAGAGGCAAAAGCAAGGAAGGCAAAAAAAAAAAAAAATCAGAGCAACCAGCTCTTGTTGAGGAAGAAAGAATGCTTTTGCCTGAAGCAGCAACCTCACCAATAACCTTGAAAGCCACTTGGAAGAGCCTTGATGGCCTCTAGATAAATGTTCCGGATGCAAAACATTTTGTATGCTTTTTGCAAAAATACTCTCCTTGTCCTGCCTTTCTGCAAAAACAGACCAGGCATTTCCTGTGCCCATCCACACAGCTGCTTTATGTTCCTCACAGACATCAACATGGTAACGCATGGAGAGGGAGAGTGAAAAAGCCAAGTGACACTTGATCATGAGTTTTGCTGGCTAGCAATGCGCCCAGAAAGGCTAAATTGCTAAAAGGGAGGATAAGACCAAGGGGGGCTGACAGGGGGCACCATGGAGACCAGAAGAAACCGTGTTCCTATTGTGTTTTTTGTAAGAAAGGGACAGGAAAAACAGCAATAGATGGTGCTGCTTGAAGCAGGAAGAACAGTGTGGGTCTGAGGGAAAATGCCTTGAAGGTGATAACAGTAAACAAGCAGATTGGAGGGCCACACAGAAAGAGCTTGGGGCTCTTTCTGGTTGGGGACCCTGGTGTACATTATTTTACACTTCTCTCACCATCTCAACAAAATTGTGGTTTTGGTAATATGCCTATTTAATTAACTGGTTAACAAGTAGATGAATATTCCATTAAAAAATCTGAACCCAGATAAAAGACCTACTAATAAGATAAATATAAAGAACAAGATGAGAGATTTTGCTGTTTTACTGTTCAGCAATTATCAAGTATAGTGCCAGCCCATTATCATTCCAGCATGGCCATCATGAACCAGTTTGGACTTGGGATCCACCTCTAGTCCAAACTTCTTTTAAAAAGTCATTTTATTTGAAACAAATCAGTAACAACAACAGACAAACCAAAAGCTCAAAAAGGGGTAAAAAGGAATACATGGAAACATATCAATATACAGTACCCACTGGCAGGGGGAGGTATTAACATTTCCATTTCGTGCGCGCATGCGCGCGCGCACGTGTGTGTAGTGAATAAAAGCAGCCCATAAATCTAAGCATGCATGTGACTTTGAATGTTTTGGAAGATATGTTCACAGTACGATATCCATTCTAGCCCAAATGTACATTTGGGGCCCACTTCTTAATTTTATTTAATTTTTAAACTGTGTACTGTATAGTAGTAGCACTCTTATTCCAACCCACTTAAAATCAGGCTGTAAGCAAATAGCAGGATCCTAACCAACCCACTGAAGACCAAGATTGTAGCTGGATGGGTATAGCAGTGCAAGCTGTCTGTGAAACACATTTTATATAGAGAATGAGGAAACAGAAGAGGAGAGAGATGAAGAAGCAGAACGCCTAGTAGAGAATTTCCTGGAAGCTCCAGACGCCATCTTCTTAGAGAAATGAGTGATGCTTCATGGACTTCAATGAGAAGTAAGGTAACTATTATTTCAGCTGGTAACTGTAGCCAAAATATTGGGAAATGGTGAAAAGTGTCCCCCCCACAGAGAGAGAGAGAGAGAGAGAGAGAGAGAGAGAGAGAGAGAGAGAGAGAATTAGAAGATACCGGCCAAGCTTTGCAAGGCAGCAACTTACATGCCCCATAGTACTGTAGTTGTGGGGAGGCTAGGAAGGTCAGTGCCCCTAAATTTTTGTACCCTCACAATTATTTTAGAAATTTATTACCAACATTTTAGAAAACCAAGAGGAAAGCAATTGTTTTTCCTCTTAAGGTTACATATGCTATTATTTGGGGGCAATGTCATGGTAGAATCTGTCAATTTATTCTTAATAGCACATGCAATTGAGGGTATGCCTGAGATGAAGGAATATTTTGATTTATGTGGCAGTTGTACATTTTTTTAAAGAAGGGACATGTTGCTTAGATTTATGAAGGCAATTAAAAAAAAATCTGTCTGTTCAACAACGGAGCAGACACTTTGTTTCAGTTACAATTACACATTCAAAAGTGGAATTCATTGTTTCTACCCTTGCATTAATTATATTCCCCTTTTGAATTTTTTTGCCACCACCTAAGAACTGAAGCTATTGGATTGCTCAGTTAGATCAGTATTCTTTGTTTTCCCTTTCCGAATGTACAGTGAGATCTTAAATGTGTAACAACACCGCTGCAGCAGAGGAATCTAGATATCAAGGCAGCATTTATACTCATTGGCTGTGTTGGGAGACAGCTGCATGAAATGCAAAATGATACTGTTTTCAACAACAGTTTTGTAACCGTCAAGGAAGCATGTGAAATCCACTGACAATGAAGCACCATCAAAAAGTCTTCCTAAACGCCCTTGGAGTTCAGGAAAGCTGATTTTAATAAATCCAGAGCATGGCTAAGTAGGATTCCATGGCAGAAAAACCCAACAGGAAGAGGAGTTGAAGAGTTGAGGGGTAATGCTTATCAGAATTGCAGATGACACAAAATTTGGGGAGATAACTAAAACCTTAGAAGGCAGAACTGAAATATGAAATGAATTTGGAAGAATAGATTGGAAACTAGACAAAAATCAACAACACGGAACAGCAAGAAGTGTAAGGTTCTTCATTTAAGAGAAAATAATCACAGAAAGATATAACATGGGGGAGATAACCTGCCTTGGCCATCACACCTGTAAAAGTTATCTTGATCACAATCTGAATAAGAATCAGCAGTGTGATTTTGCTGGGGGAAAAACAATTTTAGGTTGTATCAATACAAGTTTAGTTTCACAATCACAGGAATAGTTCTACTTTACTCTGCACTGGGTCAGACTTTACTTCAAATATAGTGCCCAGTTCTGGACATGACACTTTAAGATAGATTCAGATAAATTGGAGTGAGTTCAGAGAACAGCAGCAAAGATTATCAGGGGACTAGAAACTAAGTCCTGTGAGGAAAAATGGAAGGAGCTAGGCATGTTTAACTTTGAAAAGAGCAGGCTGAAGGAGGCTATGGTATCATTTTTCAAGTACTTAAAGGACTGTTATATAGAGGAGGGCTGCAACCTGTTCTCTATCATCCAAGACTGTAGAACACAAAATAACAGGCTTAAGTTACAGGAAGGCAGCTTTCGGTTGAGCATCAGAAAAAGCTTCCTAAGGGTCGAAGTAGTCAAACAGTGGAATGGGCTGCCCTGGGAGCTGCTGGGCCCAGCATAGCTGGAGTTATTCAAGCTGAGCTTAGGCAGCGATCTGGCAGGGATGCTTTAAATTGGATTCCTAGACTGAGTGGTGGGTTGAACTTGATGGTCCAAATGGCTTCTTGCAACTCTGTGATTATAAAATAAGAAGACTCCTGTTGCAGCTTATTCTTGATTTTTTTACCTTCTATTGTTCAGTGGTGGCAAGAATCATAACTGTTGAAACTGCTTACTGAAAAGTTCTGAATATATCTGAATTGCTCTATAGCTGCAAAAATAAGGATTAAATAAAACATTTTACAACTTCATCTTAAAATGGCCTGAAGACCAGATAACTTGCCCCCCTACTTTTGATGCTTTCCGTATATTTAGTCTGGCTATGGACCTGATGCTTGAGTTTTAAAAAAATGGTGCATTTTTATTTTCAGTGCAAAAGGAGGCATGCTATGGAGAGGCTAATCATGTGAACAGAGCATGAGAGTGGAAAGGGTTCATATTATGGAGCAAACGTCTCATTATATTATCTGTTTGCAAAGGGAATAAAAGACTGTGTGGACTACCTGTAGTTAAGCACACAGCTGAAAAAGAGAAAGCAGAAGTTTTCAAAGCATAATAATCAGTTTCCAATTTCTATACTGTTACAAATTTGTCAAACTATATGTCATGACAGGGCTGAAGTGTACCTTGACAAAGCCACAGTGCTAGATGCAGCATCTACCAGCTAATTTATCATTTATTAATTAGATTCATATCCTACCTTTTCTTTTTTTTAAAGAACTCAAAGTGGCTTATATCATTCTTATCCTCCTGCTCTCGATCTTATCCCCAGAACAACAACCTTGTAAGGTAGATTGCGATAACAGTCCATGACTGGCTCCAAGAAACCTAGTTGGTTCCTTGGCAGACCAGGGACTAGAAACCCGATCACCTGAGTCCCAGTACCATGCTCTTAACCACTGCACCACACTGGCTCTCTAGCTTATAACTGCAGGAGCAGGGATGCCTTGTTCACAAGTATCCTATCCACCCTTTATCGCAATCAAATTAAATTAGTGCCGCCCTACTCCAAAATACACATTCTTCACAAGCTCAGGGCAGGTATTGATATTTTATAGAAGATTTAAAAAATAACTATGGAAAACATGTTGATATAACTTTAGACTAAGTTAGCAGATAAGGTTCAAACACATCACACAAACACTCAGTACTTGCTTTGTGCTTTTAAAACACAGCCAAATAAAGAAATGCTTTCAAAAAAACATGGCTGATCCTATACATCAGGAATGCACAACATTTGCACCAGATGTCTGATGAAATGGAATGGCTGCACATGTGTGTATAAGTATGCAAGGACATACACACATGTGGTTTGATGCACGACTTACACACACCATTCACACACACTCAACTCCTGCTCAGGGGCATTTCAGAGGCCTCACACCTGTTTCGAACAGATGAAACCAACTCCTTCCAGAAACTGCAGTTTCAAACTTCCGAGGAATCCCACCTTCTGGTCCTTCTCCCTCCTCTGATCTTGCTGATATCCTACATTTTATTACCTGACACTTTCTCAGGGGTAAAAATGGCGGGCAGAAGAAATTATGGCCTAAAAACAGGCTGTATGGTTCCTGCTGTAGAACCACAGTTCTTAGAGCATCCTAGAAAGCCTTCAAGCACAACCTTTATGGCAGGACCCACAAAGTCCATTAGTAGACCTCTTTTCCCCCTTTTCCCCTTGGAGGCCACCAGTGGCCCACAACCTTTGCAATTCTACTCTACATCACAGGGCCGTTCAATACCCAATCCCACACTTGGCCTGGCATATTTCAACCTATTTAAACCATTGGGTTTAAGAACATCTAGCTTTGCTGGTCTTTGGGCAAGAATTGAGCCATGTTCTTTTATGCTTTGTACAACCACCACCACCCTAGTGGTGCTAAATTAGTAATAAATAGTAGCCGTACTTCTCACTTTGCAAATGGGGCACAAGGGTTATGAGAAAGCAACAAGGCCAAGGCCTTGTCGGTGTGCAGGGATCATAATCAAGGCCTCCAAACTCCAAGCCCGCTCTCTCTGTCTGCCTCATGGGTCATGCTAGTCATCACACTAAACCACAGAAAACACCAATCTCTTTTCCCCCGCTCTAGTCAGCCCAGTAACGCTCACATTGCTACATCTGCCAGCCAGAGAACACATGCCGAAGCATCCATTAAGGTTCAGTGGTGGCTTAATGTATGGTTGCTAGGTAATAATCTCTAGCATCCACACACTAAGCCTTATGGGGTGCTATTCTCTCTGCTTACAGCCCAGCAGCGTCTGCCACAGAAGCTGAAATGAAATTCCTGCTGCTATTGTGTGATGGGACACAACCCTGGACTTCAGCCAGGTTTTTGTCTCTTGGGAGCTGTGAGGAGAAGCAAGAGTCACCCCCCTCCTCTTGCACAAATACCTGACCTCATTGTACCTAAAAAGTAAACAACGGAAGCACTTTCATTTGGCACAAAATTAAATTAGTCCCTTTCAAATGTCTGCAGATGACATGGCTCTGCTTATGTAAAAATTAGCCTTCAAAGCCAAATTTCAACCCCTCCTTCATACACACACACACACACACACACACATACACACACACACACAAAGAAAAATAAAGAAATGAAAGGGAATTATTTTCACCTCATTCCAGTCTTCTTTCATCTGTCAAAAAGAAACACGGAGTCTTCAAAGGGTATGGAAGTTCTACCTCTTTTTCTTCTGAGATAGTGCATTTTACTGTAATTTTGTTTTTTGTTTTTTCACTTCAGGATTGGGGGTTTGTATGAAGCACTAACCCCTCCCTCTTTAGATGGAGTCATCATCTATACCCAGCAGATAACATGAGAGAGAAAAGAAACCTAGCGCAGTCTCAAAAATGTTTGTGTCAAGTGGAATCTCATCAAGGGCTGCTTCAAAGATTAGCTCCTCATGTTCAAATTATCTCTTGTGGTGTTGCTGTTAGCAGCTGAATTTTATTTTATTTTATTTTTTACATTATGCATGATTTGGGTTTCCTCACACAGTGTTAATCAGACTACAGAGAGAGTGTTTCATTAATAATTCCCATTAGCAAAGATTTCAAGTTTGTTGGTATTATTTACAACAGGGTAGGTTAATACTAAATGTATTCATTTGCATCATACCATGTCATGTGTCATCGCACAATGCTAGATCTTAAGAGTTACTCATGGATTGCTTCATGAGCCTCTCATGAACAGCTCGCTGAAGCCTATGAAAATGGCCGTCAAGAATGAGCACTGCTTCAGGTCTATACCGAGGCTTCAAAAAGAATTCATAGCACCAGAACAACTCACTCATCAACAGGATCAGCGAGGAAAGAAACTCAGTCTTTTTTTGCTACAAAAGCTTTGCACCATTTTGAACTGTTTTCTGACATTCTCTCACACAGCCATTTACCTCCTTGAAGAAAGTTTCCATGTTTTACATCTCTGCTCAAATTACCAGAAGTGGAAAACAGAAACTCTTTACAAATTCATTGTAGGAAACTATTCTCATAGAATCCATCATGACTTTCCCATTATAACTTTGCAGGACTTAGATTGAAATCCTGTCTATACTGAACAATAGCCACAAAATGGATGGTGAATACCTACTTGTTCCACAGACAAAATATGACAAGGGCCAATTTTAAAATTCAATTTTGCCTGTTTTACATACATTTGTAGATGTTTCCTCTAATATTTTAAAATTGCATAGTTTTGAAATATTTGGATAGACTAAAGTATTTTTTTAAAAACAATGTCTAGTTATTCCAATTTTGCATATCTCCCATTATTAAAAAATCTTTTAATGGAACAGAAGCACTGGGGGATGCTTAGTGAAAATAGCTGAGGGTGCTTCCAGGTGGAAGGGTACTAGTGTCAACCATTAGAAGGAACTGTGCCATTATTTTTCCTCCCTGCCCTTTTAACCAGTTTTATATGATTGAAGACCAAAGAAGCAGAGGGAAAACACAGAACTCCAAGAAGAGGTGATGATGCAATGCACATCAAATCTATAGCAGTTGTTCCTGTGTTCTGTACTTATCCTACACTGCTGAGCTACTCTTTCCGACTTCTTGCTTGACTCTTCAGCTCTACTCATGTTGCTCCAACATGGAGAACCCACGCTTATCATTTAATTTTTAATGCTGGAGTATGAGAAGGATGCAGCCAAATTTTAATCCGCGGTAAAGAACAGTTTTACCAATCTGTACAGTGCTCTGCACAGTTGAACCAATACCAGACCATGGCCTCTCCAACCTGGTGCTCTCCAGAGGTTTTGAACTACGTCTCTCATCATCCTTGAACATTGGCCATGGTGGCTGAATCTAGTAGCAGCTGAAGTCTAAAATGCAGTTGCCACCTGGCCACAGAGGCTTGTTGGTGTCTTTCAGTATTCTCTGACTGAGATCTCAGTTCTTTAGTCTGCTTCCTTATTCTTCCAGGCACTGTAGCATCCATACCTTATCTCTCTAGATTTTTTGCAACTCAGTGCTGGCAAAACCATGTCACTAAATAATTATGATGCATTTATTATTTCCGATCATTGTAGAATTTTTTTATTTACAGTGCCAGTGCCTCTTCCACAGCTTCATTTGGTACATTCTATGCCATATTTATGTTGCTTGCTGGACCTGGCAAAAGAAGATTTAGGCAATGGTGACAAGAAATCCAAAACCGCAAAGTAGGGCTTTTGAACTCATCCATCTGTGTCACTTGAGGACATGCAAATCATGCTTGCAAAAGCAAGAAATTCCTACTTGTATTTTGAGAAAAAGGAAAGCTGTTCTTTCACAAATAAATTTGCTGTGATTCGCAGAATCATCTCCTTTCTTCTTGCATCTCCCATTGTTTAGGTATAGAAAACATTAAGCTGGGCTCAAATCTGTGCTCTAGAGAAATGAGTACTAAAACATACATCATGGTATATCCATCACTGTTATGGTGCAATTTCCCTGAAAATAACTGGGGTGTTTCTTGGTATTGGTGAAGCCATATAGCTCAGCAGCCTCTGCTGTTGCATTGGTTTTGTATAAGATCAAATGTCACATGCAGCCTCCCACATAAAACAAGCACGCCAGGGAGAATGTTCAAACCTGTTTTGCTCCCTGATGCATTTGTTTTGAAAGCTTTTTACATGATGGGATGTTAAAAATCTTTTGAACCCCATGCCCCAGGCTCTGCAGAAGAGATTGTCCACTCCTCTCAGCCAAGAAGACCGAAGTGCTGCATCACCACCACCTTTCCGGCAAGAATGCCATCCTTCCTTCAAGAGCACTTGGCCCTATGTACATGCAGGATCAGCCTCTCTGTTGGTCTCCCAAGTGTAGGAAGAGAAGATCATTTGTGGGAAATCCAGACCGTGCCTTGCCTTGGGGCCTCTGCTACTATTCATGGACCTTGGCAGCTGCCCAAGCCTCCTAAGTGCTGGCATTGGTTATTATCTGCACCTGCAGACTGATGTAGTACCATCTGCACCAATATATTATGCAGGTCATGTATTTTCATATTAAATCTGTGGAACATGCTCCCCTAACTGCTGGGCATGTTTAGCGACCAACATCTCTTTATTAGATGTAATTCTAAATATTCTACCACACAAAATGCTTTTGTTAAGAATTTAGTTATGCATGCAGGTGCTGTAGTATTCCAGGAATCTCTGGTTCAACTTACTTTAGATATCTAGTACAGCAGCAGCAGTTCAGTTAAATAATTCCCTCCTGGCTTTTTAAAAAGCAAGAATCTAGTTAAGAACATGATAGAAAGTAGGAATGTCCACCAATTGGAGCTACTTTTAAATCAATTTGAAGCAACTTATAAATCAATGTCCACCAATGCATTTATATCCTAACATTGCATTTATATCCAGGCTTTCTTCCTCATGTGAGGAACCCGGACTTGTACCTGATTTGCTGGTTGCATCACATGTGTTAAGCATCCAGTAAACACAATTCCAGAAAGAGGGATATCTTTCAATGTGAAAAACTAGCCCCACAAGGTCCTTTCTCACAAAAATTCCAGGCCCGATTTACTATGCCTGTCTATCATTAATGCATGGTGAACATATTGAGTGATGGTCTGCATGTGTGAATAGACCATCAGAAACAACCTAACACCACTGGCAGGACTTACACTTCACCTCTTAACAGCAATGTTTTTAAGTGAGGTCTGTTCACAAGTTCAGCTGCTAATGTGCAGACATATAGCAATCCAGCACAGATGCACATGTAAATGTACCCCTAGTATTGCCTTTAAATCCATCATAAGAGCTCTTGGTAACTCATGCAGGTCCTGTCTATTTCAGAAAAAGATCAAGGCAAGATTGGAATGAAGGCCAATTTTCCTGGCAGTGAGCATTCTGTAGCCACACTCTGCAAGTGGGTAATGAATAATACGACCCCTTTTTGCCTTCCCATGTTGTCTGCTACTTCAAGCAATACAGACACCCACAGACACACAAGGGACATAGCTGACAATCTGTGGAAGATACTGTTCTATTGGCAGCAAATGACAAGGCTAGAATATATTTGTTTTTGCTGGCTTCTCTATAAAATATTGTTGATCTAAGTGTGAAGTCAAAGACTTGGAACAGAAGACTGGCAAATGTATACATCATGAGATGCACAGTAGTTCAAAGACATGTTGTTACTCAGCACTTATGGAAAGGGAGGGTGTGTAAAGATTATTCAAAAATGCAAATAATTAAGTTTTCATGATAATAACATTACTGGCTGGTTGGGAGTCTTTCTGTGTATCTTTGAATTATATGCTTTTAAAAAGCTACTCTATTAACTAGCCTGGGAATCAGCTCTCATCCAACATCCCGGCCTAGGCTTAGATTTAAGATGCTTTCAAACAGAGGGCTCCTAGGGTTAACAATCCAAAAGCCGTGTGCCTTTCCTTTTGTCACAGATTTTCTGTGGTAAGAGAAAAAAATGGAAGACCCAGGAGAGAGATGAGTGGAAGACCCCCATAAAATTATGTGAATGAGGCAAGTAATGGTGCAATAAAAACCTAATTTGAAAACACCCTTAAATTATATTTGTATTTACCAGTTTCCCTTTATGGGGTTGCTGTGACATACACACAACCAGCAATTATACTCAGCATTAAAGGAAATGCTACAGCCTTGATTCTACTCCCAAAGCCCAGCTAACCAGAAACATCAGACAGTACTTTAAAAGACGGCCGTTGAACTGCAGGCCTGCAGGCCAGACCAGTCTGCTCAAGGTCCCAGTCAAACCTTCCAGAAAACACACACACTCTCTCTCATACCTACATAAGGATCTCTCAAAAAGCCTTACTGCAGTGATGGGGGCACAGCTGGAAAGGGGATGATTAAACTCACAGCTGCAATCCATCTCCCCCTGCCCCCCTCCAGAGCAACTAGGCTTAGGAAAAGCCTTTCACTGGCGGCAAGCCTAATTGCAGAAGAATTGCCCCCTAAAGGCAGCACTGGGGAGATTTTTGTGAGCGTTGCAGGAAAGGGAGGGAACACTTAATTTTTCCCTCCCAAACGATGATTTCCCCCATTCATTCCCCTGGAGTACAATTCTGTTGGCTTCAATGGGGAAAGCCTTCCATGGAAAGCTTTTTTTTCAAGCGTAATTGTTGGGGCAGTGTAGGGTGGGGTGGGGTGGGGTGGGGGAGGCCATGGGCCATTTGGAGAGGTCCCATGTGCCACATCTGTGGGCTGGAGATTCCCCATTCATGTCATAGAATATAAAGGATCACATTTTTGAAAACGAGTACTATCAGTTGTATCAAGTGATATATTCATTGCTTGATAAGCTTGCCAATGTACTATGTGCATTTTCATAAGAAGACATTTTTTCAGCTCATGGATGAAAACTTTTTTATAACACCCCATTAGGGTATGATACTGCTGGTCATTTATAACCAAGCTGTGTGAATTTGCTGTTTTATTAATCAATCTGCTCTTTGTAATTAAATGGCATTCACTGTCACTGATTTATTATTTTTGTTATCTTATAACCATTTTTTCCAGATTTAAGAGGGATATAGGAATACTGAGCAAAAGTTGTATCAGAGGCAACCAAAAGTCATGATAAAGCCCAGAACTTAAAATCAAGGTATATGATATCCCTGATGTCAGAAGGACTGTCAAACAATAGGTGTTCAAATTACTGTCAATCAGTTTAATTAATTAATTAATTTTTGCATTAATGGAGAAAAAGTAAATATCAGAAGATGTAACATATGAAAGGCCTTCCTACCAGCAATGAATGGGAGCTTAAACAGCACAGGGAAAGGCAGAGGAAGAAACAGATGTGACAACTAGCAGATATTAATCATGGAGTAACTTCCAAGAAAGGGTCAATTCAAGGCTTTTCCATACAAGTCCTGCATCATGTGTTTGCCATCCCCAACTTAACAGTTGTTTACAGGTTCTTTTGTATTTAAACACTTCTGTATTTAATTTCACGTTTGTATTTAAACACTTTTGACAAGTTTTGGGGTTTTTGTTTTTGGCTGGTTTTTTGTTTGTTTGTTTTTTGAGCAGCAAAGTACAATTATTTCTGAAAGTGAAAGACGACTTTTTTCCCACCTCAATAATTGCACTATTTGGCTATAGCACAATGCCACCTAGAGGTTACATAGTCAAAAAGCAGGAACTGCTCTTCAGATGATGAAACTGCTCTTCAGATGATGAAAAGCAGGAACTGCTCTTCAGATGATGGTCCCGGAAGATTAACACTTGATATAGAAAAGCACTCAGATTGACCATCACCTGGTTTCTCTGGCCAGGAAAGTTCTAGTATGTCAATTACCATATTAACAAAATTTTTAGAAGTAGATTCTCGTACTCTTCTTTAAAGGGTTCCGCTCCCCGTTTCTTTATGTTACCCAATGAAGATGAGAGTTCATAAGTTCTACTCAGTAACAACATTGATGTATTGAACCAATACTCAAGCGAAGCAGTGCCAACTAGTCCTTCTTTTATGTCTTATTTATTTATTTATTTATTTAGAATATTTATATGCCTTGAGTCCTCTCTTGCCCCACCCACACATCCATGGTTTCATCACCTCAATAAAGTAATCCTTGCATGTTCAGCTGTAGATGCGGAGGCTTCCTTTCTGCAGGTGTCCCTGATGAGCACACAGGTGTCAGAGGGTTAGGCTATTGGAGGTAGGTATGGTCAGTGTGGCCCCCACTCCTTGCTCACACATTCATTCAACATGTAAGCATTGTTTGTCTGAACAGGGCTTTTGCGTGTACTAAAGTGCAGTAACTTCATAAGAATATAGCCAAGAAATAGGGTCTTTTCCATTGTGGCACCTATGCTCTGGAAAGTTCTCCCTAGAGACACTGCAAGGCTAAGATTTTATACAGAAGTATGGAAAGCAACTTGCTTTCTAGGAAGGTCTTCAGGCACCAACTGAACTTCTCTTGTTGACTGGTGGTTGTCTTATATTGGTTTTCATTATAATTATTGATCTGGTTTTTTAATGCATTAACCCACTTCATCATTATTTTAAGCACCCTAAGGGCTAATTTGATCAGAATGTAAGATATAAACCGACACACTCATGCTGTACAGATATAATATACCTTTTGTCATACTGGGAGATGGGATGTATTATTCAAACTTGCTTATGCCTCTAGCATTAAGAATGTTTAGTAATTATTACATAGCTCCATATGTTTATCATATGCTTCCTGCCATTTATCAAACAGGTGACAAGGTGACAATAAGGCACAGGTATGTCCCATGGCCACATAGAAAGAGTTTAAAAAATGAAACCCAATTGCCCAAACAGCATCAAAGACAAAGGTAACAAAGTAAAATAAAAGTTTTTCCACCAACCTCAGGGGGACTAGTGAAAAAAATACAATAAAATTTGCCCCAGCAGCCTCTAAAGGAAGAATACAAAACTGATACAGTAAAAATTTAAGAATGAGCCGAAGCAATCACCCCCCACCCCCTGCAGGCTCCACCATGCCTCATACCCAGGGAGATTAAAATTGCCAAACCTACCTTCCTTGCTCTTCCAGCATCTGCTTGGCGCATGCTCTGAACAACAGGCCTGGAGGTCACAGAGAATGTGCACCTAACTGAGGTTATCAACATACCATGCACACACAGTCCCAGATACTCTTTCTCATTGCTGCTGCTAAATTACTCAGTAGGGGGCAAAAAAGGGCCAAGACTCCTTTCTTTATGTTCTACTGAAGGGCTGCTGCTTGTGTGGTAGAGGGAGAGCCCAGAGAGTTTGGCTCTTGGATGGTTTATAAATGGAAGGAGGGGAGAAAGGGAGAGTAGTCACTGTCAGTCAAGCAGTATCCCCATATTCTTCCTCCAGAATGTATAATTGCCCTTGCCTCCCATTACGAGACACCAGACATTTCTGTACCAACATGAGGAAATTGTATATAGCAGTGGCAGGAAAACACAGAATGCCATGACATCACAGCATTGGCTCAAAATGTAGCTATGTGTTATTGAGAAGGAAAGAGAGAACATGGCACATGGATGCTGCTTCTAACAGGGCCCAATATAGGAGTAATTCTACCTTGAGTCACCCAGCTATGACCCCCTTTCCTCACAGATCAGGGATGGGGAATGTGTCTGGAAATTGCTGGACCTTCCAAGAAACACATGACATTTCCCCTGTCTACCTGTAACTAAAAATGAATCGTTGCTGTTTCTCTCCTGTTTCTTTGCTTTTTAGTTACTGGTATTATTGGTTTATTTTATTGTAAAGTTACATATTTAAATTTATTCTTAGGCAAACATGTGGAAATTGTTCTCGATCATCAGGTTTCTTAAAGTTTAGAACAGGTAGCATGGTCATTGCTTCATTTTTATTTTCCTGTTCATACACTCAGGATAAGGCTAGCAGCCCAAATGTTTTTTCTTTTGCCCTTGATCCCCATCAGCAATATTGCTACAGACATAATGTGGTGGTCCAGCCTCACAAGTGTGATTATCATTACAGCACTCCTGCCGGAACTGCCTTGTTAGGTTGATTTTTACATTCTGCAGAGAAGGTTTCATCCAACAACTTTTGTCCAAGGAGACCCTAATCATAACAAGAGGCTGCTGAACATTACCATGACACAAATAACACTAATAATATTAGCCTGTTATATGGCAAAGAGCCGCTTAATTAGGAGTCATAAAAGGATTACTAGCTTTGATTATTGCTATTCATAGTTGCACAGTTCATGGTTTGAAGACATCACATACACAGGAGGAGGAGGAGGTGTCCGGCCAAGGCAGTACATTTTTATAGCTAGTTAAAAAGTCGCTTATTGCTCTGTGGCTATTCAACTAATTGATGTATATAATCAATTCCCCCTCTCTCTCCACTTTGTATAGAGACTCAGAATTTAGTCAGAATTAGTGGGCAAGTTTGTACATCATGCTAAACCAACTTGGGAATAAGCCATGGTGTGTTGGTGTATTGTCCATCGCTCCTGACATATGATGCAGTTTGCAGAGTATAAGAAGCATTATAAATGGACTTATATTTCAGTGAACAGCTCAATGAACCTGCCATAAGGTTTATTGTTTGGGTTCTTAAATTAGAAGAGGAGTATAGCTAGCACAACATAACTTTAAGACTGAACATCTAAAAGAACCAAAGAATAGGAGGCCTAGTAGAAGACTGGTTTTGTGGTCTAGAATGAGCCAGAATCAATTTTGGAAAGGGTTTGTTTAGATAGCACAAGTAATCTTTTGACTGTAGAAAAGAGAGAAGTTTACAAGAACAGGCTGTGGTTAATATACCTTTTTCAAAACATGTTGCCACCCACAAGGTGCAGAGACAGGATGTTTCAGGAGAAGCTGGGGACTTTTTGAGTTTCTCTGGAATTAGCTAAGTTGGCAGTTATGACCTTTGTAAGAAGGAGGAACTTAAATTTAGAGAAAGAAGCTCAAATGAAACTAGCCCACCTTAGGATGGCCAGTTCGTAAGATTGCAGTATGGTAATGTCATGTATGGTATTGTATAACACACTGGCAAAGGACTTTGGGGTATAAAAGTTGATATCAAAGTTCCTGGCTTTTGTCTTGATGCAAAACCAAAACAAACAAACAAACAAACACACCCTTCTTTTTTTTTTACTTGTTTCTCCTTCTGTAACTCTCAGTCCCACCAGCTGATGCTGGTACATATCCAGAGGCTTTGCAGCAGAAATCCTCATTCCCTTCTTTGGCTTCTTTTTGCAATTGGTCCACTGAGGTTGCTGATTCATGAGGGAAACTCCTGTAGGGCTGTACTCCTGTACTGAAGCCCTTATGAATGTGGGAAACCCTTATGTATGAATGTTCTCTATTAAAAAAAAACCCCACAAGTTTCTTATGCAAGGTTGCAGGACTGCCTGTTTGCTATTAAAACCAGCATAGACCTGTACCCCTTTTATCAATGTCCTTGGCAAATTTATCTTCCACTTTGGGGCTTTACTTGCTAGCAAACACATTTCAAACAAACAAACAAACTGCTTCACATTCTACTGAAATAACATTACCTACCTCTAAGGCATCTTTTCTTTTACAGGAATCCACCATGATCAGCATCCCCACCCTCATCGTAATTTCCATCCACTGGTATCCACTGATGGATGTCCATGAGGGCTATGGAGCATTAAGAAGGATTGCTAAACATACACATATTTCAAAGCAGTCAAGTCAGATGGATTGGTAGAAATACACCAGTTTCATGGTGGAGCAGTAAAACAGGGGGAAACTTCATGAGTGTCTTGAAAGGTTGTCAAGGACGAGCAAGAGTGGGAAGCCATTGCCTGTGCTGACTGAGGATAATGGAATGCCCAGCAATTCCCAGAGGACCAGACATCCCTGAGCTAGAGATCCATGAGGAAAGGGGTAATTCCCAGCAGTGGATATTTCATTCTCTGCGTTTGCGCATGATTGGGGGCGGGGAGAGGATGACCCCTGCAGATGAATTTTGGAATTTTCTCCGGTTTGTTTTCTTTAAGATTTCTATTAAAAATAAAATTCCTCTTGAGACAAAGGGGGTTGGGAGAAGAAATTAGGAAGTTTGGCAGCAGCTCTAGGGAGATTAGAAGGAGTGGCAGGGATTTCCTCTTGCCAGGAGGTTCTCAAATCAATCCCATCAGCCTACAATAAAATCACTCTGCTGGGTTCAGACACTACAACAAACCACTCTGAGAACAAACCATCTGAACATCCTAGTTTAACCCATGGGTTATCAGAGTGGCTCGTTCTCAACAAGCACTCCATTACAGAAAAGCCATTCTGTCTTTGGACATCACACTAAGCTACCTGGCAAACATCCAGAATGACGGGACACCATGTCTGGATCAGTCACTCTTATCCTAATCTATTGACTCAGCAATGAGTGTGGCAGCAAGAATCCAGAAAATGTTCCGGTAGGTACAAAATCAGTGAGTGTGGCTGAGGAGAGGTGGGCAGAAATGGTGAGAGCATCCTAAAATTGCAACTCGGAGGCAGGGGCAAGGGAGAGATGATCAAATGTCATAAAATTATGAATTTATTATTTGATTGATTGATTACATTTCTGTATCATCTGTCAGCCAAAGCTTGTCAAGCAGTTTACAAGTCACAGCTTAAAACTATACAATATAATAACGTTGTTGTTGTTAGTCGTGAAGTCGTGTCTGACCCATCGCGACCCCATGGACAGCATTCCTCCAGGCCTTCCTGTCCCCTACCATCTCCCAGAGTCCACCTAAGCTCACACCAACTGCCTCAGTGACTCCATCCAGCCACCTCATCTTCTGCCGTCCGCTTCTTCTTTTGCCATCTATTGTTCCCCGCATTAGACTCTTCTCCAGGGAGTCCTTCCTTCTCATTAGGTGGCCAAAGTATTTGAGATTCATCTTCAGTATCTGGCCTTCTAAAGAGCAGTCAGGGTTGATCTCCTCTAGGACTGACCGGTTTGATTGCCTTGCGGTCCAAGGGACTCGCAGGAGTCTCCTCCAGCACCACAATTCAAAGGCCTCAATCCTTTTGCGCTCAGCCTTCCTTATGGTCCAGCTTTCACAGCCATACATTGCAACTGGAAAAACCATAGCCTTGACTATACACACTTTTGTTGGTAGGGTGATGTCTCTGCTTTTTAGTATGCCGTCTAGATTTGCCATCGCTTTCCTCCCCAGGAGCAAGCGTCTTTTAATTTCTTGGCTGCAGTCACAGTCTGCAGTGATCTTGGAGCCCAGGAAAATAAAATCTGTCACTACCTCCATTTCTTCCCCATCTATTTGCCAGGAAGTGAGAGGACCGGATGCCATGATCTTAGTTTTCTTAATGTTGAGTTCCAAGCCAACTTTTGCACTCTCCTCCTTCACCCGCATCAAGAGGCTCTTTAGTTCCTCTTCACTTTCTGCCATGAGAGTGGTATCATCTGCATATCTGAGGTTGTTGATATTTCTCCCAGCAATCTTAATTCCAATTGGTAATTCATCTAGCTCCGCCTTTCTCATGATGTGCTCTGCATATAAGTTAAATAGACAGGGAGACAGTATACAGCGTTGCCGAACTCCTTTCTCAATTTTGAACCAATCAGTGGTTCCGTGTCCACTTCTCACTGTTGCTTCTTGACCCTTATATAGGTTTCTCAAGAGACAAATAAGATGGTCAGGTACTCCCATCTCTTTAAGAAGTTGCCACAATTTGTTGTGATCCACACAATCAAAGGCTTTAGCATAGTCAATGAAGCAGATGTTTTTCTGGAACTCCCTAGCTTTCTCCATGATCCAGCGTATGTTGGCAATTTGATCTATAGTTCCTCTCCCTCTTCGAAATCCTGCCTGTACTTCTGGTAGTTCTTGGTCCACATACTGCTGCAGCCTAGCTTGTAGGATTTTGAGCATAACTTTGCTAGCATGTGAAATGAGTGCAATGGTGTGGTAGTTTGAACATTCTTTGGCATTGCCCTTCTTTGGGATCGGAATGTAAACTGACCTTTTCCAATCCTGTGGCCACTGTTGAGTTTTCCAACACATAGTCAATCTGAGTCCACTGCATACTCACCCATAAATAAGCCCAGTGGAGCTTAGAATTGCACACATGTAGCCCAATCATTTATATATATATACTCAGATGTAAGCCATACTATGTTTCATTAAATTTATTATCCTGCAAGGATGCCTAACACAGAAACATTGAAACACAGCAAGTCAGAATGGACCTCCTGGGCCATCTAGTCTGACCCCTGGCTCCAGCTGGCTCCACTTATGACATGCCTACCATATGCATGTCCAGCCTATCCTTGAACACCCTCACTGATTGGAAGCCCATTCCATATCCTTGAGGTCCTAACTGTCAGGAAGTACTTACAGGCATCCAAATTTCTAGCCACTTGTCCCCTAACCTGTACTTATGACACCCATTCCTATGCCACAAGTGCAAGACCTTGCACTTATCTACATTGAACACCATCCTGTTGTCCCCTGTCCATTTCCATAGTCTGTCCATATCCTTCCGGATCTGGAGTTCCTGCTCCTTAGTTGTGGCCACCGCCCTCATTTTAGTATTGTCTGTGAATCTGATCAGCAGACTGGTCACCCCCTGTTCCAGGTCACTGATGAAAAGATTGAACAGGATTGATCCCAGGACAGAGCCCTGGGGGATTCCACTCACCATTCTCCAGCAATAGTTACCCTCTACTTTTGGTCTATCAACCATACTCTAATCCATTGGACACTGCATTGGTCTATCTCAAAACTCAATTTCCCAACCAGTCAATCTGATTCCTGTGTTGACCTCTGGTTATGTCCATGTGTAGAGTCATCTCTTGGGTTGTTGGAAAAGAGTGTTTGCTATGACCATCGTAGTCTCTTGACAAAATTCTACCAGCCTGTGCCCTGCTTCATTTTGTACTCCAAGGCCAAACTCGCCTGTTATTCCAGTTATCTTTTGGCTTCCTACTTTAGCATTCCTATCCCCCATGATGATAAGGACATCATTTAGGGTGTTAATCCTAGAAGGTGTTGTAGGCCTTCATAGAACCGGTCAACTTCAGCCTCTTCAGCACCAGTGGTTGGGGCATAGACTTGAACTATTGTGATGTTGAATGGTTTTCCTGGATTCAAACTGAGATCATTCTGTCATTTTGGAGATTGTATCCCAGTACTGCTTTTCCTACTCTTTTATTGACTATGAAGGTTACTCCATTTCTTCTGAGGGATTCTTGCCCGCAGTAGTATACCTGATGGTCATCTGAATTAAATTCACCCATTCCTGTCCATTTTAGTTCACTGATTCCTAAGATGTCAATGTTCAGTCTTGTCATCTCTTGTTTGACCACATCCAGCTTGCCTGGATTCATGGATCTTACATTCCAGGTTCCTACGGAGTATAGATCTTTGCAGCATTGGACTTTCCTTTCACCACCAGATACATCAGCAACTGAGTGTCCTTTCGGCTTTGATCCAGTGGCTTCATTCTTTCTGGCACTACTAGTACTAGCCCTCTGCTCTTCCCCAGTAGCACATTGGACACCTTCTGACCTGAGGGGCTCATCTTCCGGCATCATATCTTTTTGCCTTTTGGTACTGTCCATGGGGTTTTCATGGCAAAGATACTGGAGTGGGTTGCCATTTCCTTCTCCAGTGGATCACATTTTGTCAGAGCTCTCTGCTATGACCTGTCCGTCTTGGGTGACTCTGCATGGCAAAGCTCATAGCTTCATTGAGCTACGCAAGCCCCTTCTCCACGACAAGGCAGTGATCCATGAAGGAGTATAATAACATAGTTAAACATAATATAAAATCTTAGGTTCAGAACAGAATAATACCAGGGTAGTAATCAAGATAAAAGCCAACAGCAGGGCAAAGATCTAAAAGCACACATTTTGAAAAACAAAGAGCTAATAAATAAATAAATAAATAAATAAATAAAAGATCCTGGGAAAATAAAAGGAGCTTCACTGGTGCTGAAAAGATCACAGTGCAAATGCCAAGGAAGCCTCTCTGTGGAGGTCACTGAATAGTGGGAGCCTCCACTGGAAAGGCCCTTTCTTCATCATTTGAGGAAGCCCTCACCTCATTTGAGGGAGCCCCACAGGGAAGGGATATATGGAGAACATTTTAGGTTCTCAGCAGGGATATATGGAATTATATCTACACTCTTTCTGTCTCTTGGCCACCCAGTAGGACTGACTCCTTCCCACCATGTGTAATTAACCCAGAGAATTCACTGCTGTAAGAAATACTGATGACCACTACATCGTGGATGATATTTCATTAACACAGGTAATGCAGGTGCAATAAGCACCCATGTGAAATTAGTATAATTTATACAGGTTGCAGAATGTTTTTTTTTCCTTAGTGCAGAATCAAGCTACTCTTGCACAGAGCTCAGTAGAATATGCAATATCAGTTGCTGTTCCCAGAGAGTGACAGTGCACTTCACTATGTCATAGAAGGTTTTTTTGTTTTTGTTTTTTTAAGGTTGGTTTCCTTTTTCAGTATTCAGTTTCAGTAGCCATCCACATTCAGACAGTTAGGCTGTTCAATAGATATATACCAACACATAAGAAGAAATAAGATGCCAATTTCACTTCTTGCCCTTGATAAAAACTAGGAATAAAAAGCTGGTAAATAGAAATATGATAATGATTGTCCTCCTGCAATATATTAATTTTCTAGTTTCATACTTTCTTCTTCAGTGTCCAGTTAATATTGATGCAGTATGAAAATGTGGCCCACATAATATTTACGGTTGCCAGTGTCCTCTTCAGCCCAAGGACTATCTGGAAAATGAGAGGTGACACTTTATGCTCAATGTATTATTTTTTTGTATCCCTTAACCCCACCCCCTGCCCAATATGTCAGTAAATGCCAGGACTTCTCATGAAAGCATATATGATTTTGATGGCAAAGGTGCAGCATTCTGCTCAATCACTAGATAAACTGTAAAGGAATTCAGAAGGAATAAATGCTTACAGAAGAAAAACACAAGCAGTAACTGATTATCAGTTGTTTTCAGTGGTGAAACTATTCATTGGCAAGTTTCTAATTCTACCCCTCTGCATTCCACACATGTGATGAGAGGAAATTAGAAACTGTGGACCTTTAAGAGTAGTGTTGCTAAAACAGCCACATGCTTATGACTTTCCTTTTCTCCTCCAGCAGAATGGGCTCTTTCATTTAAAATAAATGCATCGGGGCAATCGTAACTGTCAGTGTCATTCTGCCTGCCCTGCTGCCCTTAATAAGCCTCTAACTAAGCTGTTTCTAGCTTCTGCTATAGGACTTTGAAAACATGCAAAACTCTTCAATTTCTTCCAGAAATTATGATATAATTAAACCTCACTCCAGTAATGTGATCTTGGGCGCTGATTTTGTGACCCTGCCCAGGTTGCACCAAAGACAGGTGCCCTTAGTTTGTCACCCTGGTGACTATCCTGGCTGCTCTTGCAGCACTGAGGTCATCCACTCATTCGGACATTTAATCATCCTTCCTTTGCTGCTGGTGTAATACGTCTGGAACCTTTTTGTATATAGTTTTGTATGAGTCTATTCCATATGAAGGAAAGGACCCAAATTCAGGGAAGTAGGCCAGTGCTCCATTGCAATACTTCTGACTATTTCCTGTCTGGGAATTTAAGAAATGCCAAGGGTTGCAAAAATGCAAACCAGAATGAACTCTGCTGTCAGTGGTTTAAATGAAATTTATAAAGGTAATCCTTAAAAGGGAAATCAACAAAAATGGACTTGCTTTCAAAAACAAAACCAAAAAAATCTCCTCCTTCAGACACACTAGGGCTAGACACAATGTTTGGAAGAAATCCAGAACAGCCCATATTCTCCGCACCATCTGTCAGCAGTAACTTCACTTGCTGAGAGAGCTTAGAGACAAATGCAGGATCCCCAGTAAGTATTAAGCAAGCAGATCTTTTTTTCTTTCCTGATTTTTTTAATTGCAAAAGAATATGACAGTCGTGGTAGGGACATTCAAAAGGCTGATGCTTCCTTTTTAGTGCTGTGAGGGGGAAGAGAATGGAGGGGGGATTTCTCGCATGTTATGTTGGAGAGCGACTGTCAGCCTGGAGGTGGATTTCCTTGGCTTTTATCAGCTGGAGCTGCCACCCTGTCATTATTTAAAGGTGGATTTGGATGTGATTAATTCTGAGAGAGGCCAGAGAGTTTCTTGATATGGATTTGCTTCAGACTAAAGCCCAGGAGGCTTGGCAATGAAGATAAATCAGCAGCATAGTCTGGGTTATACATGCCAGCTGTCAGGGTTTGGCCCCCGGCCCCTCTGGTCTGGGCCTTCTGCCATTTAGCCATGAAAATCCTTGGGCTACAGAATTTGGCATGGGTTGGCAGTGGTGTAAATTCCCACAGCAAGCCTATCTGCTGCTCTGGGATTTAACCCTCAAGCCACAGGATGGTTCTGAGCTTGGGATGTGGCCTGGTGGACACATGACAAACTGATGTGGTAAGATCCTGCTGTCCTTAGACTCTGACACCTCAAATGGCAGGTGTGTCTTGGGGAGACACCCTTGGACTGTACTGTCTAGGGCTGTGCATACTCCAGAGTTCCACAAGGCACAGGAAGAAGCAGGAGCAGCCGGTGCGGGTGGGCGGGCGGAAAGAATCTTCTGGATTGTCTAGGACTGCTTTTCATAAATGGATGCGCTGGACTCCAACTCCCAGCATTCCCCAGCCAGCATGTGTTTGATTCTAGTCTGACCTTCCTTGATGCCAGGGTCCCACCTGAATGGATGTAGATACAATAGTTGTACTAAATGTATGGACTCCTTCTTGAAGACTGCTTTAATATCAGATGATTTATGATCACATTACATTTATACTCCACCTTTATTCCTCTTGCAAAGAGCTAAAGGCAGCTTACAAGATTCTTCTTTTCTGCATTTTATCTTCACCACAATAGCCTTGTGAAGTAGGCTAGACTGAGAGCCCAAGACTGGCTCCAAATCACCCAGTAAGCTTCATGGCTAAGTGGAGACAAGAACCCACATCTCCCAACTCCCAGGCCAGCATTAGAGGTATTTTGAAATGCGTGTGTAGCATATGCTCTTGATAAGGGCTGTTTTGAGATGGAGAGGTCCTAGTGATAGGCATTCTGAAGGTATCCCAGTTTTTCCTTTATGCATTTTCCACAGTGCAAAAAAGACAGAAGAAGGGAAAACATGGAATACTCTGAAAGGGAAATGCCATCCTGTGGGCTTCCTATAAAATTCTGTGTATGAGGCAGGACAATGGCACCCTAAAAGACTTGCCTGGAAGTACCCCAGATTTTCCATTTGTGAACTACTCTGAGTTCTACAAATAATGCAGCACTGGGATTTTGACAACTTTCTATCACTTGGATCTTCTGTGAAGGCTCTAATATTATTTTCCCCTTCAATATTACGAATTGAAGTTCTTTTTTGGCAGGCTTCAATCTGAAAAAGCTGCCTTTGCTTTCATTTCAAATTGTACAGGAGCAAGTAAATTAAGTTATGAGTTTATTCATTTTAAACATGTCATTTCACAAGAACTGATGCACATACACATTAGCCCTATTCTGACACTGGATACAATACACATATGAAGGGGGGTGCATTAGCCCTCCCCCCCCTTTGCTGTTGTCCCATTCAACATAGGCCCTGTTCATCACAGGCATCATGACTTCGTTTCATCCAAACTTCTTCTTTTAATTAATTATATTAGTGCATTTATATCCCACCCTTTTTGCCTCTTACAAAGAACACATGCTGGTTTCTCCTCCATCTCATTTTTATCATCACAACAACAACACTTGGTTGATTACATGGAGTCAGGGAATGGCCCCAGTCATGCAATGAGCCTTATGGCTGAGCACCTGCGCTGGATCCCCCAAGTCCCAGTCCAACACTCTGACCATCCTAGCTCAAAAAAATAACAAACAGTTTGAACAGCAGTATACGTGTGACTAAGACCCTCTTCTATTAAGAGAAAGAAGTGACTGGATATATTGGTCCTGAATATATGAACACTGCACAGCTTGTGAGCTCAGTGAAGTTCTCACTGTGTTGCTTATAGTACATGAAGTACTCCTACTGTTGTGGTAGTTATGTTTCTTGGTATGTGACCATTTATTGTTGTGCTTTCTAAAAAAAAAATCACACAGATCATTTGGTGGATCCATATGGCCTTGGATTTACTTATTCTACAGTAGTATCTCAGCATATTCACAATATATCTAAGCACAGTACAGCTAGTGCAGCTGTAATTGGTAGTTTTAATCCAAATCACTAGAGACTTTCCACAGACTGATTAATAACTTCAGTATAAAAATCATCATCCCATACCTGAGGTAGGGAACTAGCAGCCTCCTGAAATAAAAGGTCAAATGCTTTGAACATAGGGGAGGGCAATGAATTTTAAAGAAATAGGATCAAATTACCACAAATTGCACCATGTGTATTGTAATTTGCAAAAAAGAAAAAAAAGTGCAGAAGTAGGTCAGTAGCTTCATGCTTTCTGTATTTCAGCACAATCGTTTAATGTTAGTACTATTCTAAATGAAGCGAAGCTTGCCCAAATAAAATGGAGGTAACAGAACCCTCTTTGACAGGCTCATAATCATGAAATCTAGAGTAGGCCTTTACATGTTGTGACTCACTAAGCCAAAGAAAAAAGCCCACCACTCATGTATTGTGACCTAGCAAAACCAGGTGATTTACAAAGCCCCTCTTGTGATGCCAGACATGGCTGCCGGAAAATAAACAAAGGTATTAGAATAAGAAGGTTTAGTGGATATTTATGTATCACTGTGACATCCTTTCCGGATTATAATTCTCTGTTAGGAATGTTTGTGCACGAAGTAGGTGTAGTAAGCGAGCTGAACTCCATTAAACAAGTGTGGTATTTGAGCAAAGGTAGGGAACCTGTTGCCTTCTGGAGGGTGTCTGATTCCATCTTGCAAGGCTGACCCAAAACATTCATTGGCTAAGGGAAAATATAAAATGGCAGCCCCACATAAGACAAGTCAGTTACTGTGCTCATTGAGCCTGCCATCAACACTGGTTTGTTTATTGTGCTTCTATAGTGTTTGTTTGTTGTTGTGCTTCTATAGTGCCCAAGAACTGAAGCACTCTGGGTGGTTCACATTGAAAACCGTAACACACATCTTATACTGCACCTGAAGACCACAATGCATAGCACCGCACCCCTGCTCTGCCTCACCTGAAGTAGCACCCTCCAAATGATAGAGCTGGCACTGGATTCTGGGAGTTGTAGTACAACAGCATCCAGAGCACTGCAGTCCCCCTGCCCCCTGGTCTAGGTATTGCAATTCAGGGCTGCAGGCAAAGTCCAGGCTGCCTGGTTCCCAATGTTTGCCCGTTTTCCTCAAGCATCAACTGACCTGTGCTTTCTAGACCTTGGAGCACTCTCCTTCCCATTCTAAAAACTGGCCAGTAAGAGCTTTAAGTGACAATATGCTGGCATTAGTGGTACCGAACCACAGCCCTTTGCCTTTGTCCCCACCCTGTCGCCTTTAGCCTCTGGAATGAGGTCCCTGAGAATTTCTCTGAATTTAGCCCTGAAGCTGAATGACTAGGGATGGGGAGACCCAAGTTCAAATTGCTACCCAGTCGTGATGCTCACTGAGTGACCTGGTGCCAATGAGAACCCCACAGAATGATAATGGGGCACTATGTATGCCACCTTCTTGAGTGCCCTGTTGGAAAGACAAAGTATAAATGTAATACAATTAAAAATACATAACACTCATGCAGGCTTGAATCCCTCACACTCACCAGTTATGAAGGGTATAAACACAGAGAACCCCGAGACATTTTGAATAATATCTGCTTGCAAACTCCACGTATGGTAGGAATGGGGGAGGCCAGTGGAAGAACAAGAAAGGAAAAGAAAGACCCTGCCTTGACAGATCAACTTCCATTGCCTTCAGTGCCTTCTCCAAGCTATTGGACCAACAGAAGACAGTTGTAAAATTAGGAGCTTAGCAATAAAGGTCAATGCCTGAAAAATGCAAGACCCAACAAGCCAAACACAGACAATCAGCCATGATGCTGATTCAACAGGCAGGGTTTCAAATGTTCACTGTCAGCCTGGGACTGCAGAAAGAGAGGTCAGCAGGGCCGGCCCTACCATTAGGCAAAGAGAAGCGGCTGATTCAGGGAGCAGATGCTGAGAAGAGAGAGCTAGATGGCACGTAGTCTGCCCTACACCCTGGACACTAGCCTGCCACTGCTGGTGCCACATAGGACACCACCCCATCATCAGTACTGAAAAGAGATTCCACCGCCAGATCAGTCGGCTTTTGTACGTGGAATGGGAGTGGGAGCTATCTTGTTCCCTGCCTCATGCAGCAGAGTATCTTGGGCCAGCCCTGGCTGTCAAGTACCTGAAATGCCACTTAGAAATGGTTGACACAGCCCGGCAATGGCAAGTTTGTGGGCATCCGTGGCTACTTCAGACTTGTCAGGATTCTTTCCCCTCTGCAGCTCTTTGTGCTTTTGTTTAGGCTTGAAAAGATGAAGAGGAGGAGGAGGAGGCTGAGCGCAAGAAGACAAAGCTCCCAGTGGAGCTGTTTAATTGTATGGCTATGTTTTCCTGCCTTCCCTCTTTCTTCTCTCCCCCCACCCTCGCTGCCAGCTGGTGCTGAGGCGCTCCTTGTTTTCTCCCCTCTCTCCTCCCTCCGAGGTTCTTTCAGTAGAGGTTATCTCTCTCATCCACTATTTAATGTGGCTGCGGCAGCTGGGCTGGTTTCTCCAGCCAAAGAGTGGCTCCTTGACCAACTTTCTCCCTTGCGGCTTACCCACACAATCTCCTCTTACCTTTGTCTTTTTAACTATGTGATTTTCTTGGAGTGTTTCAGTGCCACCCCTCCCCATCACATGCCCTAAATTCTTTCTCTCTCCTCAGTGCTTATAATTGCATGTGCATCTTCAAAAGAAAAGAAGAACATATGTTTCTCTTCACTTCCATATCACCACCACCTGTGTGACTCTAGAGTATATTTCTAGAAGAAGGGTGTTTTATACAAACAAACAAAAACCCTGCAAAACTTCTGCAACTTTTCATCTCTACCTCATCCAACATTTTCAATTAAATTCTTGTCAGATGCTGGAAATATTTTGTTCAGCCAGAGCAGTTAGCTGAATTACTCATTTAGCAAATTGCTCAACAGATCATGAGAGGGTAGCCTCGGCTGAGGGCCTAATCTAGTGGTTGCCTCTTTGCTGTGGAGGTTTGGGCTTCCTCCATGGTCCAAGCCGTGCCCTTCTCCCTGCTCAAAGGCTGCCAGGGAGTCTTTGGGAGGAGGATGAAGAAGAATCCACTTATTTATAAGAGAAGATAAGGATATTCCTACAGGACAGTGCTTTTTTTGTAAGAAAAAAGGTGCCAGAACTCATGAAATTATTTACCTTTTGCACGTAGTCAATCACTGTACACACACCCACACACGTCAGTTGTGTAACGCAACACAACGCAGTGTGTGACCACACGACCAATCACAAGCCGAGCAGCACCATCACAACCAGCGCGGACAAAGTACGCATGCACCGGATTTGACACACAAGCAGCCCACATGCATCGTTTTAATGATTTTGCCGCCAACCTGCTACACTCGACAGGCCGAGTCAAATCCACGTGGACCAAACATCAAATTTTCAAAAGTTACTTTTAAAACTTGGAAAATCTGTCGAAAAAAGGTGCCGGAACTCCATTCCAGTGCGTTCTATGACCAAAAAAGCACTGCTATAGGGAGTGGTGCTTCTGCACTCACCCACAGTTTGCAAGTGCTCCTGCAAGCACCAGACAAGAGTTCATACCTTGTCGGTTCCATGAAAGGAAGGTGCCAGGAAACTCAGTTTGGTCTACCCATATCCTTTCCTTGGTGGAAGATGATACAAGGCATGCACCACACCCCCAGTGGATACACCACATTGATGATCTACCTGGCCCACCCATCAGGGTGGCCTTGTTGCATGCAGACCTTCTCCAGTGGGAGGAGTCCTACATGCTACGGAAACATGAAGTGCTGGATGGACATCACGAGGATAGTTGGGAGTCATCTGGGCCTCCCACTTTAATTTTGTTGTCCGGCCCTGCAGTCAATGCTGTTTTAGTTACATCCAAGGTAACATAAGTATATATATGAGGTTGGCACATGAGGCACAGTCTTTCTAAAGCTTGCTTTTGTAGCTTTTGAAGGTATTCATCTACTGCCAGGTTTTCCAGTGGCAGATCTGCAGAACCTGCCACCCACAAAACTGACTAGAAGGTCTGGATTGTGGCCCACCAGGAGATTGATATCCCCTCACCTGTTTTTATGCATCTGCTCAGATGCACCAGAAAGTACACTGAAAAAGATCTGCTTTAAGCAACATCATGATGGATTAAAATTAAAGGTGATTTCAGACAAGGCTTTTATTGTGCAATCACCCTCCCTTATCCTTAGAATCTTATGAGGGTCAAGATTCAGAATAACATCACCCTCCACTAGTACCTTCCCATGTTTTCCTACTGCTACTTCCATCCTTTTTGCTACAAAGAAGGAAAAGCTGGACCAACCGCACAATATCCTTTAACTGGTGATGCCTGGAGCCATCCGTCTAGAACAGGGGCAGGCAAATGACACCAGTGGGCAGCACCCTAGAGCAACTTTCTTCTTTCCTAACATTATGCTCTGCTCCTACATTTCAGTTTATTTTTTAATAGCAAAATTTCTTATAAGCAGTCAGGATTTTGTCACAGCCAAGTAAGGACCTCTAGTTGTTCACATCTTTCCCCCGCATTGAATTATTATTATTTATTTCATTTCTGTGCTGCCTGTACCTGAAGTTTTCTGGGCAACAATCCATAAAATAAAACAATTTTCAACAATCCATAAAATAAAAATAAATTCAGTACAAAATAAATACATTAAAATACCAGAAAACCAGAACACCATTAAGAGTTTAAACAGGTAAGTCAAATAACATGGGTCACACATGATTCTCAAAGACATTCTAAGGCATAGGTCCTCAAACTACGGCCTGTGGGATGGATCTGGCCCGCCATGCCCATTTATCCGGCCCGCACCACTGCCCACTGCCCACTTGCTGCGTGGGCGGGGAGGCAGTGGCTTGCTCACTCGGAGATGGTTGTGGACTCGCTGGGAGATCTCCGAGCGAGCGAGCGAGCTGCCACCGTTGTGTGCACCCGACAGCACCTCACCGGCCTGCGCCCCCAGGCACCCCTGCCTCCCTGGCCCTCGTCAGTCACTGCAGCCTTTCAGCTGGCCCTCTATTGAAAAAGTTGAGGACCCCTGTCTAAGGAAATGAGGACAGCAGGAGACTGTAGGCTGATGTTTCCTCTGCAAATACTCAGTGTGTGAGGATGCCCAGGGCCAATGCCCAAATTGTTGTATCTTCCCATATATCCAAAAGGAGCTCAGGGAATCTACTGGACTACATGTTCCCACCCACCCACTGAGACCACTGCTTGGGGCCTCCCCCCAGGTGACCTGCCTTCTGAGCAACAGTGGGTGGCATCCAGACAGCCTTTTCAGTGGTACCTCCCAGCCTTTGGAATGTCCTTTCAGGGTAGGCCTGTCTGGTATCCACATCGATATCCTTTCTCTGGGTTGTTTCTGAGGCTAGAAACCAATCATTTCTGAAACTTTAAGCAACATCACTGTTTCATTCTTGATTGGATTGCTGCTGCTGCAGTCTTCTTGTTGTTCTTACATCCTGTGACTGTTGTTTTAAAAACCACAAATGTTGTATTTCTACACTGTCTACATTATTAGCTACCCTGACATGGAATGGAAGTTATGTGACTCAATAAGTATCTGTTTGTGTAATAGATGAAGGTTGGTGTCTCAACTGTACAGCAAGACTTCTTAAAATAATTCTGTGCTCTTCCAATTTTTCCCAAGTAGCAAGAAATCCACTATGGCATCAGCTGCCTTCTATTGAGATCTGTCAGGGCTAGAGCCGAAAGAATCTGTATTTTTGTGCCACCATGCTGTAGGATTCAAGACTTCCTGACCTAAGACATCCTCTCAGACTCTCCAGGCAGCCCACTGGTTTCCTCTGATGTGGTAAGTTTGTTTGTTTATTTATTAGGGGAACTTCTATGCCGCCCCATTCACCGAAGCCTCGGGGCGGCTCACAACCAAGTTTGTAAAGTAGGGCTAAGCAAATTGGTGCTTTCCACATGCTTTGGCTCTCAGTGCCCACCATTATGGCAGGCATTAAGAGAGTTATTGTCCAAAACATCTGAAGTGCACTGGGCTGTGGCATCAGGCCATAAAAGAGCACACTCTTTTATGACCCTGTACTCAGGCTTCAAGTAATATATACAAGCATCCTTAATGACACCGAGTGTGCTGGTTTCAGCCATATCTAAAGAAGCTTTTCCAATCCAGCTTTCTTAGAACATTCCCTGCCAGGCAAAACAATTTGAGCCTTGCCTAACAGATGGGTACGGCTCACATTCTAGTTGGTGTCAGGTTGCTTCCAGATGGAAGGCTCCCATCCCTCACAAACAAAAGGCATTGTGTTGTCCTTCTCTCTTTTCTTCCTCAACCTCTTCCTCCAGTTGAAATAATTATCATGATCATTTAGAATAAGTGGTGCAAAAACCTGGGAGAGGTGATGAAATTGTGCGAGTGGGGAGAGAATAAAAAGGTGTGAATAAATGTTTCACCCAGAAGCACTTTGTGTCAGAGTATCTGACTAAGGATTATTGTGACTGACTAACCTCTTCAAGCCTACAGGGAATAGAAGAGCGAGGATCATGTTAATTCCCCTGGCCCAAGTCTTGCATCACCACTGCAGGTTCATCAGGCTCCAGTGTTGTGAAGCTGAAGATAGGAGCAACCCAATTAGAGAGCCAACACTAAGCCCTACAGCTTGTGCACAGCTGTCATTAAAATAGGAGCCTCACTTCCCCTCTCTTCCTCACCGTATCTACTAATATAAAACATTTGGCACCAATTATTACATTGTGACTTTGCCAAGGATAATGGGAGTTGTACACCTCTAGGTTGCTTGATTTTGAGAGATCTGGCCGTATGGAATGCAATTCCAAGCCAAGTACGAGGTGCTATGCTCCTCAGAAGTGACAGGATGATTATTTTTATGTCGCTAGGATGACATTTTGCCAGAGACCTAGTCAAAGGCCACCAGAGTCAAGCAAGGAATGGTCCTCATAGCAGATTTGTCAGGGAAAGGTAAAGCTATCTTCCTTTAAGCAGTGAAAGCCCGAAAGGAAACGGCATTTGAGGGCAGAGAAACATGTTATTTCCACATTTAGCCACAGTGACAATCAGCAAGAGGAAGCCTAAAGTCAAGTTTAAGCAGGTGCTTCCTACACATATAATTGGTTCCTTTGTTTATTGTCTGGGAAGGACAAGAATAAATTCTGTGTCCAAGACATTTGCGATCCACCAAACCAAGCACAGCAACCAGTGTTCCTGCTACCTGCCTGGGTCTCCTCGGTGCTAATGCCCAGCATACATGCTATGAAGCTGTGCTCAGCCTGGTGGATTGCAAGCAGTGAATGTCCAGTCAACGCTGTTGTGGGTTCATGGGAAAGTATGAATTGCACACTCAGCTTATTTGGATTAAATGGGGAAAAGAAAGGACATGGTGAAAAGCTGGGGGCTAACGCACTTCTTAAGGATGCTTCCAGGTGTGGATTCACTGAATTTTGCAGGGGTTTGGTCAGTCTTACTCTTGTCACAACCTTCTGTGTCGCCTGGCTTTTTCTTAGGATCTAAAAAGCAGTTAAAAGATAATGGCTTGCTAACTGTCTGAACAAAGCAAAAAAGAAGTGGGTTTGAGCTTCAAAATCCGCTGAGCTCTGCACTGGGCTTTTGGTGTAGTGTAGGCTAAACTACTATTGGCAACTGTTGACCTGCATGGCTGGTCACAAGCCTGTGTTTGGTCTATGCCCAGCCAAACTGAACACAGCCCAATATGGCCTGCCAGGTACTCAGCAGTCCACACCCCAGTTCTTTCCTCCCAACCCCAGCAAAAGCAATATTCTTGTGCTCCTGTTGGGCTGACTAATATGACTGGGGGGCTCTGTTTAGATGGGGAAGTGGGATGTTACAACCTGCTCTAGAGCACTTCCAACAAGTAATATCAAAATCGTAGTTGATCATTATTATGATGTTAAATTTCTATACCGCCACTCAGCCATAAAAGGCTCTCAGGGTTGTTTATACCAACTAAAATACAAGATACATTAACATGAGAGACATTAAAATATAATATAAAACAAAGTACAAAAATTCAAACCAGAACAAAATTAAGTCAGCTACATGAGGCAACAAGCACAAAAATTTACATAATTTATCAAGTTTCTAAAACAGCAGCAGCAATACAGAGGAATGAAAAGGAACCAGTTCATTATCATCATGTAGTTCTTGTTGCCAGTAGCAAAGTTACCCAAGGAGTCTCTGCAAAGCCATTCTGTATTATTGTCCCTTTCTGAGGTCTTTTCATTCACCCTTGATAAATCATTCCATGTGGGAAAAATAGTAATATTAGTAATAGAGTGAATGGTTTAATAAAGAACAAAGCAAAACTCTTTGTAACTTCCCACTTTCTTGCCTAAGGTTTAGCAAACCCAATCAGAAAAGAAAAGCTATCAACAGTATCTTTTTTGTCATTCAAAGCCCACTGAAAAATTTCTTTCCACTTTATCTTAGAGATTCATGTGATTCATCATTATAGACTATTTGAATCTCAGCACAATGGAGCTGAGCTTCATAACAACCCTGTAAGGTAAGACAAGTGTTAGTCATATTTTACAAATGGGGAAGGGAAGTGTAAGGATGATTAAGTGCCTTATACAAAAAGAGAATTACTGGACTTAAACTTTGCGGGGGGAAGTAGTTAAAGCCTTAATGTTTACATTCGTCTCTTAGCTGCGTGCCTTCAATACAGTGTGTTACAGCTGAGAGACCCACTCATATAGAGTGTGTGCAGTCTGCTCTCTGTGTGTGCACAAACACGCATGCACAAATGCGCATGCACAAACATGCATGCACACAGAGTACTTGGCTCATTGATCACCTTGTAATATGAGTCTCAGAAACCATTGATCTATTGCCAGAGGTGTAGTTCTATTGCAATTCCCATGAAAGTTCAACAACAAAGAACAGGAAACACCCCAGAAATTAGCTCTCAGAGAAGCTCAGCTTTCATTTAAAAAGAACAAGAGTCTAGCCCCTATGGTTGTAAAGTCATTTTTTAAAGTGAATTTGCAATGCCTGGAAAAATAACTGAAGCCAGAGGGGTAGTTAAGTGAGGTTGCTTCCATAAGAGCCATGTTCCCTAAAGTTGGCATTATTCATTCTGTTATAGAGATGATGTCACTGCTGAAGCATCATTTTTCAATGTTTTCTGTGTTGTCCCCGCCACACACACTTTAAGGCCTGGCTTGGGTGATTGTTCTGACTTATAACACTGCTGTAGCTCTAGCTTATGGCCTGTAGACTGATGAACATTTATTGATATCCTTGGCAGGAAGAGTATTTTGTGCCATGGTGAATTCCCTGCTTTTCCCTGATGTCTGCCCTGTATTTCCTGTTTGCAGTCTTATGACATGACCCACTATGCTCTTCCTTGTCCCGCAGCTTTAAAAAAGCGCACAAATTGAAACGAAAAACAAAAACACTGTTTTCATTGAAGTGCCCGTTGTGCTGAAAAATGCAATGTAAAAAAATGAATGTGGAAATAGGATTACTCTGAAGAACAGCGAATCACTAATCAAAAAGCCTGTATCAAATGCACACCTTTGCTGAATGGAACTTGCTTCTCAGTAAACATAGTTAGGATCTTTCCCATGGGAGTGTACAATGCACACTTTTTATGGGGAAAGCAATGTGCTGTTTTTGGACATGATCTTGCAGCATGTGACGGCATCTTAACTTCAGGTTGTTTGGAATGAAACTTAGATTACTTAGATCTTTTCCTGCCTGTCTTTTGACCTTGCACTGGGACTGAGACTGCACTGGTGGATGACTGCACTGGGGGATGAAAGATAGCAAGAAGTTCCCTGTTAATTCCCTGTCACTGGTCTGGAACCAGGTTGTGCCCATTTGAAGCCATTTAGGCCTTAAGTTCTGCTCTCCGGCTCTTCATTAATAAGGGCTCCATTGATGAAAATCAGGGAATTCTGTTTCCATGGCTTTCTGGATGAAATGTGAAGACATTTTTATCCCAGAAAGTAATTTATTATTGATTCTGCTGGTTTCAAAAATAATGCTCCGGATCTTTAGGATTTGGGCTTTTAAAAAACTTGTTTTTATACTATCCACTATCATTGTTATTTTATGTTTGCCTGGCTTTATTGTAAACTGGACTGGAATGTTGCTTGAAAAGTGAGATCTAAATAATCTAAATAAATGAAGCTAAATAACCAGGCCTACTTCCGACTACTTGAAGAAGAACCATGCCGTAGCAGCACTAAAGGCAAGCAAAAGCTTTCCCACTGGCTAGTGAGGTGGCACTACACTGCTCTCTGCATCCTTTCACCCTCTCGATGTCAATCAGAAGAAGAAAAGATATGCAAACCTGGGAAAATGCCAGAATTAATTATGTACAACATTATCACACTGCAGATATGCACTTATATTAGCACAGGGTTTACACAGTCCTGCTTTTATGAACCTTCTTGGTTAGCTACTTATGTACAGACTGGTTTATTTTCAGCTTTTCTACGTTGAGTTTCTAACAAATAATTAGGGCAACTTACAAATGAAACTGAACTTCCATTCTCTAAGCAGGTCGCAGTGGAGGGAGGGAGGGAGCAAAGGAAAAACACATGTGTCCTAAGTGCACAAAACCTAGAGCTATTTACTATGCCCCATTTGTGGTCGTAGTCAAAGCCTCTCCCTAAGAACAACAGAAGGTATTTTTTGAAGGAGCTGCAGGAAAACATTTTACACTCCGTATAATAAAATAACACAGAGAACCAACCATTCCTGTTAGCAGACCAGCTCTAAATTGGCTGCTTGCTACCTTCCTAACTTCCCTTATTGCCAAGACGGCCACTTCTTGCTGTCTGCTGGGGATGGGAATATAGCAAGCTGCCTTCCTTCTACTGAGCCAGGCCATTGGTCCCTCTGGCAGTTTGCTTTCTAGACTGACAGCTCCTGTTCAGGGTTCCTGATGACCATCTTTCTTAGTCTTACCTGGATGGATGCCTGGAACAGAACCTGGGACCTGCAGCATAGAGAAGGCATCCTCTACCCTGGAGCAGTGTTCATTCCACAGAAGCCACTCTGCACGCTATGGAATTTTTCCAACAGTCTTAGTGACCAGCTGAGTAAAGAAGGACCACTTGCAATTCAGGGTGGAGCACGATGTTTCCATAAATACGCCTCCACTGTGCTTTTTCCCCTCTGCTCCCCTCCCCTCTCCTTCAGTACCACATGCAGCCTGGCATGCTTACCCCGCACATTGCTCCATCCTGCGTCACTTTGCTGACCACAGTAGTGCAGCTAAAGATCTGGGACCTAGTGGCCATACAGACCCCCACTGCCATCTTTAGACTGCCAGTTTATAGTTATAATTCTCATTATTATTAATACCAGTGATAATACGAGCATTTAGATGATGATGATGATGAAATTTCTAAGAAAGAATAAAATTTGTGTCAGTGTAACCAGGTTTATGGTCAGTGAGCCACTACTCTTCCTCATGATTATAATGCGCGTGCGCACACACGCACACACACACTTAAAGAAAGGATGCTTCAGTGAGCCCAGGTGTTGATGGTATGCCCCCATCACCTGACATTATCCAGGTGGTCCCTTGGAGGTTTCCTGGGCTACTGGTCTGTGTACCTCAGCCCTAAGGTCAAGCCCCAGCTGCACCACTGGCTGGCAACCGAGGCCTGGTGTCATGTTCCATCTTGTATTCAACTGGATGTTGTGAAGATGATTTGGGGTACAGATAGGATTTTTTTCCTTTAAAACCTGTCTACCCTGATTGCCAGACCCCCCCAAAAGGGCCCCCAAGACAGCTTTTGAATTAAAAACATAAAAATTGAATAAAATGAAGACGATTAAAACAAAGCAGCGGCGCCAGTTCTGTGTCACTCTTAATGTCTAGCGCTGCCTTAGTCTTTAATGAGTTGTAACTTAAATTATCTTGGAGTTGCCCCCCTCAGGATATGACTATATTGTGTATGGTATATGATAAGCGAACAGATTATAAAGTACAGTATATGCAACATTTGTAGAAATTAGATGTGTTTATGGATGGAAAAAAGGCGCCCATGCTGGAATCTGAATTAATTATCACCTCATCCTTAAGTTAGCTGGCAGATAACTCAAACTCTTCATTAATTACTTCCTTAACTCCTTCAAACCCAACAAACTTTTGGCATGCAGCCATCAGTCACCAACTGTTCACTTTGAAATATGTATGGCTTATGCCTGTAAAACATTATTGAGCAAATAAGCATCACCAAAAAGGGGGCTGATCCAGTCAACTGAAGCTCTCTTGTAAACTGGTACAGGCTTTTAAAGTCACAAAGAGTAACAGTGCAAGGCAAGGAAAACTCTACATACCAATCAAACAAATTTGCAACTAGGATGCTGTGATGACGGGTACTTATTTCTTTCTCTCCTTTTTATTAAATTCTGATATAGCTGTGGAGATACTAAAGTGGTACCTGGGATCAGTAATGGACTCAATTATTAGGTCCAATAAACTGAATTTGAACTCAGACAAGGCTGACGTATTGTTGATGTGCAGTTGGCATAGCCTTAAGAGTTTGTTTTCATGCTGCTTTGGTCCCCCTGAAAGGCCAGGTTGGCAGTATAGGGATAGTTTTAGATCCATCCTTAAATGGCCAACTGACCCACCTGGCCCAAAGACCCTTCCAGTAGCAGAGACTGGCATGTCTTGACAGAGATAGCCTGGCCTCAATTATCCATGCTGCTGTAATATTATATTAGCCATGAGCCTACCCTGGTTGTGAATATAAAATGGGATAATCCTGCATACAGCACCCTCAGCCCTTTGAAGGAAGGTTAGTATTAGTATAAATGTATAAAGGACACCTTGCACGGCTTAAGTCTTGTCTTTTTGCTGAAGGACTTGGCTTGACATGATGCTGGTTAACGTCAACATTTTTCTGTCTTTCTTGTGCGCTGCCATGCAGACCCTCCATCATTACATGATCATTGCATTCCAGATCATGTGAAGAGTCTTGGTGGATAGAGGAGGCTCTCCATTCACAAAGTCATGTTGCCTGTGTAGACAAGCATGTCAACAGGAAGGGGGTGAGACAAATGTGCCCCCATGTTTATTGTGCCTAGCATCAGAACATCTAAAGTGTACGTGCATCTATCTATCTATCTATCTATCTATCTATCTATCTATCTATCTATCTATCTATGATTTCCAGTTTTAATTGCAAAACAGCAACAGTTCTTGTGAGGCTAAGTTTAAAATGAATAAACTCCTAATTTAATTTACTTGTGCCAGCACAATTTAAAATGAAAGTAAAGACAGCTTTTTCAGATTGAAGGATGCCACAAAGAACTTCAACTCATAATATTAAAGGGGGAAATAATATTATAGCCTTGACAGAAGATTCAAATGATACAGAGTTGTCAAAATCCCAATGCTGCGTTATTTTTGGAACTCAGTTTATTTATTTATCCATTATTTTTAGATTTATAAACTACTCCCATAACCCTGTAGGGCTCTCTGGATGTGTGCAATAGAATCATAAAAACCAAGCATAAAATACATATAGGGTGGGCTAAAAGTAGGCATACAGTACTGATTGGGTCATGTTTAGTCTCTCAGGTGCTCGAAATGTCCTCCATCAATGTTGCAGCATTTCTGGAACCTGTCCCTGACACTGTGACACAAATTCCAGTTAACACCAATGTTGATTATTGCTTGAAAGCTGAACTCCTTCAATTCATCCACTGTGTGAGGTCCTCCATCAGTACTGTACACCTACTTTTGGTCCACCCTGCAAAATAATACAATTGCAGCAACTACATAGATCGTACACTTAAAATGTTCACAAACAGAAAAGCTGGGATGCTTCCAGGCCCATCCACAGAGTTTTATGGGAAGCTCACATGATAGCATCTCCCATTCATAATATTCCATGTTTTCCCTTCCACTGCTTCAGTCTTTTTCACAGTGTGTGAAATGCATTAAGGAAAAAAGGGGATAGCTGCAGAAAGCCTTTCTATGGTTAGCACTAGGACCTCTCCATTTCGCATACATATACCTTAAAATATGTCAAATGCTGGACTGGAGTTGGGAGATCTGATCTAGGTTCTAATCCCCACTTGCCATGAAGCTCACTGAGTGACAGGGCTGCTGTGAGAATAAAATGGCAAGGAGGAGGATTTGTAGGCCACCTTTCAGGAGGAAGAAAGGCAGGATATAAATGCAATGTAACAACAACAACAACAATGTATGTATGTATAATGTAACAACAATGCCAAATAGAGCTAGTTTCACCTTGTTTGGATTGCCTCCTAATTTTATACAATGAAGACTTTCAGCAAAGTTGCACAAGTATCAGAGTTTGACTCATTATGCCGGCCCTGTCAGAGTGAAGTTGTGTCCACTGGCACACCAACACATGATTCTTGCCATGGGCCGCCCTTATATTCCCCTGAGGAAAGAGGCCTGTTCACTCAGTTGCCCTGAGGGAGGAAGGAGGAAAAGGGCACCCATATAATTGTGGCCCTTGGATTATTCCCATCTGGTGTCAGATTATATCCACTGAAAGGCTGTGTGTGAGTTATGGAGGTGTGCCCCCTAGTGGCTGAAGTTGTTACTATATCAGAGATGTTTAAATTAATGAAAATTAATTAAAGCACTTTAAAACCAAAGAACCCGTACCATCTCCACATTACATGTGTTAAGTTTCAGGTGACTAGGTTTCACAGAGACGTTGTTAGTCGCGAAGTCATATCCGACCCATTGCGACCCCATGGACAACATTCTTCCAGGCCCTCCTGTCCTCCACCATCCCCCGGAGTCCACTTAAGCTCACACCAACTGCTTCAGTGACTCCATCTAGCAACCTCATTCTCTGCCGTCCCCTTCGTCTTTTGCCATCTATTGATCCCAGCATTAGACTCTTCTCCAGGTAGTCCTTCCTTCTCATTAGGTAGCCAAAGTATTTGAGTTTCATCTTCAGTATCTGGCCTTCTAAAGAGCAGTCAGGGTTGTTCTCCTCTAGGACTGACCGGTTTGATTGCCTTGTGGTCCAAGGGACTCACAGGAGTCTCCTCCAGCACCACAATTCGATGCGCAGCCTTCCTTATGGTCCAACTTTCACAGCCATACATTGCAACCGGGAAAACCATAGCCTTGACTATACGCACTTTTGTTGGCAGGGTGATGTCTCTGCTTTTTAGTATGCTGTCTAGATTTGCCATAGCTTTCCTCCCCAGGAGCAAGCGTCTTTTAATTTCTTGGCTGCAGTCCCCGTCTGCTGTGAACTTGGAGCCCAGGAAAATAAAATCTGTCACTACCTCCATTTCTTCCCCATCTATTTGCCAGGAAGTAAGAAGACCAGATGCCATAATCTTAGTTTTCTTAATGTTGAGTTCCAAGCCAACTTTTGCACTCTCCTCCTTCACCCGCATCAAGAGGCTCTTTAGTTCCTCTTCACTTTCTGCCATGAGAGTGGTATCATCTGCATATCTGAAGTTGTTATTTCTCCCAGCAATCTTAAATCCAACTGGTGATTCATCTAGGCCCGCCTTTCTCATGATGTGCTCTGCATATAAGTTAGACAGGGTGACAGTATGCAGCCTTGCCGAACTCCTTTCTCAATTTTGAACCAATCAGTGGTTCCGTGTCCAGTTCTCACTGCTGCTTCTTGACCCGCATATAGGTTTCTCAAGAGAGAAATAAGATGGTCTGGTACTCCCATCTCTTTAAGAACTTGCCACAGGATGCAAGTGGCCACAGGATTGGAATGTAAACTGACCTTTTCCAATCCTGTGGCGACTGTTGAGTTTTCCAAGTTTGCTGGCATATTGAGTGTAGCACTTTTACTGCATTGTCTTTTAAGATTTTGAATAGCTCAGCTGGAATACTATCGCCTCCACTAGCTTTGTTGTTGCTCAGACTTCCTAAGGCCCATTTGACTTCACATTCCAGGATGTCTGGCTCAAGGTCAGTGACCACCCCATCGTGGTTATCAGGGACGTTAAGCTCTTTCTTGTATAGTTCTTCTGTGTAATCTTGCCACCTCTTCTTAATCTCTTCTGCCTCTGTTAGTTCCCTGCCATTTTGATCCTTTATCATGCCCATCTTTGCATGAAAGGTTCCCTTCATATCTCCAATTTTCTTGAAGAGTTCTCTGGTCCTCCCTATTCCATTGTTTTCTTCTATTTCTTTGCACTGTTCATATAAGAAGGCATTCTTATCTCCTCTAGCTATTCTCTGGAATTCTGCATTCAATTGGGTGTATCTTTCTCTTTCTTCCTTGCCTTTTGCTTCTCTTCTTTCCTCAGCTATTTGTAAAGTCTCCTCAGACAGCCATTTTGCTTTCTTGCATTTCTTTTTCTTTGGGATGGTTTTAGTTGCTACCTCTTGTACGATGTTGCGAACCTCCGTCCAGAATTCTACGGGCACTCTGTCTATCAGATCTAATTCCTTAAATCTATTTGTCAACTCTACTGTATATTTATCAGGGATATGATTTAGGTCATACCTGAGTGGCCTAGTGCTTTTCTTCAATTTAAGCCTAAATTTTGCAACAAGAAGCTCATGATCTGAGCCACAGTCAGCTCCTGGTCTAGTTTTTACTGACTTCATAGAGCTTCTCCATCTCTGGCTGCAGAGCACATAGTCAATCTGATTTCTGTGTTGACCGTCTGGTGATGTCCATGTGTAGAGTCATCTCTTGGGTTGTTGGAAAAGAGTGTTTGCTATGACCATCGTAGTCTCTTGACAAAATCCTACCAGCCTGTGCCTTGCTTCATTTTGTACTCCAAGGCCAAACTTGCCTGTTATTCCAGTTATCTTTTGGCTTCCTACTTTAGCATTCCAATCCCCCATGATGATAAGGACATCATTTTGGGGTGTTAATTCTAGAAGGTGTTATAGGCCTTCATAGAACCGGTCAACTTCAGCCTCTTCAGCGCCAGTGGTTGGGGCATAGACTTGGACTACTGTGATGTTGAATGGTTTGCTTTGGATTCGAACTGAGATCATTCTGTCATTCTGGAGATTGTATCCCAGTACTGCTTTTCCTACTCTTTTATTGACTCTGAAGGCTACTCCATTTCTTCTGAGGGATTCTTGCTTGCAGTAGTATACCTGGTCATCTGAATTAAATTCACCCATTCCTGTCCATTTTAGTTCACTGATTCCTAAGATGTCAATGTTCAGTCTTGTCATCTCGTTTGACCATATCCAGCTTGCCTTGATACATGGATCTTACGTTCCAGGTTCCTATGGAGTACAGATCTTTGCAGCATCGGACTCTCCTTTCACCACCAGATACATCTGCAACTGAGTGTCCTTTCGGCTTTCACCCAGTTGCTTCATTCTTTCTGGCGCTACTAGTACTAGCCCTCTGCTCTTCCCCAGTAGCACATTGGACACCTTCTGACCTGAGGGGCTCATCTTCTGGCGTCATATCGTTTTGCCTTTTGGTACTGTCCATGGGGCTTTCATGGCAAAGATACTGGTGTGGGTTGCCATTTCCTTCTCCAGTGGATCACGTTTTGTCAGAGCTCTCTGCTATGACCTGTCCGACTTGGGTGGCCCTGCACAGCATAGCTCATAGCTTCACTGAGCTAAGCAAGCCCCTTCGCCATGACAAGGCAGTGATCCATGAAGGAGTCACAGAGACATACACAACTTCTTTTATTATTATAGATTAAGGGAGGAGATGGAAGGGTAAACTGGGCCCAAACCCCTCCAACCTTAGTGGCTTTCCATATTTCCTGGATGTAAAACCTATGTATATTCTGCTTGTTTGTTTGCTGTCATCTCCATTACAAGTGTTTCCAAAAGTAATATGTCATATGAAGCTGCCATATACTGGGCCAATTCATTGGTCCATTTGGCCCAGAATTTTCAGGGTTGCAGGCAGATGATGTTTTCATTCCTCCTACCATATAGTCTTTTAAGCTGGAGAAGGTAGGAACTGTCCTTATAAACAAACAAACAAACAAACGTTTAGTCTACTCAATAATAAAAGTCTTCTAGATGGATTCCTTAATACTAGAAGCATAAAAGCACCACAAGCAATAGTATCAACAACTGGTGCAGGTAGTTTAAAAATACATGGTTATTGTTGTTGCTGTTGTTATGTGCAGTCAGTCTCTCACTTATGATGATCCTATGAATGAAAGCTCTCCAAAATGTTCTATTCATGACAGCTCAGTTCTTGTAAATTCCTGGCTGTGGCTCTCAATCCACCTCGTAGTTGGTCTTCTTCTACCTTTGACTTTCCCTAACATGATCATCTTCTTCAGTGAGTTTGTCTTCTCATTACATGCCCAAGGTATGACACCCTCAACTATACTTTTTTTCTTCTAGGGAAATTCTAGCTTGATTTGATCTAGGACCCACTCATTTATCTTTCTGTCCATCCAGTGTGTTTGGAAAGCTCTCCTCCAGCACCATGTTTTGAATGCATCAATTTTCTTCCTATCAGCTTTTGTCACTGGCCATTTTTCATACCCATACATAGTGACCCACAGTAATGCGGATGATATTGGCCTTGATCTCTGGTGAAACTTCCTTACATGTCATTATCTTTTCTAGTTCCTTCAGTGCTGCCCTTCCCAGTCTCAGTCGTCTTCGGATTCCTTGGCTGCCGTCTCCCTTGGAACTGATGACTGAATTCAGGTATGTTAAATCTTTCACCATTTCAATTTCTTCATTGGTAATGCTAAAAGAATACATGAAATATATAAAAGAGGGCCTTTAAATGTTTCAATCTAAATGTGAAACCTAGAATCTAAATTACCTTAAAAACTTGGGAAGAAGGAATGTTTTCTCCTGCTTCTGGAAAGATAACTACATGGGTGTGAGACAAGCATCCTTGGCAAAAGGCCACACAATTGGGGGGGGTGCCAGGTTGGAGAAGGCTGGTGTAGTTTTCTCAGCCAGACTTGGAACTAGGTATTTCCACACTTATTACTGATTTCTAATATTACCCTTTGCTTGACAATCTAGTGTTGTTAACAGACTCAGTCCTACATGGATGAAATGGAAATAATTGAGACTTTAATGTGTTCTAGATATGGAGCTTGGCATAAGCTGGACAAAGTGACATGAGTGCATGGCCAAAATATTATTATTCTTAGCTAATATTTATTGGACATACCATTCATCACAAAGACATCAGAGTGGATCACCACATTTCTAAACCTAATACCCTACAAAAAAAATCTGGTAAAACTGTAAATCTAAAATCACACATACATAATCTGATATAATAAAACTATCAACAAAAATAGAATGGGAAAGAAAGAAAGCACTTGCACAAATGCATGCATCGATAAATGAATTTTCAACAGGAGCCTAAATAGCAAAAGCTTGGGAAACAACTATATCTCCTCTAGAAGGGTATTCCAAAGCCACAGCACCTCCATTAAGAAGTCCCTGCCTCAAGCCTCCTTGAGTAGGGGCGTAAGAAGCTGCTTCATACCAGGCTAATCACTCCCCCCCCCCCCCACTAGCCAAGAATCATCTTTGGCTTTCCATGAGCATTCCAGGGTCTCAGGCCTTTCACACCTCCTGCTTCCAGATGATTTCAATCAAATACTGAACTTGGGCTTTTCACATGCAAATCATGTATGCTACTACTGAGCTGCAGTTCAGTGCAGCCCCCTTGTCAAAGCCCTAAACATGACACATCCATTGAGCTCAGACACTTACCTGTTGCCTGGCCTGGTTCTGTTCAGTCTGCTAATGTGCCCCAGAGAGCTGCACCCTGGCCATATATCCATCAGCCTACCTTAGTTACTGGTCTGAGCACTGCCACCCCATTGTCTCTTTCTGTTTACCTGAAACGCAATGTGCAGGCCCGTTCTTGGGATGCTGCACTGCATTTTCCTTCAACAGTGGTAGCTTGTTCAGTTCCATTCAGACAGTGTGCTGTGGAGTTCTAAATGATCCTACTACTGGCACATCTGCATCAAACATGCAGATTTCTTTCAAATATTTTTAGAACTCTGTGCAAAAGAAACACAGGACAAGCAACCTGGTATTTTTCCATGAGATGAATAGGTGCAGTGTGTGTGTGTGTGTGTGTGTGTGTGTGTGTGTGTGTGTGTGTGAGAGAGAGAGAGAGAGAGAGAGAGAGAGAGAGAGAGAGAGAGAGAGAGAGAGAGAGATCATAAATGTGATCCTGTGCCTATATTATACCCACATGAAACTCAGTGCTGCAGAAATGATGGGAAATAATGTGTGCCTTTCTAGCCTGAAAACACCAATCATCGCCTCTGATTAAAACAATCCAGTTCCCAGTTTGGTATAGTTCTGACCACATACTGTACTAAACACATATTCCTACCTCTCCACTTACTCTCCCAGTTTCTAAACTGAAACCCATTATTTCCCAAAGGTCATTTAAACACCTTCAGTGAAGCAACATAAAATTACCTCTGATGTGCGTTCTGAAATAGATCTCCCTTCTGCTACTTGCTTTTCACATTTGAGTTGCCAACTACCATGGCTGTTGGGAGTTGATGTGTCAAATGCACCACCTATGAGGCTGTGCCCCCCCCTTTTGGGAATGGCGACCTTACAAGAGGATGAACAGGCAGGAGCATTTACACAAAGACATAGTTGTCACGACTGTAAAGCAGAAATGCCTTAGCAAAATAATGGAGACATTCAGTAACAGCAAATGAAATGTGACCTTCTGGGTAGAAACCAGATAGGGACCCAATTGGAGAACTTTAGAAAATTGGATCAGCCTGAGTGGGCGCCGAGTAAACACAAGAAGTGTGGCATAGTATTATTAAGCATAATGCACATTTAATGCATAATTTTACTGCAGCCAATTTCATGCTACTGCCTCAAGTGAGTCTGGACCTACTTCTGCCAGAGCAGTCCACCACCATCAGCCTCTCTTAAAAAGAATTGCAGGCCAGTAAACTATCATCAGACCAATCTTTTCCTTATCCCATACTTTCTGCTTCATAAATTTTCTCAGCTCCCAGAAGCTTGTAGTGAGACCTCATCCTCATCTGACCACTCAGCTTTTGAAACACTAAATTGTTTTGGCAAGGCTTTCAGACATGGAGTGGTTAGAACATTTCCATTTTATGCTGCTGCAAGTGAGGCTGTGGACCTTTGCATCTCAGAGCACTCCGTCGGAAGCCCAATCCTGCAATTGGAGCTCCTGTGCTTTATTACAGCAGCTTGGTGCAGATGGCTTTTCAAGACTGGCAGATCAAAAATACAACACTGCCTCCTCTATGAGACAGCATGCAAGCTTGTAATCTGACAAGGTCCAGAAAGTCCATAGAAGAGGGGAAACCTTACCCCGGGGGAGGGGTGTGCGTGAATGTGTGGCCCTCCAAATGTTCTAATCTACAATTGTTACTCACCACTGATTATGCTGGCTCATTGTAGGTCAACAACATCTATAGGATCACAAGCTATCCCCCTGGTTTACAAATTACAAAAGGAGACAAGATGCACAGCAGCAGAACTCAAGATGCACAGTGGTGGAACACGACTTAGATGCCAAGAAAATGCATGCTGTGATAGCCAACAGGCCCAGGCTGACCCCAAGCTTTCCACTTTTTCCCTTTCCCCTGCTTGTGCTTGCTCTCTCTCTCTCTCTCCCTCCAATGTTTCCCAGCCCATGTCAACTTCTGCAACCTGTGATCCACTCTGAGAGAATGCAGTTTGCCAGCTATATCCTGAAGCCTACCAGATCCTTGGCTCCCCCATTACCCACCCATCAGCAGAACCAGGCAGGTTACAAAACCAGGAGCTTAACGATTCCCTACTGGACTACCATACCTTGTTACTGACCAGGTTGGATACAAGCTATGGAGACCTGTACCGTGTATCTTACCAAATCTGAGACTACTTTCTAGGAAAGAGCCACACATGGAGATGGCTATGATCCTGTGGGGAAGCCATTCCAGTACAATAAAATATAGTACTGTAAAATATAGAATTACTCATCATGTGAATCACCATCTTGTTACAAGTCCCTGTACCCCTGCTGGCCCCAGGTTTATTGTGCAATGACCCAATCTGCATGGTTAAGTTTTCTGTTTGTTATGAAGAGGACATGGATGTTCTGTGGCTTCCTTAAGGGGAACATAGCATGCATTCCTGTTCTGAGGTCTCCCTGCATGTACAGCAAGCCATGGCAAAGCATGGGTCTACAAGCATCATGTCACTGCATGTTCCACTATGCAACCAGGTTATATGGTCTGAGATCTGGGAAAGGAACTTTTATGTGGCAGGCTACCTGTGCAGCACTGGAACAAGTGGGCTTTTATAGAGCCTGCACATTTAAGTTGGTTTGAGACAGGGAGGGCAACCGCTTTTGGTCCGAGGGCTGGATTATCCTGCTGGCCCATGATCAAGTCAGCAGGCTGGATGATATCAATGGAAAGGGCCTTGCCCGTGAAGCCCCTCCCTCCTGTGATGTCAGCCACCTCACCTCTCCGCAGCTCTTTGTGGAGTCTGTGTGTGTGTGTGTCTGTGTGTGGAGAAAGAGATTCAGCTGGGGCTTGCAGGAGCTGACTTCTGCAGGACCTGGCCAAGTTGGGCTGTTCCGTTCTGTGTCACATGTGTTTGTGATCAAGGCATGAGCTACATGGGAAGTGATGCAAGGAAATCCGTTTCCCTCCAATCTTTGAGATTGAAGGTAAGATGGGGGTTTCAATTATGCTGCATCATTCGAAGGGGAGGATCATGAGAAAAGGGAGCAGGGTCCACAGAGCGTGCTTAACCCTCCACAGGTCCAATTAGGCCTCTTGGCCAGAGGTTGCCCTCCCATCATCTAAGCCCTGCTTCACACATACCTACTCATCAGTTGACTATAATATAGAGGGAGAAAGTGGTGCTTCATTCTGGTTTCCATGAGGACAGTATTCAGAAATTATCTACTGTGGTGGATACAACCCACTACTATGTAAAAATTCTACTGTTCCATTCTGAAGTGTGTGTACTCTGTGCCTTGGGCAATATCTTCTGGAAGATGCTACAGGTATTCCAAGCTACTTGCAGGTATTATTCCAGGGCCTTGCACTGCAGTATCCATTGATCCTTGCAGAAATACTCTTCAGAAAATTTCTTACCGGGTAAGTCCTTATGCTCTCAAAGATGGTATTGTTGTTGTTGTTGTTGAAATACGATGGGCATTTTGCATCCTGTAAATAAACTACCTGGAGTAGCAGCTTGAAAAAAAGCACATGTTCCATTCCCCTGCCTCTCCAGGCACTCCTTTTGCTCACAGGTATGATGACTCATTCACACATGTTGGTCATCACTGAATATTCCAGTTATTGAAAAGATAAACATGCACTTATGAAACAGTCCCAAGAGTACGGCAATAAAATGTAGGTCCCTGTGGCACACTTTTTGGGTTCATGTACCAGGGAAGGTCAGGGCTTTGGTTATGGGACACCAGATGTAAAGCCCTCCTCTGCACACACAAGAGAGGAGGTGTGCCTGTAAATTGGCATTTCTGCTGATGGCAGAGGGAACAGCTAGGACTTTTTGCTTTGTTTATTTAATCATGCAGCTTCATGTTCGGATCCCAAAGCAGCACAAGTGTGTTGCACAAAGAACAAAACCCTTAAAAAATGCAAAATGAGGCAGAGGCAAAACAAGACAGTGAGCCTGAAGCTAGCAAAAATGATTTATTTTAAGTGCATACATGCATCTTCAATAACGTTAGAGGCATGAATTACATTCCTAAATCTAGGAGATGGCTTTGCACATTTAAGGAATTATGAATGATCAAAATGCACTGTGTGTGCAATGCTTTCTTCTCTTTCTGCCTGCCAATCAGGTTATTGAAGGTGATATTTGATTCAGGGCCATATTTAGAAAACGCAAAAGCCATGCAATTTTTATTTTTTAAAAGAAGACGACATATGCTTCAATCATCCTTTGCAGTCCTTAAAAAAAAAAAAAGACTCAGAATACCATCCTGATCATACTCATGAAAAAAACAGCAGCTAACACACATGAGAGATGGAGGAAAGAATAAGAGGCAAATAAAATATTTCAATGTCAGTCTTTTCAAGGAGCTGTAAACAGGAAGGAAATAGAAATGAAATATGGTGAAAGGTGGTTTGACAACTGTAGTGTTTCCATCTGAGGAAGGAAACAGTGAGAGATTCAGTGTTATTTACAACAGCACAGGGGTGGGTAGAAGCTAGATCTGGATCTACTGGTAGATCCCTGGGTGATCTGCAGTGGATTGGTCAGGGGTTCTAACACCTTCCAACTCTTTTACAGCAGCAGCAATACAATGACTCCCTCCCTATCCTAAATGATACTGCTGAAATGAAGAAAGGGAAGCCAGGAGTGAAATTTTGTGCAGAGGGTTCTTAAGCTCCATTTAGTTCTGGTGCATTTAGTGCAAATTCCTGGGCTTAGAATTCTTTGATTTCAATTGTGTGTTTTTTGCACCAGGCTCCCACTGGTACGATCTCATGAGTTCTAGTCAGAAACAGAGTAGATCCTGAAAGACTGAAGGCTACCTGTCCTTACAAGAGAGGAAAGCCTTAAGGTTGTCAGACTTAGGCTAAGTAAGGCAAAGTCCTTTCCTAAGCAACTTAAGGGGTGTAGGGTGCCTCCTATATAGCATGGCCACATGGCATAACCAAAGGCTTCTGAGCACATTTCTCCCATTTCTAAGAAGTGCAGAAAAGGCAGAGGATTGTGTGCTTTTGGCACTGTGGTGGCTGTAGTGGAGAGAACGATGAGCTTGGTTTGGGGGAGTCCAGTTCAATTCTCTTCTGTTCTGAAGCTAAGTGAGTGGCCTCTGGCAAAGCAGAGGTAGGGTGCCATGGGGTGGAGGAAGAAAGAACCATACTGGAAGAAAGAACCATACAGGACCACTTGCATAATGGAGGCATTCTCAGCACTAACAGAGAACAAAGCAGTAGCTGCATGTCTGACCAGTTAAACAGCACTCCAGACACAGGAGAGGAGGTAGAACATGCGGGAGGATTAAGGGAAACAGAATCACCTGCCAAGACAAAATCATCAGATATTATGTATTAAGCAGAGTATGTAGTTTGACCCTCCTCAAGTTATCATGAGAATAAAATGAGATTAATTTCACGTATGCGATTTCCCTCCTTGGGAAAAAGGTTAATACAAACATGCTAAAGGAACAAACATCTGGTGTGCAATATTTTGTATGTCAATTGGTGACAACAAATGACACGTACTCTTTATAGCCAAAACTTCATTTTCTGTTTTGCTGAATTTTCCAGTAGCACAGCAGCTTAAAACATTATTTTTTAAATCTGTTCTCACTGCTACTCGCTCCTTCTATTTTTGCACTTGGATGTAACAGAAAAGAAGTTAAAGGTATGATCCTAGCAAGTTTAGATAGAAAAAATAATCCTACAGCTCCCAGCACTGTGGAACTTTTTTCTGACTAAACATGTATAGGATTGAACCAACAAAACAAAACAAAGCAAAACAAAACCCATTTTTTCAAGGCCTGACTTGCTAGCCTTCTGCCTCTTTCTAATGAAATTATTGATCATTTCTGTGTGCACTTACAAATAAAATATTGCTTCTTCTGCCAGCTTCTTCTTCTGATGGCAATTTTCATCTTATGTTTGATTGGCAGCACTTCATGTCTTAAATTTTAAAAAATGCTACTCAAGAAAATAATGATACAATGTGAGTCAAGATCCCTCAACATCAATTACAATAGTCTTGAGAGGACCATTTTCTAACATCCATCTCCTAAGGACTACTACAACATTACTACTAGGAAAGACCACCTTTTCTGGGAAGCACCTGCCCAGTTCTTCTTTCAAAATTACCAACTTCAGAGGTGTGTTTGATGGCAACCCAAGAAAGTGCTTTCTTGATGGCTTCTCCCAGGCCATGGAACTCCCTCCTTCCACCTTAGTTAAGGTCTTCAGCCTATAAGTGGATCCACTGAGCACACAGGGTCCTGTTCTTAATAATATTTTTTCTGTAACTGTAACTTATTTTACTCTATTTTACTGTAGTGGTCTACAGTTTGAATGTAATTGTCTGTGTTAGCTGACTTGAGTGTCATTTTTGGTGGAAAGGTGAGAATACAAACAAAATAAACCAAAACTACTGCTAATAGTAATTTTAAAGGGTGCTTTCTTCACTTGTTTTGAGTACATGAAATCCACAAGGTATGTTGGAAAGATTTTTTTTCCAGTGTGTTACTTTTCTGTAAAAAGAAATGCAGTTCGTAAGTTCATTAATAAAAATGAATATATGTCAATTGCAATTACAATACTAGGCATGATTAGCAGTTTCGAAGTTGCAATTTTTTTTAGATGATTAACAAGAATATGAGAGATACATAAATGACACTGAATTGCATATATGTGTCAAAGTGAAACTAATAAGTAGTGACAATGAAACTAGAGGTGCAGGAACAACTTTTAAAGAGAGTTGAACTCTTTTGAAATACGTATGTGCTTCTCAGTATATCTCGCATATTTTGGGGGATGCTAAAATTAATTAGTGTGTCAAAAAAATTCAGTACCTTTGTGTTTTAATTCAAGCAATGTAAGGGAAATACTTTCTATTGCCTCCCATTCCACACATTACCGTCTCTCATTCCAATACAATTTTCTACATAATACAAAAATTTAAATCACATTAAGTGTGCTTTAGTGTCCCCCCTCAAATTTTTCAGGTCAAATACTCATGCATTGGGACAAAAAACTAATCCAGCATACCCTTTTCACTTCGTTTATTGAAAATTAATGAACTGATCGCACTAATTGAGATCACTCTAGGGCAGGGGAAGGCCCTTCTGTTTAGAGCTATGGTTCCCCTCAGCTCTAGCCAGCATAGCCAATAGTAACTAATGCTAGCCAAGTTCTTCCACCATCCCATACCCACTCATGTTCCACTTCACATCCCATACTACGGCCTCTGTGGGGTGTCACACCTCCCACCAACCTGCTTACTTTTGTGTGTCCCACACTGTCACATACCGTCCCCACGGCTATTCCGCATCCTACCCAGCCCAGTTGCCACATCTCCCTCCATCCCGCCCCCCTCCCGCATTGTCATTGCCTCTGCTCTTTGAACCTCCCCTCCAATGGGTATGGAAATATCCATTGTCCTTGATATGGCATTTCATTTCATTTCCCAAATGAAAAAAAATGTTACAAAAATCAAAACCTTAAAAATGCATTATAAAAACATGTAAACATATAATGGAGAGAGAGAGAGAGAGAGAGAGAGAGAGAGAGAGAGAGAGAGAGAGCACGAGCCAAAATAATTTTAAAAATTAACAAGAAAATCAAAACCTGATTAATGCTGCAAAATGCAGGAGGGGAAAAGGTTTTAACCTAGCCCTGAAAAGGATAAAGATATATTACTAGAGGAGGAGCAATATGATCCTCTTAAAGAGTCCCGGGAAATAGATTTAAAAGAAATATTAGCGCTGAAGAATGGAGTAACATGTGGGACAAGAGAATGTTAAAATTTATGTCAATAAGATTTAAAGAGAAATTTTATAAACTGTTTTGGAAATGGTACTTAACTCCGGTTAAATTGGATTACATGAATAATGAATATTCCAACTTTTGTTGACGATGCAACCAGGAAGTGGGTACATATTTCCAGGTGTGATGGAAGTGTCAATATATAAATGAGTTTTGGGAAAGGCTCTTTAAAGAAATTGGTAAAATATTGAATTTATTTGTTTATTTACAATATTTTTACCCCATCCTTAACAAATGTCCCAGGACGGCTTACAACATAAATAAAACCTAACAATTAATAAACACAACAAATACAATACTATAACAAGCATAATAAAATGTGACTGAGCATGACTATTAAAACTTAGTTAAAATATTTAAGTATTTAAATATTGAAGTTGATCCTGCATTAGCATCATTGTTATTATTTAGAGAACAGATGGGACAAAATACTAAAGAATTGAGGATAGATTTATTAACAGCAGTAAGATTAAGAATAGCAACAAATCGGAAAATAAAAGATTATAATATAGTTGACTGGTATAAAGAAGTCTGGAACATAGCTATTAATGTTAAGTTTTGATAAAGTTTGGGAAAAAGGCTTGATAAGTGAAAACTAATTTGAAAGTATTTGGAGATCTTTTATTGAATATGTTTTAATAAAAGGAAAGGGGTGTGAACCACCACAAGAGTCAAAGTAGTTCTGGAAAGGAAGTGGTGCACCTGAATAAATAAATGATCTTACATTAAGTAACTAGAGTTGTTGGTCCTGGTGGAGGCAGTACTGATATTAATCTATTGTTTAATTATGTTAATCAGTAATATTTAATTATGATTATTGTTGTTACATTAATTGTATATATTGCAGAAAAAGGTAAAAAAATAAAAACATGAAAAGGATGTTAATGCCAAGCAGACCCCATCAGAGAGATCATTGCATAATTGGGGGCCACTACCAAGAAGGCCCTTTCCCTTGTTGCTGCTTCTGAACTTCTGAGGAGTTTCTTAAATGATGAGCACAGTGTACAAGTTGGTCGTGCTGGAAAAAGCATTGTAGCATTGTAGCCCCGAGCTGTGAAAGGCTTTATATGTCAAAACCAGCACCATGGATTGGAAATATACAGGTCGTCAGTACAAGTAAGATAAAATCAGTGCTGTATATTGAATTCTTTTGGGCCCTGCTATTAATATGGCCATTGTGTTTTGCAAAAGCAGCATCTCTGGAACCATTGTGAAGAGCAATCCCATGTGCAGTGCATTGCAAGTAATCTAGGCTGGAGGTTACAAGAGGACAGACAGCTGAAACCAGATTATCCCTGTCAAAATAGGGGTGTAGCTGGATCACCAACTGAACTTGGCAGAAGGCATTCCATGACTTTGAGGCTACATGAGCCTCGTGTTACAAAGATGGCGCCAGGCAAGCTCCTGAGCTACAAATTTGCCCTTTAGGGAGAATGTAACTCCATTCTTGTCAGAAGACCCATCCAGTAACAGCATCTTGGATCTTTTCTGGACTGAGTTTCAGTTTCTCACCTCCATCAAGTCCATTGCCCCACTAATGTAGTACATTACAGCCTCACCTGCTGAAAATGAACAGGAGAGCAGAATTGCATGTCATCAGCATACTGATATTGCAATCTCCAAAACTCTGGATGACTGCACTCAACTATTTCATGTAGATGTTAAATAGCATGGGAGACAATATTATTTTATACATAAAGACAGAAAGAGAGACAAATTTTAATATGCTATTTTAGGATTTAGCATATTTAGTATTTAGTATGTATTTGGTATTTTATTTTAGGATTAAGTATTTTGTGAAGGCAAGAGTATGTGTTAAGTGTGTGTGTGTGTGTGTAAGTGTGTGTGCACAAGTGCACATGTGGAGTGGAGCAATAAAAATGTGATTCCTTACATGGAGCCTAAAGTATTAAAAGCCAGGAAAACTTTCAGCACGATTCTGCAAACTGTTTCTAAAATGTGTAACAAGGTGTATAAGCAAATGACCTCATGGCCACCATATTCCTTATTTCCATAATTTGATTACATGCCTTAAAGATATGCCAAGATTTCCATGTTGCTATGAACACAAAGCCAGAATAGACTTCTGCTGGGGATGGATGGAAAGACACTTATCTTGCCAATTCTAAAAATAACCAGCTCCAATAGATGGAAGTCTAAAATGGTGATGCAGTATTTGAAACAGTACTTTCCAGAACAGAGGTGCACAACCTTCTTGGCCCAAAGTCATGACTACATACAACTCACCAAAACTCACACACCACTCATTCAAATCCAGCTCCTTCCCAAGAACCGTGCAGAGGCCTGACACCTGCCTGATCAGAAAAAAATACTACTTCTTCCAGAAACCTCAGTTGCAAAACTCTCAACTACCTAGGAATCCTGGTTCCTAGTCCTTTTCCCTCCTCTAATCCACTTAAGGATCCTGACAACCCACATACTCCCAAACTCCTATCAAGTGTTTTCCTTTCAATTACGCCCCCACCAATCCTTTGAAGAAGTCCACAGTCCATATTCCAGTCAAAGAAATTTATTCAATTCCATTCAATTCTCCATGTCTCCTACCAGCCTATATTAAATACAAGTCTGAGTACTGAGTGTTGCTTCTTTGCAATCTCTTTTCAAAGTCCATTCAACCACTGAAGTGTGGTGGTAGGGGGAAATAGGCCATCAGGCATACTGTCCAACTGCAAAGTGGAAGTATTCCCTTCCCTGCCCCCCAAAAGAACAGTTCATTTTGGCAGCGTGTGGATACGGTAGCCAACATAATGAGAGATGGGTGTTTCTTTGCACCCTCCACCATCCTGAATGATGACCTCAGAGCTAGACCAAAATATATCTTTTCCCCCAATGTCTTTTAAGGAGATAAGGCAGTAAGTCAATGTTAAAATCAACACACAGAGAAATGAAATATATTTAATAAGCAAACTTTTATAAACACAAGGAGCATCTTGGGAGGGCAGGGGGAGACAACTAATAATTCTAGGGATTGCTGCAGGGGCTTTGACTCCAAAGAGGGTATTTCCTCCCAGATGCAGCAATTATTATTATTATTAGTAGTAGTATTAGTAGTATTTCTACACTGCCACTAGCTGAAGCTTCCTGGGCAGTTTAGACCAGTACATAGATACAATATGAATACACTACAGAAACACAAGCAACAATAAAACCTCAACCAGTATTTTACAAAATTAAAAACCACATTTAAAAATGAATTTAATGACTACAACAACTAGCAAAAAACATAAATTAAGATATAAGAACTCTTCGACAGATGACATAATGCCCCAATATTTAGGGTTGATTAAATGCCCTGTCATAGCTGACATTCTTCACCTAACACCAAAACGATAGGGATGAAGTTAGTGCCAGGCAGGCCTCAGTGGGGGGCTTATTCCATAACTGCGGGGGCACCACTAGGAAAGCCCCTCTCCCTTACTGCCACCAGCTAAGCCTCCCTAGGAGGTGTCATTTGGAGGAAGGCCCTGATCTTGATTGTAGCATCAAGGTAGATTGCAGCTAGAAGTCTTCCCTCAAGTATTGCAGTCGCAAGCCGTCTAGGGTTTCCTAAGTGAAAATCAGCACCTCGAATGAGGCTCAGAAACATATAGGCAGCCAATGCAAGTGGGCCAGAATTGGCATTATGTGTTTGGAATAGCACATTTAGAAGACAGATTTCCCTCAAGACCACAGCAGTGGAAGAAAGGGTGAAGTTCCCCCACCATGCCTGCTGCAATCTGAATAATGATCAGTCCCCACTACCAGTGGATGCGACTTTCATTTTAAAAGCATGCATGTTAAACACGTAAGTATTTAATATCCTGGGTTGGCGTCACCTTCCATATGCACAGCCTGCAACTGCTGTCTCACTGCACCTGGGGCCATCTGAAGGAAGTGACCTGAGTGGAAATGAGCCAAGACCTAATGGAGTCCACAGAAGCAAAAGAAAGAATCCCTCATTGAACTGAACCTTCTGTGGCATGAAAAACCTGCCTCATAACCATTGAAGGCTGTGGACATTTTGTCCCATAAACCTACCATAGCTGCACTCTGCTCATCATCTTCTGTCCCTATTAAGCTGCTGCCCCATAATTTAGCATTGATCGGTGCTCCTTTGTGAAGAGTTGGGTGGTCTAGTCTGTACACCACTCACTCACCCACCTCCCTCCTTTCAAGGATATCTTTATTTTACACTGCTGAACTTCTGGAGTTCCCACTCGCCCAACTCTATGCATTTTCCCCTTTGCACATGGATCACTTTTCTTTCCTGTTACCCTAAATATTGTAACTCACTTGGGCAGTACATAAGCAAAATACAGGGCAACAGACTAGGACTCCCAAGTGGATTAACATGGTGAAAGAAAGAAAGAAACCGAAAGAAAGAAAGACTTACTGCAGCTCGGCTTGGGGCCTGCTAGTGCTCATCTTTCAGATGTATAGGAGCATTTCAGATTCCACAGGCGAGAAACAAATGGAAGGCCAGCCCTGCAAACCCCTTCAAAATTGTGCAAAGGCACAGAACTATGCTTGCATAATTGCTCGTATTTTCTTGAAAACCTCTCTAGGAGAGGGCAGGGGTGAGGGGGAAGGGGAGCTGCTTTCTTTACAATCTAGCCTGTGCTGCGCAGGCCAGCCGTGGTGGTCTAGGCCAAGGCGGAACGTTTGTGCGTTGCACAATAGCACCGCCTGGCCTGACTATTATCAGCTGCTGTTTTCTGGTTAGCTTTCCTTTTATTCAAGTGCACAATGAAAGTCTTTATCACCCTTCAGTCATAGTGACTCTTGAGGAATACATCTGGTTTTCTCTTTCAGCAGCTCTGAAAAGGTCAGTCTGTTCATTTCTTATTCGCAGGACACCACATCTCTCCCCCCACCGCTCCTCCTGAACTGGGGGGAGAGGGAGAGAGCGAGGCAGAGGGGCCTACAGCTTTTCATTCCACCTTGTCTGTAATTAGACATGGTGTCGCTCTAGAAACCTACCCATTGAAATTCTCCCACGTACCTCTTTTCTGAGGACACAGGAGCAGCAGAAAAGGAATGCAGGAGCATATTTCCCATTGTGCATTTCAGAACTGGCCCTGACACCAACCAACTCCCACCGACCAGCCTCCTCTTTTGCTAATGTTTCCAGAATGGGCGGCCCAACCATTGCGCTGCTCCAGCGACCGTGGCCGTATCAGGTTCCTGCGTCTGTGAGTGTCTGCGAGGAAAGGCTGCCGATTATTTGTGCAAATGCAGTCGTAATTTTTTCTTCTCCACTCCGCTGCCGTTAAACATTCTTCACACGCGCTGGAACATAATAACAAGTGTGCCCATGAGGAAAGAGCAGCTGGTGCCTGACAAATTATCTTCCTCAAGGCAGGCAAACAGTGGCATGCACTCCAGCAGTCAAATGGGCATGATTTTGGTTCCACCTTTTGCACCGTCTGGGCACAAAGGGCCAGGCCCTTGGCTGATGGTAAGCCAGTGGAGCGCTGCCAAAATAGAAGTACTGGCTCCATTTGCTGGGTTTTTCCAGATACTCATATCACACTCGCGGACATTCATGTTGGGGATGTAATGGTTCAGAAAGCATTCCAAGGTTTCTGTGCTACTGAGACTGCATTTGCCTCTGCAGCCATCCTTCACATGAAAAGATTGCCAGATGTTTCCTTTACCTTAAGGAATGGCACAGAACCTCACTAGCTGGCTCTTTCCCCTTCTTCAGAGGTATCACTGAGGGAGAAAGAGGCATATTAATATAAATAACAATATCACTTAATATAAAACATCCCTAAGCAGTTAACATACAAGTGTGAAAAATGCATTTAAATACCCTATAATAAACACAATTAAAAACTATTTCAATTATATTTTGCAGCACATGTGATTGTTTCTTCCTCAGGAACACTGTTTATACTCAGCTGTTTGCCAAGCAGATCAGGTCTGTGTACAAAGCCTGCTTTAATTAATTTATTTTTAAAATACATGTTTTGCCTTTCTCTAAAATGATGAAAGGCAGTTTAGAATATTACAACGTAGCCACTCCCAAATCATGATAACAATAAACTAATAATTTAACATCTTAATAACATAGCTAAAAGGGATGCAGGTGGCGCAGTGGTTTAAACTGCTGTGCTGCTGGGCTGGTTGATCAAAAGGTCACTGGTTCAAATTTGCACAACAGGGTGAGCTCCTGTGCTTTGTCCCAGCTCCCGTCCACCTTGCAGTTCGAAAACATGCAAATGCAAGTAGATAAAAAGGTACCACTTTGGTGGGAAGGTAACAGCGTTCTGTGCACTTCGGTGTTTAGTCATGCCGGCCACATGACCACGGAGACTGTCTGCAGACAAACGCTGGCTCCCTCGGCTAGGAAACGGAGATGAGCACCGCCCCCTAGTGTCAGGTACGACTGGACTTAACGTCAAGGGGAAACCTTTACTTTACTTTAACATAGCTAAAACAGCTAAAAGGCAGAAGGCACATAAAATCAACATGGGTACTAATCTTCTATCCTCTGTGGAATTAAAGCTTCCTATCTGAAAGCAAGTGCCAATGGGGCTGGTTGGACCTACTTAGGGAGTTGATTTCTTTTCTAGGATGGCAGAGCACTACAGTGATTATAACCAGGCTCCTGTGAAGCGAACCCTGCTCCTTGTTCCTTTGGGACAGCAGTGACCCTTGTTGGGCTTGCCACAATGGCAAGCAGGAGGTAAAAGACATGGTCCTCCTGCAGTGTTTCCTGGGATACCTGCAAGAGGATTGAAAGGAAGGAACTGGGCATAGACCCATGAGTGCCTGATCAGCTGATGGGCACATTGTAGAGCTGTGGAAACCCACACAACATTGAGGGTTACTGTGTCATAGGCACCTACCCACTAACTCTCAACCTAACCTCCTCTGATAGAATTATTGTGAGGGTAAAATGCAGAAGGAAAGTTCATTGTAGGTAAGATGAAATATAAAGGTATATTTCCTAAACTTGGGTATACCAGCTGAAATGGCCCTATCATGGAAATTCACTTACCATGCTTCTAAAAGCAGAAAGAACACCAGACATGGCAGTTCGGAAAAGGAACAAAACATTTCATATATTCTTGCCCCAGGTTCTTGGTTGTAAAGGTCAAAATCTGGCCTCTGAACTAAAGCTAGATCTAAGTTGGCAACCAGTGTGACTGATAGAAGATGGATGTAATGGATAGGTTTATCTCAAAATTCTGGGAACTTTATCCTTCCTGCAACCCTATAAGTTCTGATAGGCTGAGAAATACTGACTAGCCTGAGATCACACAACAAGCAGCATTGCTAAATGAAGATCTGAACCCAGTGGCTACCAGTTCTAGCCTGAACTGCAATTAGGACATCACACTGGCTCTCAGCTATATCTCTTAAAACCACGCCAAATCTCTTGCATACAGAATGCCTAAGGTTCATCCCTAGCATCTCCCTGTAGGGTTTGGAGAGGGAAAACATCCTTTCCTGAATGCTGGAAAACCACTGCAAGTCAGTACAGAAACTACTGAGCAAACTAAAGTAATGGCTTGATAAGTTGGCTTTTCAAGTACCTAAATACTTGAAAGGTCTGGAATCTTCCTTGCTCCCATCTCCAAAAATTTGATTCCCCACTGCTGAGGTCTGAAATAATGCCCTGCTATTCAGAGTACTTCAGCCCACTAAGGTTTCAAGGTCCTCATCTTAACCTCTGCTTTCCACTCACCTCTTTAAGAAGGCCTGTTTGGTGAGCATAGGACCTCTTATGCATTAGCACCCAGACTGTGGAAGTCCCTGCTTCTCATAGGAAAATCCATTAAGCTTTCTCCCTGAGTTTATTTATTATATGTTTGCATGATCCTCTTCCTCCTCTCAATCTTATCCTCACAACAACAGCTGTGTGAAGTAGATTCGGCTGAGAGTTGGCCCAACGTAACCCAGTGGGCTCCATGGTTGAGTGGGGACTAGAACCCAGATCTCCTACATCCCAGTTCCATGCTCTTAACAATTTACTGCACTGATTCTTAAAGCATGCATTTAAGTATGCTTTGAACACACTTTTATTCTGGAAGGATTTTTATGTTCAGTGTATGTGTTTAAACCTAACAACATAAGAAAGCTTATCTAGTGCAGCATGTGGTTCACAAAGTGGTCCACCGGATGCCTGTGGGAAGCTCATGAGTAGGGTTAACCCTTTCTTGCATATATCTAGCCTCCTTTTAAAGCTGTTTAAGTTGGTGATTGCTACCACATCTTGTGGAATTGAAGAATAAAACATATGAAGAAGTGTTTATTATTTCCCTCAATCTCCAACCATGCAGCTTCATTGGCTAACCCTAGCTTCCACTATTATGCTGACTTGCTAGTTCTAAGTTGTGCTGTTTTTATTGGTTTTTCCTACTTTTGTTGTTAAAACATATGATCTGGCCAGGGCAACTTCTTCTTCCTTCTCTTTCTCCTCCTATATTTTTATTTACTTAATTTATACTGATAATTTTAATTTTATATTTGTAACTCAGTGTATTTTTTGTATTTTTGTATTTAATGGTAATTTATTATGTTCTATTGTATTTCAATGTATTTTATTGTGTTGTAAGCCGCCCCGAGGTTTCGGCAAGGGGCGGCATAGAAATGTTATAATACTAATAATAATAATAATAATAATAATTATTATTATTATTATTATTATTATTATTTTTATGGAAACTGTAAGCTGTTTTGTGAGATTCCACCCCCGCCCCATAATGCATAATTTGTAAATAAATAAATGCATTGGTTGGAGATGCAGCAGCTGTTGAAATTTCCCCTTCTTTGCTAATGTGAAAGGTGTTCTTCCAGGCTGAGGATCTTGAAGTCTTTACACATGAAACCCTTTGAATCTACCTCACTTCTGTTAAAGGCAAGGTCTGGCATTTCTCCCCACACCCACTTCCATAATGCCCCACACCAAGACTCTGTGCCTTTACACAAATGTGCTATCAACAGAAAACAAAAAAGCAGCTTTTTGTAACTCCGCATTGCCATACCTGAGAAGTTATGCCCATTGAACTTCTGCCTATAAAGTTGATCAAGCAGAGAGCCTAAAAGGTTATAAAATGATGAAAACCTTGCTGCCAATCACATTTGTAGGAAGCTCAAACTGAATTCTGTCCAGCAGAACATTAGCTAGACACATCAAATTAATTTCTTCTGTGAGAACAAGCTAATATTCACCAGGACTCACTTGAAAGGCATATTTGGTGCAAAGCTGCTGCTTTATTAACTTCTTGGCAGAAGTCTAACATATTGTGGCCTAAGATTCTGGAATTCTTGAATGATATCCAGGGTTATGCAGATGTTCTTTTTTGTTATCTTTCTCAGCTTTTACTGAGATGCTGAAAAATCATACATAGTGTAAAACTACTGTCATTGAGTGTGTGTTCTGAGGTTTCTTCCAGCAGTATTTTCAGCATGATCTGGATCTGAATATTTTGGCTGGCAAATAGAGGGCTATGTGCATGAAAGATGATGTTCCACTGATGTGAACTAACCCTATGGGGCTTATGGGTAAGAATCATGGAATCAGAAAATAGTAAAGCTGGAAGAGGCCAAGAAGGCCACTGTGTCCAACTCCCCATTTAATGCAGGATTCCAAATGAAACCATCTCTCTCAGTTGCTTGAATGCCTCCAGTGCGGGAGAGCCCACAACTTCTCAAGGTAGTTGGGAAGTAGTTTCATTGTCATACTGCTTTAACAGTCAGGACGTTCTTCCTGATATTCAGCTGGATCCTGGATTCCTGTAATTTGAGCCTGTTATTTTGTGTCCTGCACTTTGGAATGATCAAGCAGACATTCTGCCCTTCCTTTGTGTGACAACCTTTCAAATGCATTCAAATACTTGAACAGTGCCACTCAGTCTTCTCTTCTTGAGGTTAAACATGCCCAGCTCTTCCAATCTCTTCTCATAGGGCTGTGTGTCTAGTTCCTGGATAATCCTTGTGGTCCTCCTCTGAACCCTTCCCAGCTTGTCTGCATCTTTCTTAAACTGTGGTGCCCAGAACTGGACACAGTACTGCAGATGAGGCCTAAACAGTGCTGAGTAGAGGGGAACTAGTACTTCACTTGATTTGGAAGTAATACATGTATTAATGCAGTCCAAAATAGCATTTTCCTTCTTTGAAGCCACATCACACTGTTGACTCATAATCAGCTTGTGATCTACAATTCCAAGATCCTCCTCACTTGTGTTATTGTTGAGCCAGGTATCCCCCATTTTGCAACTATGCATTTGGTTTCTTTTTCATAGGTGCAGGATTTGGCATTTGTTCCTATTAAATTTTCTTCTGTTGTTTTCAACCTATTTAGATCACTTTGGATTTTGTTTCTGCCTCCGGAGTATTAGCTATCCCACTGAATTTTGTGTCATCTGCAGATATGATCATCATTCCTTGTAATTCCTCATCCAAATCATTAATAAAAACGTTGAAGAGCTGTGGAGTGCTCCGCTCATTACCTCACTCCAGTTTGAGATGAGCACCCTCTTTGGGTCCAATTCTGTAGTCAACTGTGGATCCATCTGCTAGTTGTTTGACCTAGCCCACTTTTAGCTATCAATCAGGATACCATGGCACACTTTCTCAAAAGTTTTGCTGAAGTCAAGATATATTATGTCCATAGCATTCCTACAGTCCACCAGGGAGGCTGTCTGATCAAAAAATGAAATCGGATTAGTCTGGCAGGATTTGTTCTGGACAAATCCATGTTGGCTTCTAGTAATTGCTGTACTGTTTTCAAGGTGCTTGCAAACTGACTGCTTTATAATCTGCTCAAGAATTTCCCCAAGAACTGATGCCAGATTGAGTGGTTCTTCCTTTTTTCTTTCCTTTTTTTTACTTCCTTGTTTCCCTTCTTGAAGGTCTGTTTGTTCATTCTTTCTTTTTTTCATTATTCTTGAAGATGGGGATATTTGTTCTTCTCCAATTAACTGGCACTTCTCCTGTCCTCCATGATTTCTCAAAAATAATAGACAGTGGTTCTGAGAGGTTTTCTGCTACGTCCTTTATTACTCTAGGATAAAGTTTATCAGCTCCTGAAAATTTGAACTCATTCAAACCAATTAGGTGATCCTTGACCATTTTCCTATCAATCTCAAGCTGCCATCCTGCTCCTTCAGCTGGTACTTCCCCTTCATTAGGGAGGTCATAGATCCTCTTCTGGGGGAAGACTGAGTCAAAGTAGAATTGAGAACTTCTGCCTGCCATCTGTTATCATTTTGTCATCCACATTAAGTAGTTGAACCACCATTTCTTTCCTCTGTCTTTTACGGTGGACGTATTTGAAGACTTTTTTTTTTGTACTTAGCACGCCTCACTAGCTTCTCTCCATTCTCAGCATTAGCTTTCCTGATACCATCCTGCAAGTCTTTGCTACCTGCCTGTACTCTTCCTTCATAGCCTGGCCTTCCTCCAACATCCTGGGAAGTATCTCCTGTCAAGATGTGCTCCTGCAAAAGACCTATGCAAATTGCATATGTTCAAGACCAATTGCTTGAGGACCACCTCCTTGGCAAAAAAAAAAAAAAAAAAAGATCTGCTGTAACCTGCCAATGCTTGTCAGATCAGGCACTGCAGAATTCAATCAGGCTTAAATGAAACAGAATTTCCAAAGTATCCCCTCTGTATTTGCAGCATATCAACAGTTGTATAAGAGAATAAGTGTGCGGGATTCATTTTAGCTTTTCCACACAAAGATGTAGAGCAGACAGATGGACCAAGACCTGAAAGTCAGTGACATACTTACCCCACAGTTCGAATTTCCACTGTGGGCTTTGCTTTCATTGAAACAGTGGGCTTTGCTTTCATTCTAATTAGTTTAGCATTGGAAACACTGACAAAAATATTTATTATTTATTTCTTATTTTCCCCATGACCTAGAATTTTTAAAGCCATTCGAAGCTCAATACTAACCAAGTCAGTGCTTTTAGGGTGGCATCCTTAGGGCATATCCTATCCATGCTGCATTAATATTGATTCTGTAGCAGGTTAACTGTCATGCCAAGAATCCTGAGAATTGTTGGTTTGTAAGGAAACTGAGGTTTCTGTGTTGGAAATCACCCATCTACAATTCACAGTGGGGGAATTACTGAGGGGGAATTACTCTTAAACCAGTTTAAGGCTGTATGCTCCTGGAACATCAGGAAGCTAAGAATCTGAGCTGAACAACAGCTGAGATTGTTTTGCTTAAAAAAAAAAGGCAAGTAAAGGGAGAGGTGTTTAAAATCATGCATGGTGTGGAGAAAGTGGAGAGGGAAACTTTTTTCCATCTCCCACATTACTAGTACCTGTAGCTGTTGGTGGGAGATTCAGGACAGACAAAATAAGGTACTCAGCGCATAGTTAAACCATGGAATCCACTGGCACAAGTGGAGAAGGTCACTAATTTGGGCAGCTTTAAAGGGGACTGGACAAATTCAGGGAGGAAAAGGTTTATCAGTGGCTAGTATCAACAGCAGTATGCCTTTGCATACCACATGCTGGGGAATCTGTTGTACTCATATTCTGCTTGTGGTTTCTCCCAGGCAACTGGTTTGCCGCTGTGTGAGCAGTGCTGGACTAAATGGACCTTTAGTCTGATCCAGCATGGCATTTCTTATGTTCTAAAAAGACTTTGAGGGCTACATGAGGCCCAGTGCATGCTGCCAGTTTTCAGTTCAGAGACGTTTTGCCTTTCTTTGCATTGCAGTGAGTAAAATTAATGGAAATGACCGGAAAGTGTTTTCACTGTTCATATTAGTTGGATTTTATGTGGTTTTTAGCTGGTATTGATCGATTTATTATATTTATGCTATGTTGTCCTTGTTTCTTGTGAACCTCCTAGAGAGCCCACGGGCTATGGGGTAGCATACAAATGCAATAAATAAATAAGATATGTTGCGAAAGAATTTTTGGACAGATGCTGAAAATATTTCTGCACAGTCTCAGGCAGAAGGTCAAGGTATTTGTCTTCAGAAGCTGTGGTTTTCAGTCTTCCCAACACCTTCTGAGAACACTTGATGCATGAGTGTATCTGTGCAATGCTTGCTTGTTTTATGTGTGGAGCATTCTAGGGCAGGTTCCAAGGCATGCTGTTTGTGCAGGGGAGGGTGGCTAAGTTAGGCTGATTGGGGCCTGACCATCATTCTGTATGAACTGAGAATGCACCCAACCAGGCCTGCTACATTCTGTTCGCCATGCCCCAATCTGTTCCCTAGAGCCCTGGGAAATGGAGCCCTGTGCATGGCTTAATTACAATTTTCAAGGGGGACTACAGCTGTGGAGAGAAAAGTAAGCATCCCCTTTCCATGTTGTAATAGCTCCCTTGCAATAAACAAACAAACAAAGAGGAAAAACTTTGTCCACAAGGCAGTTATAGTTAGAAAAGAACTTTCTGCATTGATTTAGGATGATCTGGGTCAGCAAGTAAATTAGCTGAAGAATTCATTTTATTTGAGACGATTTAGATGTGAAATTAATTGACTGAGGTTGCCTCTCGTGAAATTGAAAACGAGACATTCCTAAATTTGCATATATAGATATAAATTGGCATGAACAGATTTTATGCAGATTTGTATCCTATGGCTCTAGTCCTCCAATCTTTTAAGTGACTAGCAATGCCAATGCACCCAGTTTTCCCCAGCAGGTGCACATTTCAGGGGAAACCTGGAAATGGTGGCAAGATGCCTCTTTGGGATCCACTCATTGTTTTTTGTCTCTCAAACAGGAATCCGTGCTAGGGAAGCCACCAAGAGTATTCATTTTACAAAAGCAAGATTGGTGGGGAGTGGGTGGAGATATCATCCCACCAGTGAGCAAACCGTTTCTGATGGTGGCCAGAAACCATCCTGGTTCAGAAAGCATCAGCACAAGCTTTTGAGTTATTTATTTGGCTGCTTTTTCAAGGATGCTCCATGTGGATAAAGGATTTTAAACGTATGCAAGGAGATGCTGCTTTCAGCAATCCTGTTTTGAATACATGCACAGGCACCCAAATGCTGTTGTTATTATTTTTCTTGCAGCTTCTTTTGGGTGTCAATCAGCAGACAACAAGCAGCACAATCCAACCCATATGCACCTCCTTTTGTAGTTTTATGATAATCTCTCAACATTGGTCTGCTTTATATTTAACATATTAAACTGAATGATGATATGGATTTGAGCAGGGTGGGGGGAATGTACAAGGTGCACATGCCAAAGCATTGTCTCTTCTGACATATTTTTCTCAGCGTGACTGCCGTCCCCCTACCTTGTTGCACTGATGAATTACATGAGATGAATATCAGAGATCTGGATTTGAAACGGTGAGGCAAGGCAGTGGTAGCAGCAGCAGCAAAGCAGAGACATAACACGGCTGAACCTCTATTGTTTCTATTTCAGGAGCGCATCGAGTGATTAGTTTGGGTAACAGTAACATCACATTACCTTCTACAGGCTGGAAATGTCTTTTAAAGCTGAAGCCATGTGATGCGATGCTGTAGACAGAGCCAAGTGGAATACATCAAAGAGTGCCTTGATGCAGATGTTTCATGCAGAAGAAAATTAGGTCAGAGACCACTTCAATTTCAGCTTCTGCCAGGCTTGTTTGAGAGCTTCCAGTGAATTCCTAATGAATAGCTTCTAGGGCACTTTTCTCTCATTCAGTCACAAACTACCACAGCCAGATGAGCCTCCCTTGTGGAATCTCTCCCTCTCCCTTTCTCTGTCTCTTAAAAAAGAAAAATCTGTTACTTGGTATTCTGTGTTTCTTGAGGATTTCTTATGCACAGCGTATAACACCTAAGAGAGACCAAAGTAGCACCATCTATTGACTTTCAGTCTATGAATGCAGAGCAAAATAGGAGCAAAGGAAGCAACACAGGTTAAAACCTTGTCCATACCTTGACTATGCCTTTTTGACTTTCAACAGCTTGTCCTAGAGGAAGGTGCTTAGGTTGGAGGGGATGAAAAATTTGTCAGTACTGAAGCAATAGCCTTACCCTGATAATCTCTGCAAAAATTCCTGAGAACCACAGATAAGAACAAGCTCTCCTCACAAACCCCCTCCCACACATTTCTTCCTACATTTTCCTACATTTCTTACATGCACCACTAACAAATAATGCCCCCGCCAGTCCACTACATTGTTTCTCAAAAACAACAGAAATAAGCATCATCACAGCCTTTCTGTCAAATGACATGGAAGAGCAGGGTAAAACCGCACTCTCCAATGACAGAAACATTCCCATTGTTCTCCTGGCCCTCGTGATACTCTTTAAGGAAGACATATTCCACCTAAATCCAATGATGAAAAAAAAATTAGGCATCCTGTCATTATGCTTGAGGGGGGAAATGACACCTTGTATGATGGGATTTTTAAAAAGTATTATGGTTGAAGGAGGGGAATACACCATTGTATCCCTTGAGGTGAAAATGACTTGTCTTCAGTTGACAAAAAACTTTGGTGGATATATATTTTGTGCCTCTGTTTTCAAGCACATGGTGTTCTTCCACCTTGCACCCTGTAATGTGCAGTTGTAACAGACAGCTTTCATTAAGAGAACTTACAGATGCAAGAAGGTTATAGCCCCCTTTAAAAAGGTTTCCTTTCGCTCTTAAAAAAAGAATAAGTAAATAAATGCATCATTCTGTCCCTTGGAAGTTTACTGAAGCCACCAGATATGAGAAGGTGTTCAGCCCTGGGGATCCTCTAATGACAGTACAGATTCCTTCTTCTCTCAATACCTCCTTTTCCCGCATCTCTTCCCTCCAATTATTATATTTAGCCACAATCCACTTACGGTTTAACCTTGTGCATATTTAGAGAGAAATAAGTCCTATAACTCCCAGCATTCCCCAGCCGACATAGCTAAGCAGGTTTAGGTTGCACCATAGGGGAGATCCACGGGCATAAGCTGGCTTCTATGTGCACAACTGATGCAGGTGTGCATAAAAGCCTGATAACATACATCAGATTGGTTGTATTAAACTGGTTGGTTGTACCCCTCAATCCAGATGTCACCCCCCTAGTTTATATATCTGGAGTTGAACTGAGGCCAACATTTCTCACACTGCAACCCTCTACCTGTAAGTAGCCCTATTTATTCAGTGACGCTTATTTCCAGGCAAGTGAGTGTAGGTCGCAGGTAAGGAACCTAAACATGCTCAGAGGTGCACACCTAGTTCTGATTCTGCATGACAATGTGAGTATTCACGTTGGCCAGTGTTGCTCTTTTTAGAGGACAAATTTAGAGCAAACCAGTCGCCTTATGGACTGACTCCAAATTCATGTGTGGTCTGTTTATGCAGAAGAAGTTGTCAGTGGTACTTACAGGTAAGCATGCATAAAATTGCAGGTCTAATACCCCAGTAATGGTAATCAGTGTGGTCATTGAGGCCGATTGTTTGCCAAACTGGACCAAGTGTGATCTGGTAATGTACAACCCAGTCATATCCACACTTTAGCAACAGAAAATTACACTGTAATGTTAACGTGGTAAGCAGAGGAGAAGCACGGACATAAGTCTTAGTTGCCTTCTCTGCTTTTCTCAGTGACCAGGCAGTAGTTTTTATCATGCAGGAGTCAGGATTCATTTTCCTCTATGCTGAGCTCAGGAAATCAGAGAGCTGTTTCATTAAAATATTAAAATGTATGACTCTGCAGAACCAATGTGGTTCTTTGAAAGTTCACACCATCATTCCAATGGAAGGAAAATCATGTTGCTCAGATCATTTAGAATGAAGAATGAAGAGAGTCTCATTTCTAATGGATTATCAGGAATACCCGGAAGCTTGGGGGAAATCTCTAAAAGGTATATTTACAGAAATGTCCCCCACTCCTCTCGGAGGTGGTATTTCATCATGCTTTTATCCCAAATATATTAAAATAGTGGGGCAATGGAAATGTATCTCTTTAATTACTCCAGGGCTGGGTTCATAAATCTTATTTTCACTTATTAATTAGATTTATACCCCACTTTAAAAAAAAAGAACTCAAAGTGGCTTACATAATTCTCTTGCTCTCAGCCTTACCTCCCCAACAACAACCTATAGAGGTAGGTTGAGCTGAGAGTCTGTGACTGGACCAAAGTCACCCAGTTGGCTCCATGGCTGAGCGGGGACTAGAACTCAGATTTCCTGAGCCCCAGTCCCACGTTTAAGACTCCACCAAGAGAACCAGTTTTGGCCAGGAAACTTGTCATACCACTCGCATACCAAATCAGCACAGTATCAGTGTCTTCACTTCAGCTGAGCACGCAGAAAAGCATGACATCAGGAACATCAAAAACAATTCTACGAGCATAATGAGCGTCCCACGGTTTGCTATGTCTCTTCATAGAAACTGTTGTACAAGGCCAGGTTGTAACCTAGGACCAGCTCAAGGTTTTGGAGAGCCCTTGGGCCAGATGGTGCAGTTAGTCTGTCATCCCTTCCACCCTGTCACCAGCTGCCGTTGCTCCTCACCCTGCTTTCACCATTGCTTCCACCTGCTTGCTTGGCAGGTGGAACAAGTCAGAATGGCGCCTCCTGCTCCTCCACACCACCCCCGCCTTTGCCTGGGCCAGGGTGAGAGGCAGGCTGCAGTGATGAGGAGGAAGAGGAGCAAGAAGAGGAGGACACCTGCAGGGCGTCCTTGCCTGGGTGAGGGGACCCAGCAGGTGCCCAACCATACCTACCCTTGATTACAGCCCTGAATTTTAGCAACCTGGCTGTTCTTGGCCTCTAAACTGTGGGGAGGACAATTCCTGAGAAAACAACCTAGGATTACCATCTAGAGTTTTAAAGTGACTTGCTCTTCCGTGGCAGCCAGCTTTTCTCCAGGCATCCTATCCATAGCTTATTTACCCAGCTTCTGCGGCCAGTTCTTGGGGAAATCATTGTTAATTCACTGAGTCTTCCCTAAAGACTGAGTCTTCCAGCAGTCTTTCTATGACACCATTGAGCAACAGGGGGAGGGGGAGCGATAAAGCCCCCAGCTCATTAAAGCTTTCAACAAGGCCCTCCTTTGCTCACCCGGGTTGGTTTGGTTGTGAACAGGAAGTTCCTTAGGCAGCTTTCTCTCCCCACTGACACCCCAGAAAGCCAAGCCCCATTCCAAAATCACAGGTTTTTAAAACAAACATTGCAGCCGCGCAGGCAGCTTCCTGTTCCCTAACTGGCTTTCGTGTTCCCTCCCAGTTTGCCAGTGGAGGGTTCCTGAGACTGCCCTGCTTGCTTGCATGCACCCCCCCCCCCCCATTACGGCTGCTGCTTCTTCCTTCCTTCAAAGACTTCCACAGCAATCCTGCTCTATAATGCGGGCCTAACTCATACTAGCCTGCAGTTCAGTGAGTCACCTCCATGTGGCTCTCAACCAGCGGCTGGATGAAGATTACTCCCTCGTGGTCATGGTGGTCTTGGTGATGGGAGGAAGGAAATGTCAGTCCATCCCGAGAGGGAAGGGAGGTGGTGCAAGTTCAAACGCTGGCCTTCCCGAGTGAAAGGGAGCCAGCCACTCAGGCTCGGAAAGTACCATTCTGATGTGACTTCAGGCTGGCCCAGATGTTCATTGCTCAGCACCCGAGCGATGACACATGTGTGAATGAGCCATAACTTTCATATCACTCAGTGTCAGCTCAGCACACACAATGCTTTTCAATGCGGACAGTTCACTCATTCAGCTGTGAGTCATTGTGTTGTTGAATGAATGATCAAGTGATGCGACAATTTTAGACAATTTGCTGAGCCAATTTTAGTCACTTTATTCATGACAATGATGATGATGCTGCATGTGTGTAAGCCAGCCCCTAGAAAGCTGAAGAAAACTACTGCCTCCATTCCCTTGCTTTGGATACAGTTCTCATCCTGTTGGGAAAATTGCAGAAGAAAAATAGGCCAGGATCAGGCAGGATTCGCCCATCTGACTGGTACCAATGGCAGTCTGGAATGCAATTAAAGCACCTGCTGCAGAAATGGGAAAGGAAAATGGGTTTGAGTTCCCACATTTATAGGGCCAGCCCTACTATTAGGCAGAATGAGACAGTTACCCCAGGCATTGGAAGCTGGGAAACAGCATAGTGCTGCAGGATGCTGGAGAACAGAGGAGTGGGTGTGGTGCAGCTACCTGGAGCCCCAAAGCTCAGTTGCTGCCCTTGTGTGTGTGGCCCCAACACCAGGACTGAAGGAAGATTCAACTGCCAGTCCGGTCAGTTACAGTCCATGCATGTGGGTGGGCGGGGGCCATCTTGTCCACCTCAGACAGAAAAAAAAAGGTTTTGATCCAGGCCTGCACTGTTAACTCTACACAATTCTCACCTGTAAGACTTGCAGAGGCCTTTGGGAGCCTCGAAAAGGACAAGATGGTGCTGCTGCATACCTTTTCCACATACAGAAGCAGCTGGACTGGCAGCTGACTCTTACTTCAACACAGGGAAAGAGGTCGCATGCCCCCCCCCCCAGCTGAAATAGCAGGCTAGATTAGGGGATCTAGAACAGCTTTGTACAGCCCCTGAGCATTTGCCACCTAAGGCAATTGCCTCATCTTGCCTAATGGTAGGGCCGGCCCTATTCCTACAATTGCCATTTCCCGGCAGCATCTTTCAGGTAGGAGCCGATCTCTTTGCAGCAGAGAAACAGTTAAGCTCTTCCCCCATCCATTATTGTTAGCAATATTTTTACATTACATCCACTTGCAAAGATCCCAAGGCAGCTCACACAGTTCTCTTCTATTTTATCTTCACAACAACCCTGTGAGGTAGGTTAGGCTCAGAGTCTGTGATGGGCCCAAAGCTTTATGGAGTGGAGTGAGTGGAAACTAGACCCCTGAGCTCCTGAGTTTCAGAGCAGTACTCTAACCACTACACACTCTGGCTCTTCAAAACAATCTGACTGGTTGTACCCTCCAGCATAGCCTCGAAAGAATTATTAAATCTAAAAGCAGCGAAGCTGAATAAAAAGGTTATAAAATGGTGAGCAGTGACTGGGGGGCAGAGGAAAAGGTAGCATTTTCCTGTGTTCACCGTTTTTACAAAAATGTTGCTGTGAGGGTGTTCCTACATTGGAGTTACACAGAGTGAAAGGAACAGCCTTGAGTGATGCAGTAAGGTAATTTTACACCCTGGGCCATGCCCTTTGGAGCGCCATGAGTGTTACCTCATTTGTGAAGCAATGTCCGCTACTCCCCCATACGTTGTCATTCCATGCTTTGCGAGTACGTTTACATTTCTGATATGCTCGAGGACGGAATAAGCAAAAGAGAGTTTGCCAGCTGTGATGTTTAAGTACTCTAGCACATGTAGTTTCGCTTGTGGTGCCATCATGACTACAGGAATAAAATGGGGTTTGCTTCTGTTTCCTTGATGCTAACGCACTGACTTAGGAGTAAGCTCAGTTTTTACCTTTTCTAGATAAAGCTTTTATTGTGCACTCACCGTCCATCACTTGTACTTGTTTATGAGTGCTTTAGATGATGTTGGCCCTCCCCAGTGTCTCCCCCAATCTTTCCAACAACCTTTTGTTTTCTTTTGGCTCTGCTTTACTTTGCTCAAGTAGGGAATATGCAATATTTTTGGAACTGTGTACCAAAACCGCCACCACGCACCAGTGTAATTGCATCGGTCTGCTTGGTTTCAGTATACCTTAGTACCACCTTGAGAAGTCTCCAAGCAATCAGGCAGAAAACCAAAAGGCAATGTAATTTGTCCTCTGTAAAAATAAGCTTGCACCCCACCTCTCCTTTTCCAGATAAGACTATAAGTAGTATAAAGTGGGGGGATTCAGGTGGCCAAGGCAGGTATTATATGGAGGACCTTTTTTTTTTTAACCAAGGAAACCTGGGTGGACAGAAGAATAATGTCAGTATCCAGTGCTAATGTTACGGTGCTGCAATGGAATGTACTGACAGCCAGGAATGGAAAGTTCAGGTGTGTAGAGATGCAGTTTTAATCCTGCAAAGAATCAGAGGCACAAGAGGTATAGATTAAAAGGCCACATCTAGAAAAGGATAATATATTTTTAAAGTAACATTTGTAAAATGAGCACCCCTAATCTTGTGCATGCCTACGGTGCTGGCTTGGGGCTTCTTTGCCACTACTCCATCACCTGACATTCTTTAGCAAGTATTGAAGGGGGCTGGGCTGCAAAGCCCTGAACTTTGGCCAAAGGTCCAGCCTTGCACTACTGATGGCATTTAAAGAATCAGTTTTTTAAAAAAGTTCACAGATTTGCAGGCATGAATAAAAGAGAGTTATCTTGCCAGTTGCTATTAATGTCATCTAGTAAACACATCTTTGCAATAAAGAGACCATGCTTGGTTATTGTAGTTCAATGATCAGTGAAGGCACTGAGGGACTTTTTCCAAGAAGAAAATGTGGTAGTTTGGTAAAATGCAGTATTTCCTCCACAGAAGTGAAACTTTGATGAAACTTATGCAAAGGTTAATGTGCACTGATATAGTATTTCCAGTTTATAATACAAATACATATGTTTTATTTATCCTGAATGCAATCAACAAGACATGCACCTTATAAAAGGCAATTTGGGTGGGAAGCTTCCACATGCATTTCCATACACTATTTTTGGAAGATGTTTTGTGGTTAAGAAGTGAAAAATGCAAATGCAGAAGGGAAGGAAATCCCAGGGAGAACAAGTGCTCTATTGGCAGTAATTGTATGAAGGTAGCACAGCCATGGCGAAATCTCTTAGATGGGCTGGATTTTCTGCTTTTTTATTTTTAACCCCCTGAGGTGGAACTAAAAGAAGACATCTTTGCCAGACAGCTCCAAACTGAACTGGAGGAGGAGCTCTTTGCTATTACAATTTAAGGGGAATGAAAGAATATGTTCTTATTCCAGAAACATCTCCCAAGGAGGAAGGACTGCCTGGCCTTCCCTTCCTCTGGCACAGGGCGCTTGCAGAGTGAAGCTGCCCTTTGTGTTGCTTTGCACTCACAGGCCTCTGCAGAGCTTCTTTCGATGGAAGCAGCTTTGGCTCAAAAATGAGCTTTTGGAAATCAGATCCACTTCCCAGGATTCCATCCAAGTGTTCCATTGCGCTGGTGTAGCACAGAACAAGAAGTGAAATGAGAGACAGGTTGCACCAGAAGAGGCTTCAAATAACAAGGAAGGCTCTGTTCAGAACTTGCAGTAAATATTTTCTCCTATTAGAAGAGTTATTCTTCCAGCCTGACTCTCTAACAAGACATTAACCTGTTCTGTGGATTTGGACTGTTTAGACCCTAGTGTTTGTTTGCCATGGATTGATACATGGAAGTGGCAAAACTGGAGTGCATCAGTTAAATTGCAAAGCAGTTCTGAATGTTCCCATCACACACACACACCCCACACACACAGAAAAATAATTCCCTGCAAGTAGAAAATGAGTAGAGCAGGAAAACAGCTTGGCTGAAGCTTCTGTCTGCGATGTGCTAGGTGTTAGTTTTCTCCTTCCAGGAAATTTTCATGGTTAACAGCATTAAAGAATGTGATCTTGCTAGCTGCAGTCTGAAGAGATACATTTACCTTTAGGCTCCACCACTGGCACAAATACAAGTGAAAATATGTAAAAACAAAACAAACAAGCAAGAAACACCAGAATGAGGCCTTTGGTGAATGACCACTGAAATGGGCATACGGTGGTTTTCTTCCAGGTGTGTGCAGGCCCATAAACTGGGCAAATTCAGCCCTTCCATCTCCAAATAAACTCAACAGTTATATGAAAAACACGAAGAATGAACCTGAAATAAGTGAGCAAAAATGCAGTTCTTAATCTTTTTCAGTGAGCACTCCTTGAGGCTTTAAGGCTTTCTGTCATGAAAGTATGACATGCTCAGATGACAGCATTTCCTTTCAAATACTTCATTTATTCATTTCAGTTCTCTGGGCAGTTCACAATAGTACGAATCTGAGTGATGGGTGGAATGTGATTGCATTAGAATCACAGTCAGGGGTAAGAAACAAAACCAGTCCTGTACCAACATAACTATCATTGTTGTGTTAAATTTATGTAATTTTAAATACAAACATCCATATCAATAGTCTTCTATCTATAGGTACATAGGAAGATGGCAAGATAGGTATTTTATAGCAGACTTCCCCAATGTAATGCCTTTCAGATGTTTTGGCTACAACTCCCATCAGCCTGAGCAAGCATAGCCAATGGCTAGGGATGGTGAGAGTTGCCATCCAAACCATTTGGAGGCTGCCACAGTGAAGGAGGCTGCTTTAAAGGTCATCAAATCCTAAAACGGTGGAGAGCTCCCTCAAGGCACGCTTCATGTTTGCAGATTTCCTTGCAATTGCTCGAATGTTGTTTCTGAAACTTTCAGGGTTCTGTTCAGGCTGCTCATTCTCCTTTGGTATGAGAAGCGCCCTTACAAAAACAGTTTCTTTAAAACAATGCGCACAGTTTATATTCTGAATCCACGAACACATGGCTCTTCCACCAACACAGAGCGGCTCACAGCATAACACAGACAACACCCGCCCATAAAACCAAAGCAGAAGTGAAAACATGTTCAGAGAAATCTCTATTAAATGCTCACATTGACAATACCTCACAAGTAAAAAAAGACAGCATACAAACATTAAAACAGCAGTAGCAAAGAACTGTCTACTGTCAAGAAGCCAGATAAGGTAGGGACACTTTTCATGGTCTATGAAGTGAGTGCATTCCCATGCATCCTTTGCCGTCCGTCCTCTCTTCTGTTTTCCTTCAAGTACAGGATTCTATTCCAAGAGCCAAACCCAAAGAGTGGAATAATAATTGAACACCCATGCAACAAGCCTTCTGTCTCACACACACCCATCTATTTATATCATTTTAGAGGCTCATGGGAGGTTGGTGGCTAAAACTGGGCATTGCCTTTATTTGACTGAACTGAAGAAATGGCCAAGCAGGAATGTGAAAGTTACAGAACTCCCTCCAGAAGAGGATGTGGTAAGCTTGGTGCTGTGCTTGTAGGTCATGGCCCTAGCACCTCTTTTTCGCCGAATGGTCAAATTCTGTTCTGGAAATGTTATTGGGCTGCATTCAGGTGATAGGGGGCGAAGGCAAATGGGGCGGCCACCAAATACCAGATCATCCAGTAAGGATGTTTCACTGGAGACCAAGGCCAGGATCATCCATAGCATTGCATTCCTGATTATGGATTTGAAAGCTGGACAGTGAAGAAACCTGACAGGAAGAAAACTGATACATTCAAAACATGGAGCTGGGGGAGAGCTTTGCAAATACTCTTGACCAACAGAAAGACAAACAAGTGGGCCTTACATCAAGTCAAGCCAGAGCTTTCTCTAGAAGCAAAACTGAGGCTGCCATACTTTGGACACATCATGAGAAGACAAGGCTCACTGAAGAAGACAATCATGCTAGGGAAATTCAAAGACAGAAGATGAGAGGGAAGACCACATGTGAAATGTAATGACTCTATAAAGGAAGCCGCATCCTTGAACTTGGGAGAGCTGAATGGAGCTGTCCTGGACAGACCATTTGGGAGGGCTTTCCTCCATAGGAGTGCCATTCATAGGATCAGAGATGACAGCAAATAGCAACAGCAACAGCAGCAACAACAACATAGATTAAAGCTCTTATCACCAGTAATGAAGACTTAGGAGAGGCATTCCAACCATTTGGAATGGGGGAAACTGTACAAAAGCCAAGAAACAACCAAATGGGCAGTGGTCATGAGAGAAGGGAGTAGGGCTGAGGAACCATACAGGACCATATTGGGATCTCGAGTGCGTCAGAGTTTGGCCTCCTGAGGTTCTACACTCCTGTTGTAGGGACACTTGGGGGAAAAGTACAGAGGAATGGTATCACGAGTACTCTCCTTTTTTAGTTTTGACATGGTGTGTCTTTAACCCTCTTAATATTTCCCTCTCTTTCTCTGGTACGTAATGCTGCCACCAGGAATTTAATTTCAATTTTATTGGAATTGTGCCCAAGCTATAATGTTGCTTCGTTGGACTATGTGGTCCTGAGGATGATACATCCAGGGCTTTTTTTGCCATCGAATGCACCGGAACGGCGTTCCGGCACCTTTTTTTCCAATGTATTTTACGAAGTGATTTTGAATCGTAGCAGATCAGCAGCAAACATCATTAACATAGTGCCTGCAGGCTGCTTTTGTGTCTGCTATCTGATAGTGAGATAGTCCGCTGTGTGTGCGGTCGCGCGCTTACTGCCAGCAACTTGAGTTCCGGCACCTTTTTTTTTTTTTTTTTTTTACAAAAAAAGCACTGGATACCCCTATAAGCAAACAGCCTATCACTCTGAGTTAACAATAAACAAAATAAAACTTTATTTGTGCAGTAAGCATTTTGGTTGCATGATGTTCAGTAATATATTTCCCTAATGAATAAAGCTATATATAATAGGAAGTTCTGACTGAGGATCTCACTCTTTCCCTTCTCAAACACTCCTCACAAATCCTCCTTTCTCTCTTGAATGTACTTTGATCAGTCCGTTCTTTTTAAAATTTATCTCAGTTCAGTCTTTCCCTTCTGCACCCCAGAAACCTGTCAGCTTCTATCTCGCACATCCTTATACTTGGCAATAGTAGGTCCTGACTCTCTGGTCACTAATATGCCCTCCAAGCATCCGATGTTCTTCCCTTTGTCCTTATGAATCTGGAATACCTTCTGCATCACTATGTGGGCCTCCAGTGAGGAGGCTGCCTCTTCAGACTGTGCAGTCCACAGACTGACCACCACGGACTGTTACTGCTGGCAGACCCTCATTGACTGACTGAAAGTATCTCTTCCTCTCTCCTCACACACTTCCAAGCTCCACCCACTCACTCAGTCACCAACTAATCCCCTCACTCACTCATCCCCCACCTTTACCCCTCTTTTTGCTCTTTTGACATTTAAAGGACCACACTCATGTCACTTTAAATCACTACAAATGGTTTTCAAACTTTAGGGTACACTTTTCATAGCAACCAGCAGAGACATGCATTGTCTGTCATGGAATATCAGTGCACAGCAAAGGATTATGGGACATGTTCATGTAGGAGACTGGCTGGACCTAATAATTCTTACCACTTGAGTTAGTTTAAATGGGAGGTTGATCTCGAATATACCAAACACTTCCTAGTGGTTGCAGAGAAAGACTGACAGCAGAGGACAAGCTGCATTTCAGAGCAGCTCCTCTACATTCATTGGACTTCTCCTTATCCCTTTGCAGATGCTCAGTGTATACACTGAATGACTGTGAGAGAAGAACCAGGAGCACACCAGCAGGACCCCAGTGTGGCCTGTCTCTGGCATACTATGTTTTTAATGTATGAATGCATACATAACACCTTGCAAAAAGCAGGGTTCCTGAGTCTTTGCACACACCATTTTTATGCATGTAGGATCTCCTGTAATAGTACACTGAATGTATAGGATAGGGACAAGCCCTGCCAACTCTCCAAGATACGCTTGGAATTCACATATATTTAATATCCGCAAAGACCAGTTAAGGAACACTACAGAAATTTCCAAGATTCCCAGCATACAATTTGAGCAGCCCCTAATCTACATGGCAGAGGATAGTTCTAGCCACCCTTTTTAAATAAGTGCATCTTTTTCATTATTAATCCCTGGGAAATCAATCATATTATTTGATGAGATGTGTGTCTGCCTCTTCTTTAAGAGAAATGCTCAGAGCCTCCTTTATGTCCCCACCAAAATCTCTCCCTCTCTGTCTTTGCTTTTCTTACCTTGTCAGTTGTGCTTAAATATTCTAACTGCAAACAATACAGTGACTTTGTTGTTGTTGTTGTTGATGTTATGAAAATGGCTGGCTCCTGAATGTGCAAGTAAGTGGTTAAAAACGCTTTATGTAAAATTGCAGGCTGCCCAAGAGCAATGTCATTATTTTCTCTGGTGAGCACATTAGATTCATGCAGAATACAGAGAACGTCTGCGCAGATGGCAACAAAAGTGTTTGTGCAGCACTTAAAATGCACAACACCTTCAAAGAATATCTGACCAAATACCATAATAGAGAGATAATGCGGGGGGGGGGGGCGGCGCATGTGGATTCTCTGGCAAAAATTCCTGTGAGTCAAACTAGGCATCGCAACTGAAACACAGGAGAGCGTTTCCAACTCATTAAAAAGAAAAAAAGAAAAAAAAATCAAGTGGCTATTGTCAGGGCCCCAATCTGGAGCTAGGTCATGAGCTAAAAGGAGTAGGTTTAACCATTCCCATGGCCCTGATCCAGGTTGGGCCCCTGGCAGCAGCTATGTTTAGTTTTAAAGAACGAACCAGAAATCCTTCCGTAGAGTAGGCAAGAATAATATCATGACAAACAATGAACATGGCAAGAAATGCCTGTGCTGTATTCTTCCCAATGCATTTGAATTCTTGCACCTCAAGGGAGACAACACTTACGGGTTCCTACCTACAAGCCTCCCATGCCTGCATGCTGTCCATCTCTTATGGGAAGGAAGATGCAACAGCATGCGGTGTTTGACTGAGCATCCATGCAAAAGAAGAGCCTCGGGGTTTCTCCTCACCCTTTCACAGGGTTCTGCTGATGATACCAAATGTTTGTGGTATGCACAGAAGAGGAGAGGCATGAAGCATTAAAGCACATGGCATGCGTCCATCTGGCTCACAGAACCTGCTAACCATGAAGAATGTGCACCAGGTTGCTGGGCTGTTTATATCAAGGGGAACGCATGTGTGTGTGCCTTTCAGTGCTTAAAAGGCATGTTTATCTGTGGATGGGAAGACTTACTGCTGGGTTTGTGATGTTCAGAACACACATTTTCACAGTTTCTTTTTAAAAAATTAAGCTTAAACTCCTCACCCCCCACTACGCTGGGGGTGGATGGGAAATCTTCCGCACATTTCTCTAAAGCTGTTTGAAAACAGCAAGAATGACCTCATGGAGATAACAGGTGGAAAAGAGCTGGTAAAACTTAGAGAGAGGTAGCAAAGGGCCTTCTCTTTTTTCAGCTGAGCGAGGAGCTGGCAGCCTTGATGCCAACCTGGTTAATGTGAAAGCATTTTGGCCCTAGCATGTGCTGCTTTGTTAGCACTGGGCCCGTTGCCCTGGAGCTGTTGGAAAAATGAAGAGAATACATTTGTCGCCATGTCTTGCAGGCGTGGGGATGCCAAAGTCCCCGCCTTGCTTGTGCCGGTGTCCAGAGCGCTGCGTCCTGTTGTGCCTGTACAAAAGAGTAATGCCTTCTTCCCGGAGAGTGATGGAGCCCCTGTTTGCCTCTTGAAAGCAACACAAAACTTGCTGAAAACTGGATGCACAGGCGCTTTCCAGGGACTGATATGCAGGGACTCGCATTCAGAAAGAACACCTTGTATGATGTCCCATTTGAGCATGGACATTTGGACCCCTGAGCCTGCCAAAGTTTACTTTTATTCCCCTCTGATTGCCACAGGTGAATTAGTGCACAGTTACTTAACATTTGGTTTGGATGGAGTTCTCAGAAGCCACTAGTTTTGCTGCTCTCTCTCTTTTAACCCTACAGAAAGCAGAGGATCATTTAGTAAGGCCATTTTGCATGTCCCTTCTGTTAATTGTTCCTCAAATAGTGTGAAGTTGTTCATTGCTGTCATCACCATACAGAGCACTTGCAAAACCAGTCTGCTAACATAGCTTAGCACAGCTGGGAAAGATGAGAATCACAGTCCAAGATGCCTGGAAGGTACTAGGCTGGGGAAGGCTGCTGTAACCTCACATGCATTGCAATATCTCAGAATGGGGCAGTGATGGGTTTCAGACCTTTACTCCAAACCTCTACTCAAGTCTCAAGTCTTTACTTTCAAGTCCAAGTTGGGTCTTAAGTCATTGCAGGACATTTTTGAGTCAAGTCTCAAGTCTCTTCTCAAGTCTCTTCTCAAGTCTCCCCCCGTCCCCTTGTCCCTCTCTCTCCCTTGTGCTAAAAATAAGAGCCGAAGCCTTGCCTTGCCTTGCCTTCCCTCTATTGCAACCCCTCCTCCCTATCCTGCCCCCACCCCCTTGAAACTCCCTCCCTCTCACCTCCTCTATTGTGTCTGCCCTCCAGCTCATCACAGGTGCCTTCTGCCCAGATGGCCTCAGAATATCCTGCCACAAGTTGGATGGAAGTGGGAAGGAGTGATAAAAGCAGCAGAAATCTCAAGCCAAGTTGAGTCACTCACTCCTTGCTCCTGAATCAAGTCCGAGTTGCGCTGCTAATGCGCAAGTCCCCAACACTGGTATGGGGCTGGGGTGAGGAATGAAACTGAGAGAGAGCTGGTTGCCTGACAGTGCAATCTTACGCAAAATTAGATGGAAAATTGTGGTAGGCCTTCTTTCTTTCTAAAGTGGCCTTGATTTGTGTCATAAGGCTTTCTTGTATGTTTTAGGATTAGATTTGAAACAGGGACGCCTCACTAGGGTTAGGTTAATCTATCAGTTTTGATTTTCCTTAGTTTCTCATTTTCCTGACGATAATTGGTTTCCACCCATATCTGAATCAGCTTGTGAATTTGGCAGAACAAGTCCATGGAAGTATCTGCAGGCACGTCAGAGTGCATCTCTCAAAATCTGCCAATTCTGTACCCACTCTTCTTAGCATGCATACTTTTTGCAAGCAGTTTTAATGTGCTTTTGTGTGTAACGTTCCTTAAATGATGGATTGTTGTGTGCACCTTTTCTTAATGCCCGTTTTTATTGTTGTGGACTTGCGAACTGCATCACAACATTCTGAGAAGTGTCCATTTCAATACACAAGGGTATTCTAGTTTTCCTATAAATTCAGGAGATGTGAATTGCATTAGTTCATATAAACTTTTGGAGAAAACAAAATCCCCCTCCATCCCTACTACTGAGTTCACACATCATACTCATAGCTACTACAGTCTGAAATACAAAGGCTTCCAAAGGCAAAACATATTCTCTCCAGCAAATGCCCAAAGTCCAACAATCAAAGGGCTGATACTTCTCATAAGCATATGAGGTTATTCAACAGTCTGTCTAATCCAGCATCCTGATTGGCCCATAATAGCCAATCAAATCCCTCTGAGAAAGACATAGAGCCAATAACACCCTGCTAACTCATAATTCAAAGTTCAATTGAGACACCAAGCAACTGGAAGACCAGTCCTCCATGAATATCTTACCCCCCTTTAGCTACTTCTAACTTAGTGACTCTCACCAAATCAGTGGCATCAACAGCCAATCAATTTTCATGGTAGCTACTTCCATCCTCCAGGATGGCAACTGATTTTTGGGACAAATGTGTATTAACACCCCTCCCCTACACACACACACACACACACACACACAATTGAATTCATTAGGCTGCAGTTCTACAAGCACTTACCTGGGAGTAAATCTTGCTGAACTCCATGGGGTTTACCTCTGTGTAGATGTGCATAGAATTGCAAAGTTTCAAGCCATTGGGTACATGGAAGCAGGACCACAGCAGAACTAGTTGGTAATTAATTATTTTGCAAGAAGCCCTAGAACAACTTCTCCTGTCATCTGGGTTTGATTCAGATGCTCTTCTTGGCGGGGTGGGTGGAGGGAATCTGTGCACGTATCTATTGTTTTCTATTTCTTCCTGTCATTGAGGGTAGACATGAGAATTCATCAGCTCTTCTGCAGTCTCCGTATCCTCCTCACATTCTTTTGTTGACAGCCGTGTTGTTAAATCTTTTCCATCCACATTTCTTAGATTGTCAGGTTCCTTTCATGCTTTTGTCCACTCATTGACAGAATCAGATTGTTTCCTGAACTCACATTTGCACTTGAAGTTGTGCAAATTTACACTTCCGAAATGTACAAATTCTTCCACAATGCAAGAACTTCTCCAAATGCATACTTTTCATGCTTTAGCCTAGGAGGAAGATGCACAGTTTTGATCAGGCTCATTATAAAAACATTTTTCTATAAGTAGATTTGCACATGATTCTGAAAAGTAAAAACAAAAAGTCTGCAAATCTGCAAAAGCCATGCAACTCCAGATAAACCAGTCTACTAAGGAATCCATGGGTCAGATTCGTAAAAAACTGAACTCATTTGAATCGCCCCTGGATTTCTCTGACATCCCCAGTGCATATAATCTATATTACCAAACCAGTTGCAATTTCCATCTTCACCAGAAGCAGGTCTTTTGTAAAACTAATGGGTCTTAACTGTCCATTCCAGATCAAACTGACTCAAAATACTTTTTGAGATTACAGAGGACAATATATCATTGCAGCCACTGTGGGGGCTTCAGTTAAATACAGAGGGAACAGGGCTGCCTGAGGGCAGGGGCAGAGGACAATCATCCACAGTCCTGTGCATCAGCCCTGCAAGCCCTGACTCAGTTACACCACAGCGTGTTCCCTACTTTGTACATGTTTATTGTTGGTTTTAGCAATATGATCCTGAAACGCCTTTTGATGTTGCCTGTCTTACCTTCAGCCTTTTTCATTTATTATACCCAGGTTTGTGCTTCTTTATGTTCTCTTTATTTGGACAAGACTTCCATTTTCTAAAGAAAGCTCCCTTGACACTGTTCTTTAACCACTCTGGCATCCTTTTGGACACACGGATGCAGTTCCTGATCCCTGTTGCACCTGTGAGCTTGGCCGCTTAACCTTTTCCTCCCCTCGGATGCCTCGTGCATCCGACCACCCACTCTCATCTTTAGACAACCGAGTTCTCAAATGAAGTCTCTGCTCTTCGCAGCACAGGTACAGATATCAGAGTCGGGGTGCCTCTGGACCTCCCAGATTTTCATACCCCACCCCCCACCTTCCCTTTGATTGATTTCCAGCTTTTGTGCAGCTTTTTCTAAAGCTGCATTTGGAGAGGTTGAAGTGCCCCCGCTAAGCCTTTGTTACTGGCAGGAAGTATTTTCAGCTAAAATACATCTTTAAAAACTTTTTTTTAAAACTTATGGCTAGTGGGAGAGCTGGGGAGATAAAAAGTCAGATAGATGGATTTGCCCCACCTATCACTGGAATAAGATCCCCAGAGTTTCTCCAAAATGGGATTCAGCCCTCAGGCTGAGAGAGCTTCCGGACCTCTGCTCTCAGGCCTGGTCACAGTGCCTTGCTGCTCTGCGTAGACTGGGCTTCCTATGCGTGCAGCGCACACCAGGTATGATTCAGGTGAGCATCCACAGCAATGGCATGGGAAATGCTAGGCTCTGCCTGCATCTTTTGTCCTTTCAAGGGCTGCACTCTGATCCATCATCTTCCCTTTCTTCATGCCGATCCCTCCGTCTTGGCTGTTTTGCTTCACTTCGTTCAGCAAAGGGCCCCTGGTTTGTTCTCTGGGGCAGTGATTACTACAGCCCATAATCCACTTACCTGGGCCGATTCAAGGGGCTAACGAAGTTTGCACCTTGGCTTTCTCTTGTCCCTTGGGACTTTTGTTGCCCTGCTGCTGCTATTTGTATGCTTCTAGCACATATGCTTTTCTTTTCTTGCAATGAGCTCAACTTATCTTTTTTAAAGAACATGGAATGGTCATCCAAGCCACTGTGTTCCCTTGTGCAAACCAGTCTCTGATCCAGGGAATGGCTGATAGCTGTCACCAGCACCTCTACAGCTTCAGGAAGGTCTAAGGAGTATCATAGTAGCCATCACCAGGAAAACTCCTCAGCTCAGTCTCTATACCATGTCCAGGAAAGAGAAAATGGAGAAAATCCTGATATCCTGGCTGCTGCTGAACCTTCAAACACCTTCTGTCAAGATGGACAACTGACAGGAATGAGGTACGGGGCCTTTGACCCCTTCAAATTCTAGCCAGATCATGGCCCACCATGAGCCGCCAGAAAAGATAAAGTGGCAGACGCTTCTGACTCCTTCAAGTGTGAACACTGCAAATGGAGGGACAGTGTGGCTAAATTTGGCCCACCCAAAGTCCCCATCCATCCCTTTGGGATTCCTCTTTGGGCACACCACTTCCCTATTCCTTTCTTCCAACCATTGATATTTTAATAATCTCATGAATTTTGCACAATTTTGTGCAGTTCTCAAAGATTAAAATGCCTCTCCTAAGGCTTAGCAACTAGCAGCAAGAGCTTAAAGCTCCTTTTTGCTGGTATTTTTGGCCTTCTACCTCTTTTGCCTCCAGCTGTAACCAAAACTGGAATGTGGCCTGCTGAGAACCCCAAAATAGAATTCAGAGCTTGGGCTCAGAAAGCTCTGACAACCTTTGCTAAAGTGACAGAGCGGGTTCTACAGTGGCGTGTTAGACCTTAGAGAAGGAAATGGCTAGAGCAAGCAGAATTTTTACAGTCCGTTACATAATGTGTCATCTACACCTTGGGAGATTGCAAGCTATTTCAGTGCATGAAAAAGGGGCAGATTTTTCTCTTGTCATCTCATCCTACATAAACTGAATATTATTTATTCTAAATGTACTAATAGGGGTTGGGAACACAATTGGCTCAATGCAGCTTTTTTGGTTATGTCCACATATAGAGATTCTGGAAATAACAAATCTCTCTCATCTTAAACAAAAACCTTTAGTTGGATTATTCAAAAGGAGACACAGAGCAAAACAGATTTTTAGAGCCGCACACACTTGTATGGCAGTTTTATTCAAAGACTCCACAAATTCCAATTGTGTCAGAGTGGCTGAGGAGTACAGCATATCACTTTGCTAACCAAGTTATTTTGTTCATGATTTAGAAATCATGGGCTGGGTACAGATTTTGGTACATGCAACTAGGCAAGCGGAGGTGGACTTTCCTGGCTCATCCTTCCCATGCCAACCTCCTGAAAATGCTGGGCAGAGGGTAAGGGAACCAGCTGAAAGGGGTGAGCTGTGAGAGGGGAGAATCCCCCAATTTGGTCAGAAGCAGCTTCTGTGCATAGACCATTCAGTCCATGGATCCTGGATCCAGCCTCGGGTTGAGTGATTTACCGAGATACTGTCTTTGTTTAATACTGTTCAGGATAATAATTTTGAAGGTAAGATACTAATACCTTTGTTATCTTATTAATGTGAGGGTGGTGGCAGCTTCTTCTTCTTCTGAAATTTATTTTATAACAATAATGATGATAATGATAGGATAATGACTGAATACATCAGATACTCTGTGCTGGTGGGAGGCAGGAAGCTGCAGTGAGGGGACAGAAGTGAGTTTTGTTCAACAGTTTTCTCCAACCTAGTGCCCTTCAGACGAGTTGGGTGATAACTCCCCATCACCTGCAGTGAGCAGAACCATAAAGGCTGAGGATGATGTAGTCTGTAGTCCATCCCCTTTGGAGGTCCCCGGGTTGGGGAAGACTGGTTCACTGCATGCAGAAATGTGCATCAAAATGTGTCTGAACAAAGAATAAATATCCCCTGTGAAAGCAACCAATTTTTCTACCTTTCTGTCATGTGTACCTGTTGAACATAACAAGGGTTCTGCACACCATGTCTGCAGCTTCACCTAGTGTGCTCCATCCTGTGATTTCAATGATGTCCATGCTCATGTAATCCCGATCCCAGATCAATCTTTCATAACTCAGGTCTTGCTGACAATGTACAGAATAGAGGTGAACACTGGCTACCTGCAAAGCTGCAACTGGCAAATGCCCACAGATGTTTTAATAAGCAAAACCCTGTTACAGCTAAAATGACTTTTTAGAATTGTGTCTGTGGGAGATCAGACCCCTGTAGGACAAGTGTCAGGAGAGTTAATTTCAGCACTTCCAAAATACCAGCAGGACCGTTGATCTCATATGCAAGTCACTTTAGCCAAAAAGAAGGATAGTTTTGCCAGCCCACAAAGCAAAATGCCTCCAATTGGAGCCAGGATGGGTTGATTATCATTATCCACACAGTTCACTGGGCCAAATCCATCCCTCAGTGTAATTCCATTAAATGGTATCAAATCCTCCTTTAAACATCCCTTTAGAATGAAGAGCACTGAGCAGGCTTAGGAGAGATAGGAACAGTCCAGTCCTCATGTCAAGAGATATGCCATGGACCATCATGCAAGTCCATGGTTTAAGCATCATTTTGATGTTCACGCTGATGATATCCATGGATTATCCGGTCGCTGCTCACCCATTTGACATGCAGGATGACAAAGACCACAGCTGAGCACCGAGAGAAAGGCCAAACATGAATTACTGAGGATCCTCTTATTGTTGCCTGTACCTGGACCTCTGTAGAGTAGGAGTAATACTTTAGGCAGTAATAAAAGTGCTGTTCCTCAACTGATCTATGACCTTTGAATATATAGAAGTCCTGCGAAGGAAGCCAAAGCACATTTCCATATTACTGATGGTTGCAGACCATCATTCTTGAAGGGAGAAATCCAATGGCCCCATGGCATTGTTGAAGGATCCTGGAGATTCCCCCACTTGAGGTCAGTGATAGTAAGTTTGGAAGGGCCAATTGGAGATCTGCCTGCACTTTCCCCATCTACCCGCAGCTGGTATGGAAAGGGCTTGCTTCCTCGTTGCTGCAGACTGAGGCTCCCTTTTGGAGGATGTGGCTTTTGGGGGAAGGCCTCGGGTGTTGGGAATAGTGTCCAGGTGGTTGGAATATGTTTCCAACAGGTATTGTGGTCTGAAGCCATGTAGGGCTTTATAGATTAGAACCAGCACCTTGTATGACGCTTGAAAGCATATTGGGCCAAAGGTGGTGTTGCATGTTCAGCTTGGGGCTTGATTCCTGGCGGGTGTCCTGTGGATGCTGACTGTGCACACCAGGGACTTAGACTCCAGGCTGATGCAAACCCATCTAAGTCTGGGGAGCTGAGCCCAGGGAAACAGGATTCCCGCATCCAGATGGATTCCTCACACATCCCTAGTCTGGAAAACTGAGAGATCTGGGAGTATCAACAGGGTCACAGTCCCCCATCTCTTTCCAGGTCATTGTGCAGGGCAACCAAAGTAGTTTTATACCAAACCTGGCCTGACGTTGGACTGAAATAACCAGTCTAATCTAAGAGTGCCTTTGACACCACCTACTCAAGGACTTTGCCCAGGAAGGAAATATTCACCACCGGGCCAAAGTTATTTGGGCCTTCTGAGTCCACACAGGGATTCTTCAGGAGTAGCCAAATTCTGCCTCTTTGAGGCAGCATGGAACCACACCACCCTGGAAAGAGGAATCAATCACCTTCCCAGACCAGCTAGTTGCTCCCTTTCTGATAGCTTTTATAAGTCAATAGAGGCAAGGAACCAGTACAGGTGAGTTTGCACGGATGTGTCCAGGCAACCATGTCAACATCCTCAAGCTGTAACAACTCAAACTCATCCCATCTGTGCTCTGGAAACCTTACATTCAGCAGTTGCAAAACTTGAGTCTAAATCCCAGTGAATGCAAGAGATTCTATCCTGGAAGTGCCTCACAAATATATACTGATATAGGTTTAAGATCTCCTTGAGGCCAACATGCAATAAGACCTGGATGACCTTAAAGACCTGCACTAGGCAACAAATAAGAGATTGGATAAAGGCTGTGAGTTGTGTGTTGCTTCTTTGCCACCTTTACTTTGCCACCCTAAACTATCCTGAGTATGGGCACTTGCTTAATTGCACCCCCAGGAGGTCTTCACTCAAGCCATCTGGTATATTGTGTCATCATTCTCTGCTCCATGACATACTGTGGAGGCACACCGGCCCTGCTAAGGAGGAGACATGCAGGAGTGATCATGTCAGCTCCCTGGGTCATCCCCGTATTCCAGAACTCAAGCACGGATTCAACAGAATCCCCAGCCAGGTCAGCCAGAAAACCCCAAAGGACTCTCTGGAAACCATCCAGATCCATCAGCATCCTGAGTGGAACATCTGAATAAGCCACCTCACCCTTGAAGAGGGGGAGTGTCACCATTAGGCTAAATCTCAACAAGCAGTGCTGTGATCATGTCAGAAAGATTCTTTCAAAGATCACTGTTCCATGCCTGGCTGAAAAAACAAAACCAGGGTATACTGTACAATTCACAAGCACCCAATAAATGCCTTGGGTGGAAGAACTCCAGGTCTAGCTTATGGAGAAAGAGGTCATAGTTCTCAGGCTGCCTTTGTCTGTCGACAGAATCTGATTTCATAGAACCGCTCTGATTGCTGCCCAAGCAAGAGAAATGGTGCTACTCTTACTAGTAGGAGAGGTCTGAGCAACAATGGATCCGTCAAGTTGAGGGAGCCACTGACTGTGTCTGACAGTCCAGCATGGGTGAGCAAACCTCCTCGTTTTTCTGCCATTTTAGGACAGAACGAGCAAGAAGGGGTACTAATCTGTGTGGCAGGGCTGGTGGTGGGTCGCAAGTCCAGGTGTTCTTTATCAGGAGCAGCAAGCAATCTTACCATTAAAAGGCAGGGAGGGTAAGATTGCTTGCTACTACTTTTCGTAGTAGAAGAAAAGGAGGGAATGGTAGGGGAAAGAAGCACAGGTGTTTCTAAAAGGTCAATGAGCACATTATAGGAAATCCTGAAAACCTTTTTATAGTACAAGGTAGGGAAGAGAGCTGGGATGGGGAGGTGGATGCTCTCCCGAAACCTCTGTGGGCCAGATGACACCATGGTGTGCATGGCCGCACCGCAGTGTCTTTGTTTCTTGACACAATGCGCCAGCCGGGTGAGGGAAGGCATGGCACGGGTGAGCCACCCCCAACACCTCCTGCCCCATCCTCCTCGAGGTGGAAGGTGTGGCTCTTGCAAAACCCTTCCTGCATTGCACCGCTCACCTTCTTCACTGTGATTAGTCTCCTTCCAGGGGGCTTTTGCAGAGGGCAGGGAAGGGTGGGAATCCCCCTGTTCCCTCCAATCATTGCAAGAGAGGTTCTCACCCCCTTCCCAAGCCTCCGGTAGACTCCTGGGGTTGCGGCTTAGGTGGGGGCCATGGCCCAGGGGGAGAAAGCTAGGATGGGGAACTTTCTCAGCACTGGAACACCCATGAGCGACATTCCCCTCCACTGATATAGAGGATCAACTTGTAAGATCCTCGCTGGGGGTGCAAGATACCTGGATGTTATGCTAATAGACCCAAGGAGCATCGGGATGCCTTCTGCTGGACATGGAGGGACTGAGAATGGTCCTCTTCCCCACATTGTACTATTGTTGGCTGGTCTCAGCAGTTTGGAGCTGCAATGTAGTAAAATCACATGTGCTCCCCCGTGATGACATTTTTTCTCTTATTTTTTGCAGCTAAATGGAAAGGAAAAATAAGCTTGCACATATCCCTAAGATCAATTTAAATCCGGAGAGATAAACAAATGAGCTGTACCCAGAGTAGCAAATGTGCAGTCTAAGGTATCTGGAAATAAAACTGTTTCTTCTGTGAGGTGACAGAGACAGATATTGGCCAATAAGATTAGACAACGGATCGTCGGGCTTGTGCTGCTTTAACACACTCTAAAGGAGATTGAAATGCCAGCACCAAACTTTTTGGAATCAAATCAAGGAGTGCGGTGTTTTGACATTAAAAAAAATGGCTGAAACTTTCTGAAACAGAGCAGGTGTCCCCATTATTACAAATGACATGATAATGGCGGTATCCACCTAACAGGGACATGATCAAATCCCTCAAAAGGTCACAGAAAGAGCAACAGTAGAATACCTCATTTAAAAAACAGAGAGGAAGGAAGAACCCAATTCACAGCACACACAGAGATTCCAGCAATGAAGCAGCAGCACTTAGATCACTGAGTTCTTTAAAAAGTTAAAGTTCTTCAAGTTTGTGGATATCGCCATAAACTGATTGCAGGGAACTCTGAGAGCATGAATGGGCACGGAAATGGCAAATGTAGTTCAGGGGAAGTAAACACACAGTGGTGCATGTGGAAGAGGAAATCCTAACTTTACGAATGCACTGGTGGGATTTGAGCTGGCAATGACTGAGCAAGAAAGGAATCTTGGGGTTGTGGTGGGTAGCTCAAAGGATGCATTGACTCGGTTTGCCCAGCTGTGGAAAAGTCAAATTCCATGTTGGGGATCATAAGGAAAAGAGCCGAAAATAAAACTGGCAATATCGTGGTACCCTTAGGCAAACCTAGGATGCAAGCACACCTGGATATCGGGTGCAGTTCTACTCACCACGTCTCAAATAGGAGATTGTAGAGCTAGCAAAGGTACAGCAAAAGGCAACCGAAATGGACAGAGCCTGGGGCAACTTCTTTACAAAGTTGTAAGCTCCTTTTTTCTTGGAGCTTTTCAGCTTAGAAAAAGGGTGAATAAGGGGTAGACATGATAGAGATCTATAAATATGGTATGGAAGGGAACACCTAGCTCACAGGCCAGATCTGGAGGCTGCTGCCCCCTTCCACCCTGCTGTATTCCATTCCTCCAATTTTATTTTATTTTATTTTTTTAAAAAGTGTATCTCTAGCAGTTATGGTGCACCCAAACAGCCATATCTAGCTTGTTTGCAAGCAAAATTTGGTGTTTTGGTGTGCTGCAGCTGCTGCAGAGGATCCAGAGAGTTAAACCAAAGAGAAGTCTTGCAAGCAACAGGCAGACTTCTCGACTTTGCCAAGCCTTTGTCCAAAGAAAGTACGAGATCATTTCCCTCCATCTCTGTGGCATGGAATGACGGGAGAGCCAGGACAGAGCACCTAGTTGAAGTATAGAATTCTCTACCACAAGATGCAGTGATCATCACCACCTTTGACAGCATCCAAAGATCAGATAAAGTAGTGCAGAAGAGGGCTATCAATGTAGTCATAGTGGCTACATATAATCTCCAAAACTAGAGACGGTGTGCTTCGAAATACCGGTTGCTGGGGAACAACTACAGAAGGCTATCGTTAACAGCATCCTTAACTAAAGTACCTGAGTAAAACAAGTAGGATCTTATGTATTTAGCTTTGGCTGGATTATATCCTCAACATGGACTGAATTGCCCATTGTGATCCTCCTCCTGGACTGAAAGTTGGGTTAAAACCTATGCACCTTTCTAGAAGTAAGTCCCATGGTAAGTGGGGCTTGCATCAGAATAGACTTGCATCCAATAGAGTTGTGAAGCTGCAGTCATAAACACACTGAGGAGCAAGCCCTCATGGACACAGTGAGAAATACTTATGAGTAAACATGCTCTGCTAGACCGGAATCCTAAACAGACTGAAAACTAAATTCCATTCTAATCAATGGGAATTACTTTTGAGTAAACATGGTTAGGGTATGGCTCCAAGTTGCCTTTCCATCTGTTCACTTTTCCATTACTGGAACTCTTCTGTAATGGAGATAGCTCTGGCAGCTAGAAAGGAAAGGCTTTGAAAAATAGTCCCTAGCAATCAGTAAATGCAGAGGAGTAGATTTGTTATGTGATGTTCTGGTTTCAGCAGTAGCATGTGCGGAGATAGTGAAATGAGCCATACCAATGCAGAAGCTATAACAGGCATCTATTTAATTATGCCTTATGTTCAAACCATTCCATTTTTAATTAAAATCACTGAATTGACTAATAGAAGAACAACCATGGAAGAGTCATGTTTTGAAGACCAAGAAATAATAATTTATCATTTTTTCCCCTGAAGGAGTAGCACTGTCATCTTTGATTTTAATCAAGATTAGAAGAGAAGAAATGCCAAACACAAAGATCTAGCTAACCTGCTACACTATATTGCATCCTTCCTTGATTACACAAAGGAACAGGTGTACAAAGCATCCCTTTATAAATGTGCACTAGTGCCCTGAATTGGGGGATCTAAAATCTAGAAACTTCGGAGCGCTAGAATATCAACTCTACCATACAGGAATTGTGGAGCAAGTTCAGGCATGAGGACTAGCCTGCCCTTTATGTTCATCCTTTCTCAAGACAATATGGAAGCCTCCTTTCCTCTTTTCCTATGGACTGTGTGAAAGAAAGCTTCATCCAAAGCTTCAGCCTTACTAAAGAATCCATGGGGGAAAGTCCAGCAAACCAGTGGAAATGTACACATGTGAAACTAGGTGCAATCTGGCAAACAGTCCTCCAACTTCTGCTTGTGAAATTCTCCTCAGACTGCCTAGCTGTCTGTGGAGTCATTGATTGATTCACAAATCTCAGCATGCCTACGCTGCAAATGGAAACTAGTATGAAATTGAAACTCACATGGAGGAAAAAATGGTGCTGTTGATAGAAAGTGCAATCAATATGTATATTAGGAACAAGGGGAAGGAGTGATGGGAAATCAGTGATGTGGTGGACTAGATCTAGAGGGGAAGAAGCTGAGTTACCTCCAGGTTATTAATGGCTCTTGGAAGAAGCATGACTCTCTCCCAGGGAGTCCACCTGGTCTCTGCCATTGCCACTGTCCTCTTTCTCACCACTGCTACCACTTACTTACTTGACAAGCAGGGAGAAAAAGGCTGGGGCATTTGCTGACCCACCTTCTTCTCACCACCTCCATTTCTGGTCCACAGGCAGAGGCTGGAGGAGAAGGAAATTGCAGTGTTGGAGAAAAGAGGCCCTTCCATGAAGCTCTCTCCTTGCTGGGGTTTCCTGGCAGATGCCCAATTATGACAGAGCTGGGATGAGAAAATGAGGAGTTAAGAGCCTAAAAATGGGATGGGCCAAGGGAAGTTCTGTAGAAATAAGGGCTGAAAATGGAGAGAAGGAATGGGGGTATACCAGAACACCAGAGGGAGAAGTCTGAAGGAGGGAAAATGGGAGGGAAAATGGGCAGGGCAAAGGTGACAAGAGAGAAGTCGCTTGGAAAGAACTGGCCCATCCTTGGATGGCAGCCTCTCTAATGAAATGGTCTCAGGGTTTGTCTCTTTAATGAAATGGTATCCATTTAAGTCTGTAGTGCTGATGTGCCCTAAGAAATGCAGCACAATGACAGGGCAGCAGGAAGAATGGTCAAGGGAATAAAAAGCGGGGGGGGGGGGGAGCAATACAAAGAGAGACGTACATTAATTCCAGGACAGACTATTTAAGTGTAAATATATGGATCCATAAACACAATCACCATAGTTACATGGTTTCCACAGCAATGCACTTACCATGCTACCTTCTCCATCATACTGCACCTGTCACATGTCCCAGCAGCCCCCATGAACAAAATTCCCTTTAGCACTCCATTGTTCCCTATGGACCTCAGCTGCCTCTTCCTGATTGTTGCATTGAGGTTTTGAGGAGGGTTCTTCCCTTTGCCCCTCCTGAGTGTACTTGCATTTCTGTAGCACTTCCTAGCCACTCTTTAAAACTAAAGAGTTTTAAAGTTATATCATCATCATCATCTAAACTTTTTAGCAGTGATTCCTGCCTTCTTATTTGTGCATTCACTCACTTTCTCCCTCTTCGACAAAGTAAACAAGGTGATGGGCACATCATTCAGACAACTGGAAAAAAGCAGCATTGACGTGTGTTGCTAAGGTACTGTGGATAGTAGAAATTGGATGGCTAGAGTATCCCCTTCCATTGCTGCTCTTTCCATAGGACTCTATGATGTTTCCTCACTACCAATGTTGAAATAGAGCTTCCAGGTCTGGACATCATGAGAAGCAGCGATGAAGCATGGAAACCTTACAGCAAATCACCACATCTTTCCATGCTTTGGGGAAACCAAAAGTACTGTTCTGAAATGCCATGACTGGATTCCCACAACACAACAAATCAACTGTGGTAAAAATTCTCCATGGCATTTCATGATATGTGAATATTGTGAACTCAAGATGGTCAATAGGCTATCCGTGGCTACTAGTCCTGATTGATCTATGCTACCTCCACTATCAAAGTGAGATTGCCTAAGTATATGAGTTGCTGGGGAATATGGGTGGGAGGGTACTGTTGCATTCATGGTTGCAGGCAGCTGTTTTGCCATTGTGTGAACAGAAATCTGGACTAGATGGAGTCTGATCTAGCATGGCTTTTCTTATGTTTTTAATGTGCAGTTTACCCATTTCTTGTATAAACTGTATGAAGGTACAATCTTACACAATGCTTACAAGATGGAAGGATACTTTAGAAATATTTTAATCAATCAATCAATCAATCAATAGAATAAATAAATACAAATGGTCCATAAATACAATTAGGAAACAGTACATACAGGTATGATTAGCAGTGATTAATGTGTGCAGGGTCCGCAGCCTGGGAGTGCTCCTCGACCCAGAGCTAGCGTTGGAAGCTCAAGTGACAGCGGTGATGAGGAGCGCCTTCCTTCAGCTTTGGCTGATCCATCAGCTGCGTCCCTACCTGGAGAATGACTGCCTGGCAACAGTGACACATGCATTGGTCACTTCCCGATTAGACTTCTGTAACGCGCTCTACGTGGGGCTGCCCTTGAAGACGGTCCAGATACTTCAATTGGTGCAAAATAGAGCTGCCAGGCTGCTGACGGGGACTGGGCGTTGTTCTCATATAACCCCAGTCCTCCGTCAGCTCCACTGGCTTCCCATTGAAGTCCGGGCCCAATTCAAGGTGCTGGTTATCACCTACAAAGCCCTGAACGGCTTAGGCCCTGGTTACCTAAAGAAGCGCCTGCATCCATATATGCCCTCCCACCCCCTGAGATCTGCGGGAGAGGCCCTTCTCCAGGAACCCTCCATGAAGGATATTAGGAGGGTGAGTACCCGGAGGAGGGCTTTCTCTGCGGTGGCGCCCCACCTATGGAATGCGCTCCCCAGAGAGGTCTGCCTGGCGCCGTCCTTATTTGTTTTTCAGCGCCTGGCCGAGACCTTTTTATTTAAATGCTATTTTAACTGTTAATGGTTTATTTGTTGGTTTAAATTGACCAGGCTGGATCCACTATTTTATTTTATTTTATTGTATTGTATTGTATTGTATTGTATTGTATTGTATTGTATTGTATTTATTTGATGAATTTTTTGTATTTTATATGGGATTTTAATGATTGTAAGCCGCCCCGAGGTTCATGCGATGGGGCGGCATATAAGTTGTTTAAATGAATAAATATATAAATAAATTTCCAGGCTTGTTACAATGCATGGGTCTCCTAGGGGTGTCCTGCAGAGCCAAACTGCATGGCACAGTTTTTTGATCTCAAGACAAACTTCCATGTCCTGCTCAATTCCTTAGAATGGGATTGTGCAGCTTGTGACTCTCCAGATGTGTTGGCCCATAGCTCCCATCAGTCCTAGCCAGTTCTGTCAATGGCAAGGAATAATAGGAGTTGTAGTCCAAAGCACCTGGAGGGCCACAACATTCCCACCCCTGCTGTAAAACTGTACCTGAGCACTACTCCAATGACTCGGTCCTTGTGAAAATGTGTGGGGCAAGGGGATGATTGGTTAGTCCCTAAATGGACTCAGAAATTGCTCATAGGAAAAATAAATAAAGCTACTGCATACCCTTTCTTTGGTTTCATGCAAAAATCCGTCATGGACTGGCTGAGACATTCTCATTTAAAAGAACCCTGCAATTTTGGTTTTCCCCTCCTCAAATTATCAATATTTACCCAGGGAAGCACATGGTCAGATCATTGATGCCCTTACAGAGTACTCCTATGCACATCCACTGGGAAGTATGCCCTGCTGAGTTCCATGAGGCTTTCCCCCAGGTATCTGCATATAGGGTTCAATCCTTCATTTACTTCTTTTATAACAGGCTGGTGACTTCTCCAAGAAAAACACATTGCACCAGTCCCCTTTCTTCTACAAAGTCAGAAGTTCTTAAAGTAACACATGCTGTCTCTCTCTCTCTGTCTCTCTCTCTCCCCCTCTCTCATAGGCCCGCCCCAGGGCAGTAATTATAAGGAATTTCTGTCTATCCTGGAAATGAGTTTCAGATGGCAGAGATAAAACTGGCAAGATGCTAAAATGCAGACCCCCTCTGAGGCTCAAGGAGATGAACCAGCTCTGGTGCGTATCACATAGCACTGCAGTAAATTGCGAGTTAATGGACATGGGGACTTGGTTACTTCAGGGGGCCTCAGAGGAAGATCAAATGCAGGGTAGTGAGACCACACTTTTTGGAAGAGGTGACCCGTATGCTACTTTTTTGCTGTGAAACAAAAACAAGTAAGCGGATGTGAAAGGATTTAACAGAAGGCGTGTCCACACATTGAAGTTTTTATGGGGAAGGGGTGAAATGGGCATCCAACACAAATCCAGCCCATGCAAGTTTACATAGTCTGGGACCTCAGAGTATGTTGGTGCATTTCCATCTGCATGTAGCTGCGGATTTGGCAGGAAGGCGATCACAGCAAGAGTTCAAGCTGCACACTTGCCATGCTCTGGTGCACAGTGTCAAGGCGGGATCCTCCTGAAGCATCATCCCTGCTGTGCTTGTTTCTGTTAAAACCAACACCTGCTCTTTTGCCTCTCGTTAGCTGTTCTGAATGAGAAAGCTGCACTGGCGGTCATGGGAGGTGGAATCATCAGCAGCCTTGTCTTTCGTTCAGAGTTTTGCAAGAGGATCGCCTTCCGTTGGCGTGTCATTCCCATGTTGACGACATCACTGGTCCACCTGCAGTGTGGCACCGTTGCACCCTCACACCTTCGCTGTGCCCGCCGAGGAACCCAGCACCTCCCACAATTTGTTCATTAAATAACACTGCTGCTCACTGGCAGCTGGGATGGCTTGGAACAGCAAAGTGCAGGCCTCCGATGGTGTAGCTTCCATCCTCTTCCCCCATAAATGTCTCTGGACTATACGGTACGTGTGACTCAGGGATGTCTAAGGAAGTGGCCCTGGCCAATGGCTGCAAGACAATTCTTTCCTCTGCTGCACAGCCATCTTGTGGTGGCGCCAGGACCACCTGCTCTTCTGGCAGGGGCTTCTGGGAGTTGAAGTCAAAAACATTTGGAGTGCTCTCTCCTGCCCATCCTGGTCTAACACGCTGGCACTGCTGTCAGGCTTAAACCATGTTCCCATGGGCTTAACTCTTGTGGCCATGTTTCTGAGAAGACGTTGCGGGGAGGTCATTCTCCAAAAGGAATACCTAGTCCAAGTGCACTAAGGTCAATTCCAGGGGCATTTTAATGTAAAGAATAGCACCCAAAACCTTTGAAGCCAGTTGAAGAGCTGTTCATACTTTAAGTGCAAGCGTGCACATTGACTGATGGGTAATACAATGGGGGTTTTTTCCTTTCAGGTAAATGCACTCATGAAAACAGCAGAAGAGCCAGGCAGACCGAAGACCCATCTTGTCTTCAGTGGCCAAAGTAACTGTAATTAATTAGTTAGTCAAATCCTACCTTTTTTTGGTATTGCAAGCCACTCAGGTGCCTTATGTAATTCTCCTCCTTTCCCTTTTATCCTCACAACAACCCTGTGAGGTAGGTTGGACTGAGAGTCTGTGACTGGCCCAAAGTCACCCAGTGAGTTTCATGGCCAACTAGGACAAAACCCCAGATTGCCCCAGTCCAACACTCAAATAACGATGCCACACCAGGCCAAACTACCAGGAAGCCCTGCATGGGGCATGGATGCAGAAGGCATACCCCACTCTGGCTCCCCAGCAACTAGCCCACAGAGGCTCCCTGCCTTTGATACTGGAAGGAATGCAAACTCATCTCAACTAGTAGCCACTGATAGCCTCTTCCCTCTATGAATATGTCTAAGCCCCTTTTAAAGCCTTCCAACTTTGGTTGCTATCGTGACATCGCACAGTTCTGAATTCTACAGCTCAGCCAAGCACTTCCTTGTATTCGTCTCCACACGGCCTGCTGCAAGACTAAATTAGGACCAAAGTCATCTCCTCTGAAATCAATACGACTTAAGTCTGAGGTGACTAATCCATGGGATTCGCGATTGCCACATGGGGAATCCAAGGAGTTGCAAGACTTCTTTTGCAGTCTCAGTATTTATAGGACCACCCTCTACACCCCGGTCCACTAGCCAACTTGTCTTGTGTGGCCCTGGAAGTCCTGCTACGTAACATCCTTCTGAGAGAGAGGCCCACTTCCGGTGCTCGGAAAAGCCTCTCACTGCCTCCTTCCCAGAACAAGATGCCCCATCCTTGGAGCACTTTCTAAACACGGGCTTCCGATCTGCCGCAAGCTCTCTGCCAGTTTCACGAAGAAAATCACTGAGTGGTGGCGGCCAATTCCAGCAGGTAGGTTTTTCCATCCAGCAGCAGGAGATGCTGCCATCAAGTTCTTATTTGCAGGATTTAGTAGCTTCCGCGTGAGAGTACTACTGTGAGACCGCTTGCTGTTTGATGGGGGTGCCCCTGAAGTTTAAAAGCTGCTTCCAGAGTTTTGTTGAAACAGACAAGATTCCGTCGACGGCGCACCAGCCGGAGAATCATTAATACCAACACACTTCAGGATGTTACTCTGTGCTTGCTCCCTTCCTGGCAGTCGGAGTTTCAAACTAATTAATTCCTGTGATCTGAGCCATTCCCTTTTATTAATAGTATCAGCATGTGTGATGCCTGCACTGTTGCCGATGATGTGCTCTCTCCAGGGATGCTATCAGCATGCCATTGGAGGTTTTCAAAAGTTTTCCTTGGTAGTGTTCATTTTATTCTCATTCTCTCCAGGTTTTCAGCAGGCTTGCAGGCAACATATTGGTGCTACCAGGATGCTTTCAGGAATATATATTCAAGGACATTTGGCTGTGTCATAAAATTGCTCCGGAATTGGCTTTACACAGCAGGATCACCTGCCTAATATTGTCAAGTGAAAAGGAGTAAGCCGAGGTCAGGGCTCACAAAGCCCATAATAACGTGTTCCCTGCATCTTGCAAACTTAAGACTCGACATTGCGCTCTCCCCTATTTCTCCATAGAGCCTCTACCTCTGGCTTCATGATGATCCCTCCCATGATGTCATGCTCCCTCTGGAGGAATCCTCTTCAGAGGATGCTCCAGTGCTCTCTGAGCTGAACACCTGAGCAGAGAAGAAGCAGATGAGGAGGAAGCTGGGTCCTCAGAAGAAACTGCATTCAGGTTATTCCCTCAAGGTCCAGAAACCACTGGAAAGGGAACACTTCCTTGGAGGGAACATAGGTGCCTAACAGTGCTGGCTTGGCCAGCGGCTCACCTTGTGAGCCGCCCCAAGGCTTTGTTGCTATGGGGGTGGCATAAAAATGTTTTAAATAAATAAATAAACTTCCAGGCAAAGAAGTGCCTGTCTAGGTCCCAGGCCACCTGGTAAGTAAATGATTACTCACGAATAACTTCTTTCCTCATGTGTAAGAGCTCTCCTCGAGCGCCCCTGAGGCCTGCGGTTGTGCCCCGGTCAGGATTTGGGCTTTAACACCTCCACTTCCACACAGAGAGTTGGAGTAAAGTCTGTTTCTCCAGCTCCCAGACCCGACTGTCTTGCTCTCTGCAGAACCCTGTGTGTCCTTGGCTTTTGCACTCAGTACTGACCTTTCCTGGTTTCTAGCTTCTCTAAGCAGTGGCCATGATGGGACCCCAAAAACTAGTATGGGGAGGACACTCATTGGGACAGCTGGTCTTGGTGGTAATTCCCAGTGCCCTTCCTGAGGGGTTTGCCACAGAATCCTTGAGAAATCATGACAACACTTTTAAACAGTGTTTAGACATTTAACAGCCCGAGGCACACGTTCATGTCTATATAAAGACGAACTGGAAATGTGACTAACAAACAAAAAAGCAAATAAATGGTCTAGCTGACAACAGTTGTAATATTAGGAAGAGCCCCGTGATTTTCCAGGGGTGCTTTAAAATTCTTTGGCCAGAGAAATTTAGTCGTGGTTCACTCCCATTGAAGTCAAAGGGACATTTGGAGTCCTATGAGGCACAGTCAAGTTGCACTTTTTATTTAAGTGTGGCTAACTCTTGCTGGATTCAATTCAGTCTGATTGTACTCTGAATCAATGTTCATCTTTATTGTACAGCCCTATGCCTTCCCTTCTATTTCATTGTTATGAATTGATCTGTGAAGATCTCATTTCAAATAACATACTACACCCAATATAATAATGCTTTTCCATGTTGGTACCATTTGTTTCTCTTTTGTAAGCTTGAACATTATTGAGGAAACATATTGCACTTACAGCTGCTTTTCCAATCATTAATCCTTAGTTATCTATTGTTTAGTTGTTGTGGAGCATGAGGGTAGAAAGCCAAGTCATGCACATGTGTCTAATAACAATGATTTTGTGCATGCAGATTTTCTAAACTTTTCCCCCCTGAAATTAATTTCCTCAATTACTTTTGCACATTGTAACCAAATGCAACATGCTAATAATTATGAAATAGTATAAAGCTATTTTGTGTCTACTTAAATTGCTCGATTATAGAAACACTAAATAAAGATAACAAATTGCTATTAGGAACATAGCAAACACAGTATTTAAGCCTACGGCAGTTAAACAAGCCTCCTTCCTCTGATGGTGGACAAGTCCTTTTTATTATAGATTCTGTTTCCGAATGGTAATGTTGCAAGGAATGGAATAGCCACTTCCTAAAGCAACTGCCCTGTATTCTAGTAATATAATCTTGGCCCTCTTAAACATCACTTCTTACAAAAATCATTATTTGTTCATGATGACTATTTATCATCATAGAAATGAAATGTATAAAACTATTGCCTATCACAACAAAATATCATATTAAAATGGTATGTGCCAGACATTACTGTTTTGATGGTTTATTTAGATAGTGGGATGATGGATTATTTTCTCAATGAATGGGCAATAATGTGCAAGGAAGTAATTATTCTGTTTAAACACTGAAAATACACTTCTCCTTTGCAGATTATGTCACCAGTTATACTCTTTGATGGTGCTGTATAGAGCATTTGGCATATAGAATACATTTGCCTTGATTTGGAGATCTATGCAAAATGAGCGGTTCTCACTGGAATAGCTGCACTCCATTTCATGTCCACCTGTTGCGAAGGCTTGAAACCCCGTCCATGTGGTTTCATTCACTTCTTGATTACATTTCAATGATGTTCAAGTAGCCAATGTTCTCTGGGCAGTTTATAAAGGCTAAAACCCCCTTTGTAGTTTCTAAAATACATGTTATATATTGTATTAAAGGGGCAATCCTGACATTGTTGAGACAGGTGGGATTATTTGGAACCCCAGCTTTTGCCTTCCCATACGGATGGCAGACAGAGAAAAACAGAGGATGCTGCTGGGCTATGGAGATGGGGGAAAGGGGTAGGACAGGGACAGGGAGGGGAGAAAGCAGACTCGACAGCATATGCCATTTTCTGTTGGCACCCCAGCACCCTTCTCTCTCCCTCCCTCCCTGGCACTTTACCTAGATGCCCAAAAGACGCCATCATGATGAAATGTGAGCTGCAAGTCACCACTGCCCTGCCTGACTTGGTGCCTTGGATGCATGCAAGCCATCGAGACTGAAGACTTACATGCATCTGAAACAGGATGCTTGGAATTGTACGTGTTTAAGTTTACTATACAAACCTAAATATAAATACATATCACAATGTTTAATATTTAATAACCTGGGGGTGAGCAATGTGGTACTCAGATGCTCCCACAGCTTCTCCCACTGCACCTCTAGTGCTGCGAGGATCAAATCTGGCCTGCTTGCAAGGGTTAATTGCAGCCTGCGACAAAACTAAATTTAGCTTCTTGCGGGGTTCTGTTTACACGATGAATTGGTTTGCTCCTCAGTTTTAGCCACAAATGCCATAGGTTCTTTTCTCCCAAATTTTTGGTGGTACCCCATAACTGCGCAGCACTCCGAAGACAGAATGTGGATTGGTCCTAGGACTGAAAATGGCAGATGGACCTAGCACAGTTGCCTACCCCTGTTCTGAATCCAACAGTCATTTGACTTTTGTAGGAGGCCAAATCTGCACTAACAAATTCTGTAGGGAAGCCAGTTTGAACTGCATGTCAGCATCTCTGCAGAGAGACCTAATACTGGTAATCTATGTCTCACTTGCAAAGCTTTGCTTGTTTAAATAGCAATGTACTGCAATCTAGGTCTACAGTTCCCTTGGGTGACAGACCAGACTGAGAAATCTCTCAAAACTGTGACTTACTCTGCAAAACTTGATTTCCAACTTGTGATGATGAGAAGAGAATAGTGGTGCCAAAGGTGTTGAGAAGACAAAAGGTTTGGGAAAGCTATGATTGGATTCTTTCTGGCTGGCAGGCAACTTCAACCACAACTAGTTCTCTTATCAAGTGGTTTTACAGTCCTGTCTCTTTCGGTGTGTCTCGCGTGTCTGCCCTAAAGCGCCTACACTTAGCTTCTCCCCACATGAACTTTCCCTTTCACTGCCACACAAAGAAAGTCAAAGATTTTGTTCAACAACATTTGTTTAGGCACCTCCTTTAACTGCAAACATCAGACAAGGGGGGTTATAATGGATAGTTTAGACACATACACGCGATTACAAAGGGACCCAGGGTTTAGTATAAGCCTGTTCACACTGAAGTATGAATTGCATGCATGACACACTGGATCATTACTTCAGATCTTCACTCCCCAGAAAGAGCACCTCTCACATTGCAGGGAAGGCCATAGCTAGGATGTTGAGCTTGCCTGTGAGCAGCAGCAGGTTTCCAGCCAGCCATAACATGCTGGCCCCGTGGACCGGGGAAGGAGAGTGCCCTTCATCTATTCATCCCTCAGCAAACACGCCTGTCATGGTGGGCCGAGTACAGATGGACAGAGGACTGGGACGTGCCAAGCACTGGGAGAGGGCATGGAGCTGCAGTGCATCTCCCTCCAGGGGGGCTCCTCAGGCAACACACCCTTGGCCCCCCTCCTTTAGTAAGTCATCCATCTCATGGCCACCGTCTCCAGTTGCTCCGGCTCCTCTCCTCTTGCCAGCTGTTCCATGACAGGCAGGGGGCAAGCAGGATGTGGCACCCACCACTCTTCTTTCTCCGTGGTTTGGGACAGAGTAAGAGGCCAGTGAGGAAGCAGCTTGTGACGGTGCAGGGGAAGAACATCTCATCTACGGGTCCTTGCTGGGATGTGGGTCCTGAGCAGGAGCCCATCCTTGGCGGCAGCCCCGCTTCTGCCCACTTTGTGCATGGAGACTCCTCGTGCCTCAGTGTGAAGCCTCTGTCCATTCAGCATAACAGGCAAGGAAGCTGGCAGAATTAGCTTTTTGCAGATTCCAGCAACAACCTGATTTGCACCTCTTGGACTAAGTGTGGTTCCAAATCCAGCTAGCTGCCAGTTTTCATGCTTCTCTAAATATTGCAGTTCCATCCTGCAACCTTGCCATTTAAAAGTAGCAAAGTAACGTATTTTTTGGGGAAAAGCACACAGAATTAAATACATATTTTATTTATTTATTTATTTATTTATTTAGGGGACTTCTATGCCACCCCATTCGCCGAAGCCTCGGGGCGGCTCACAACCATAAATAAATAGAATTCAATAAAACAATATAAATTAACAATATAAATTAAGTCGCCCTGGCCAAAGAATAAAATGAATAAATATTATTAACAATTAAAATAACATTTGAATAAAAAGGTCTTCGCCTGGCGCGGAAAAACAAATAACGACAGCGCCAGGCGGACCTCTCTGGGGAGGGCATTCCATAGATTGGGCACCACCGCAGAGAAAGCCCTCCTCCGAGTACCTACCCTCCTAATTTCTTTCACGGAGGGTTCCCAGAGAAGGGCCTCTCCCGCAGATCTCAAGGGGCGAGCGGGCATATATGGGTGGGCGGGCATTTTAGAGGATAATAATGTAAAAAAGATTCTCAGCTTAATGCAGACATGGATTTGAACTGAATGGGTGGAGAAATAAGCCCCTGCTGATATATGCCCACCCATGCCTAAGGTCATCATAGATATGATGAAAAATAAAATTGGCTAGTTTGGTGACTTCAGGACCTTCTTGGTGGTGGGCCCACAGTAATGGAATATCTTGCCGATGACATTGACTCAGCTCCTTCAGCACAGGCCTGTAATAGAACCTTAAAATTCCAACTTTTGGGACAGTCTGTCCTTAAGAAAGCTGAAGAATTTTAATCCACAGCAGTTGCATGATTCACTATGTACTAATGCTCCTTTTTTGGCTCCATAGCTTTGTAAAAGGTTGACCCAAAAAATTGGGTTATAAATACCTTGAGTAAGTAAACACTCCCAAATATGTAGTACTCAAGATAATGGGGGCTGACTGCCTGGTAAGTGAGCATGGCTTTGTATCATAAGTGACCTTGAAAGGTGCCTGTGGTTTGGAGCAGCCATTCTAATCCACTTTATTGATTGCAAAGGTGGAACAAAAATGCAGCATTCATTCAGGATTAATCATTCTAGAAGAGAAAGTAATGATACTTCTTCCAGAATGTTAAAGGAAAAGATCAGTTTTCTCCCTATGCACAACTAAAGGAGGGGGGAAACCAAATTACACAGTCTTTAGTCAAGCTCATTGAGTGTCAATACCCCTACTCTTGCAGTCCACTCAGTAACAGATGTTGAAATGATATGCCGGCAAGAAATATAGATTTTTTTTCTGCCTCAAACAGAATCTCAAGCAGGCTCAAAAATGTGTTAATAAAAACGGAGAACCAAAAAGATGAGTTTCAGCAAGCCCATTTGAAACAAAACATCGATCCTAGCACAGTTTCTCCCAACATGGCACTCTCCGGAGAGGTTGGACTAGAACACCCATCACTACCTAGCAATGATGGGAGTTCCAACCCAGCACATCTGGAGGGTGCCAGGCTGGGGGAGCCTGCTGTAATGAAAAAAGGCGGACATTTTTCATATGTAGTGCAAGAAGGATGCTGGGAGAAGGTCAGCTCCTCACCAGGAACAAAAACAGGGTTGAGGTTATTGAAAGCCATTCAAATGAAGGCGCTGAGCCAACCCATTTGAAAAGGCAATTTAGAAGGAATTATCCCCTCAATGTGCATAATTTGCTACCTGGAGTAATAGCTGATTGCCCCCCGAATTAGAACATATTGTTGTAGTGCCCCACCCCAATCTTTTGCTGCTTTTTTGCTTCTAAAGCTCAACACCAGGATTTCTTGCTTGAAGGACAAGAGCTACAGATCAGATGGGGACACTCCCATTTCCAAAGAACTCGCTTAAATGTAAATAATATCAAGCAAAGTCCACCAAGATGCACGGCGTATCCCAGTGAATGCCTCAGATTCACTTGTAGGAAACGGCTTCAGATATTCTGAACTGGATTAAGCCTGGCTGATTAATAACCAAAAGCCACCTGCATTTCCATTTTTTGTTTTGTTTTTTGGAAGGCAAATGAATGCCATCGCATACAGAACAGCAAGTTTCGTTGAAGACAGTCACAGCTGCCTTCCCTTTTCCCAGTAAATGAAAGGATCTCCACTCAGGCTACAAAGCAGTTATCAAATGCCGTGTCAAAGCAAGTGTTTCTCCTCTATTGTAAGGGGCAGGCTGAATAACTGCTGGCAGAGCATTCAATGTCTTCAGGCTCGAATGCAGCTGCATACACTCCAAAAGACTATTTGCTTCTTCCTGCTCGCATTCCTCAGCTCAAGAGAAGGACATTTCTTTTCCAAGCAGGCCTGTGTGCTGCCGCTCCCAACTTTCCCAGGTCCCCTTGCTTTTCATTTAAAATTCTCTCTTTGGATGTTGTGTCTGCCATGAGATGCCACATCCTTCCCTTTTCGGCACTGGTTGAGGAGAGGATCTGCAGGAAGCCCAACTCGGGGGCAGGGTTCCTCCATCCACTCCCTCTGGTACCCGATTTGCCCTTTATTACATTAACCTTTTCAGCTTATTTTGCTCCACTTTGATCAGTGGTGGATGGCAGGATGTTTTGCTGAAGGAAGTCACTGGGCTGCACTCATTTGCCAGGTCTGAACTTGCAGGCAGTACCCAACAGGGTAGCATTTGTGGTGCAATCCATGAGCTGGAGAGGCACTTAAGCAGCCAAAAACAAACAGAACAGAACAAAAGAGGAAATGCGCCATAAAAGAAGGTGCCAATTTGCATAGTATTTGCATATGTGGAAGGGTAGACCAAAGAACTATAGTCAGAAAGAAATACAATAGATCTGAGAGTAGAAGGGAAGACTGGGCTCAGGTGAGTGTGGATATCTGCTCTCCAGGTGCTAACTGTGGCCTGCTCCCTCCCTTAGAGTCCTTTGACATTACACCTGACTCAGCAGGAACGGCTTTTCAAGCAGAAGCCAACCTCAGACAGGCAACTGCTCTCTGTAAGCTAGGGCACTAACAACCATAGAGTGGGGTCACCACATCAACTGAATAGCAATGCAAGGTGACCCAAACCCAATGGTAACTTAAGAGTCTTACTGGATCAGAGCATGGGCCATCTGGGACCAGCCTGTTCCTTTTGAAAGATGCACAAAGAGAGCAGCATCCTTCATTTTGTCCCCCTCACCTGGTTTACTCTCTCTGCGTGTAGCGGTCTTGTTCTCTGTCGCTCTCTCCAATACCACACTGAGTGCTGAAAATATTGTAATCGAAATAAGGTCACTGAGAAACTAGAGGGAGGAATCAGCATGCTCAGGGGAACACCGAATATAGTTAAATGCTCCAAACCTATGGGGGAAACCATCTCCTACAATGGTCCATTGAGGACTGGGCATGCTTTATTGCTGCTGGGTGTGTGTTGGAAAAGAGAAAAGTGAGGGAAAACAAAATTGAATCTTCTGGTGGAGGGTATGACTGGCTACCTTAAACCATGAAATAGAGCACACTGGAGGTAGAGACATGCTACAGTTCTCCCAGGGCCTTCTTGTCATCAATAATAGACCAATTGCCTATCAAATTGCCAACACCATTCACCTCCCTTCCCTTCCCTTCCCTTCCCGTTCAATCTGTCACCACATTCCTGAATTTTGCATTTTATCTCTCCTATTTTCATAAGTAACTAAACAAAATAAGCATTACTTCATGTGTCAACACGAAGCTGCAGCAATGGTGGAGATCCAAAACAAACTTACAGGCTATTCAATATCTTATCCTCTTATTAACCTTTTACTATTCTACCAGTAATAACTCTGGGCTGTCACCAAGGGCTCATATTCAGTGTTAGCCTAACTTGAGTCCCATTCATTTTAGTGGGTCTAGCCGAAGTAGAACATTTGCCAGAACCCGCTATTGACTCGTACCCTTTCTTCTTCGGGGACAGAATTCCTGCCAACTCCTGAATCCAGATAATTGTCTTCTGTCTCAATCCCGTTCTTTGTGTGTGTGTCTTTCTTCCTCTCCTGATGACCCCCCCCCACTCCCACCCCCCGCCAGCCCAGCCTCCTTCGCAAGCTTCTTCTGTAACTCAGTTTATGTCTTTTATGTACAAGCTTGGAAAATGCACACAAGAAGAATCAAATGGAGAGAAAAAGCAGCCCATCATCTATGGGAAGACGCTCGAGAGCAATAGCTCCCAGCAGTGAGACACTTCTGAGAGAGGTTAATGCTTCTTGTTGTAAAATGAAGACACCTGATTTCTGTCAGAACTCAAGTTAAAATTGCACCATCAGTCCCATCTTCCCAAACCCACCCTATCAAATAGGCAGAGGAAAAAAGCAACCAAACTGGTGATCAGATTGCACTAACGGGATGTCAGCACAACACCTGCTATACCTCAACTGTTTTTCAGGCCTGGAATTCTGCTTCCACAATGAACTCACTTGAGTCCTGGGGAGATCAAGTTACAGCAGTTGGAGCTTCCAGTTTCAGCTGAGGCTTGGAAAATGGAGGCTCCACTGAAGATCGTTCAGGGCTGGCAAGACCAGCAGATCATATGTCCTAGGCTGCATTTCATTAACAGCCTCTCAACCCCAAAATGAATATCTCAGGTGGCCACTCCCACCCTGCCTAAAAAGAAATGCATCTACAAAAAGGAGGATGCCAATTCACATCTAATTGTCGTTTGTATCTATAGCTGCACATTTAGAAATCCTGATTCCCATTTAAAGAAATGCATGCCATCTCAAGGTCTCATGGGGAGAACTGGGACTTTTGCACTTGTCCACGGTTAAATGTGGGTGGTAAACACCAGCCTCTGCTGCTCTCCGTGCCTATGGTCCTTTGTCTTTAAACTGGACTTGGACTGGACCTGCCCTCCCACTTGGAACTTTAAATAGAGGACTATGTTGTGACAGCTTTGCAAATGCAGGAATGTCCTCTGTAAAATAGGACACACGGCCATCTAATGTACAACTCATTCAAATAAGCAGATGTCGGACATGAACCTCTTCCTGCATTTTATATGAACATGACCCAGAAACAGGTGTGTTCAATTTTTTAACGTTATCTGCTGTTTGTGCGATGCATCATCTGAAAATATGAGATAAGAAGGAGATACTCGAGTTATCAGAACAGTATGTGAGCGATCCAGGGGAGACGGCTGTATTTGAAATGGAATTTTGCACATATCCAAACCTGAGCAACATTTACCTTTTTAAAGATTTTTTAAAATTATGCTTTCTGTTTTGCGGCTGAAATTTCAATGACAGAGAGATACTGTCAGAAAAGTGGGAAAAATCCATCCTTTTAAGTAGGATTGTGACATTTAATTGGTTTATCAACAGAGATGCTTGTAGCAGCAACAGCAGAGTTTAACAGTTTTATATTATTTTGTATAAAAGGCTTTGAGTTTACTGTAGAGCCAGGTTGCCACCTTAGAAGAGATCTGGGAGATCTGTACTCGTCTCTCCCACCCAGAAGTTACAATAAGATTTTCAGTGACTCTTACTCACATGTAAGGTGACTGGGTATCCTACCTTACAAAGAAAAGTCTGCTATTTTGGAGCACTGGAGACTATAGTTCTTTATTCAGAGGTGTCCTCTTTTTGCAGAGGTGTCAAGTCCAAGTCAGATTCAAAATTATGAACCCATGGAAAGGCCTCCAAGTTGTCCATGTCTGCACCAGGACAGCAGTTAGAACAGGCGTGCACTTCACCAGGGCAAATCTTCTCCACTATGTGGAAGGGTATGGCTTTTCTATTTAGATTATTTATTACACACAGAGGTGCGTTTCTACCTCTGTGCAGATAGAATGCAAATCTGGTACTCTTTTCCTGGTGCGTGGCTTCCCCTTTTTGGCAACATCATCCTAGTCAACTGGGAATAGATCACCTACAGTGTCAGAAGCAGCGATGGCGGAGGTTGACCAAGACGGCCCTGTTGCTCTCAGGCACTGCTTGTGTGCTTCTTGCAGGCATCTGGCCACTGCAGAAACACAGGGCTGATCTCAAGAGGCCTTCGGTCCAATGTGGAACCAGCAGGGCTCTTCTGATGCCCTTCGGGGCACAGTCTTGGGGGCTCCTGATGACCAAAACTGGCTGGCTAGACGAAATGCACAGGGCGAAGCATGGCTGAGATTGCCACCACTGTGCCTTGCTCCAGCCAATGCAGGGCTACAAGCTCCTGAGTTCGGAGGCTTAGATGCATCGTGTGCAGGGGCTGCAGCATTGTACCTGAAGATGTTCTTAATGCCTCTTCTGAGATTTATTTTATTTGTATTTATTTATACATCCAAATCCAATAGCCCCAGCCGGGATGCTCTGGGAAGTATACAGCCATCAACACTGTTATACAAAATTATACAATAAATATTGATAAGATATATTTTAAAACCATTACAAGCTTTGTAATAAAACTTCCACTTAGTATTTGATAAAGTTTAACCTCAATCAGTGCAGTCAGTGGTTAACTCATCAGAAGAGTTATTTCATTTGAACAATCAATGACATTTAAAATTATTGTTATTTAAAGCTATTTAATTAATTATTAAAACATCTAGAAAACAGAGCTGTTTTTGCCTAGTGCCAAAATGATTCTAAAGAAGGCACCAGGCAAGCTTCTCTGGGGACCTGGTTCCAGAGATAGGGTGCAACCACCAAGAAGGCCCTTCTTCTATCCGCCATCCCTTGCACTCCAAACCAGATCTTAACAAATTGGTAGGCATATGCAGGAAATAGAACAAATAGAACTTGGTGGCATCGATGTGCATATCACATAATCCAGCCTTGTCCAGCCTTTGCTCCTCCCACCAGAGTGTCATTTGTAAGACAGCAGGTGGCCTGTGTTTGGGGAGGGTGGGAGTTAGAGTCTAACAACAATACCTGGAAGCCCAGTATTAGGAAAGGCTGAAACAAGGGCAGACAAGAGCATCTCTGCAGAACTATACATACGGAAACGGATACAGATTAATTCAGTAATCTGTTTAAAGTAATATGATTCTATGGTAAAGTGAACTGGGTGAAAAGCCTAATGCTAAGGCATTATTTGGGTTGATCATTTCTCTTCCCCCATGAGAAGTATTTATTGCCACAAAAAGAAAGAAAGAAAGAAAGAAACTGGCTGATACGTTTTGACAGAATACTGTAATGTCTTTCTCAAGGGCAATAGTTCTGAGATCTTCTGTTTCAAAACAGAATTTTCCTTCTGAGTTCTGGCATCCTCAATACATCTTCATACAGAATGGCAATGTGTTAGCTGGCCATAATTTACATGCATTTTCTCCTCTCTATAATGCCAGTATAAGAGCATCTGTAGTTGGAAATATTCAACAATAAATTTAAAAGATTATAAATGCATGGGATAGGTGGGGAAGAAGGGAAAAATTCAAATGTGAGGAGTTTAAGAATTTTCCTCTCCCAAAATGGCTTCTATCGAAAGCTTATGGAAATGTTCATTTGAAAAGCAACAAAAAGATGTCCAAGAATATCAAAAGTTATGACTATTTATAGTCACCTTTACCCATATCAATGTTAACAGAGTTACTATTTATGCATTCTTGCTTACTTCAATATTTGCTTTGCATCTAGGTTTTATTTTGGTTTTTACTTCTATTTCATACAGTAGTTTTAAATGTTTACATTTTACAGTATATCTCATATTCTGTTTTAGGGTTTTAATTGTTGTGAACTGCCCAGAGAGCTTCAGCTTATAAACTTCAGAGAGCAGCATAAAAATATAATTAATTAGTTGATCAACTAGGTCCAACAGCAGGAATATCATTTAAAAGTTCTGAAAGCATGCTGAAGAAATGTAAAGACAAAAAATCTTGCCTATCAGAAAGAGATATGTGTGGCTCTGGAAAGAATTCTTCATACTGATTGTTCAACCCCAGTCATATTGATGGGCGGAGGCAGGGCTGAATACATACACCTGACCCCATTTAATATGTTCACATGATACTCATACTTGCAGTTTTCTGTGCTTTCAGCAACACTGCTTCAGAAATGTTGCTTCCCCCATATACACATGCAGTAAACAACACTCACACGATGAAGTGACCTTGAGATCAGCGGCAGCCCTCTGGGTTGCCTGAAAACCTGTTGGTTGCATTCACACAACCTCTTCTAGATCCACACCTATTCCTGTGTCATGCATGATGGGGCTCTGAGGCACAACAGCAAGCTGCAGCCCGCTCATCTGGGTTTCCTTTGGAGATTGCGAGGGGGCAGTTGACCTTGACTCCGAAGACCTGGTGTTAAGTGTGGGAGAACCTTTTTTCCATCCGGCTCTTTTTTCCTTTCCCACCAGCCTTTCCCAGTGGAGCTGTCCCCAGATGGAAACGAAGCAACTGCAGAGCGACTGCCAGGTTTTGCCAAGAGTAACTGGTGGTGTGAGAGCATCAAGAGAGGCCCTAATCCACCCCCCTTAGAAATTCCGAGGCACTGTCATGACACGGCCTCCTCGATTCCTCTATGATTCCCCTGCCCTTTCACATCTGGCTCCAGGTTCTCAGGCGTGAGCAGAAGAGCGAGTTCAGCGCCAGCTCCCCGACGACTGGAAAGCCAGGTTCTTTGAAAGGCAAGAAAAAACACGCTATCGCCATCAATCAGCGTTAACTGGAATGCTAAGCGGAGAGGCGAGTCACCTCCCTGCCATCCATAAAAGGCGGATGGAATGTAGGAAGACATTACGGCGCACCTCCCAAGCTGTAATGGTTGCGACTGTGGAGCGTTGCGATGGGATCCTTAGGTCACTGTGTGCTCATCAGGAGGGCTTTCAATCACCCTGAAACGGGGCCCATTTAAGGCCAAACCAGACGTGACGGCAGGGATCTCTGTGTGTTTAAGCGTCCAAAGAGAGGGTGGGGTGTCTCTGAGAACAGCAAAGAGGCCTGCAGTGAAGACTGCCAAGCCTCTGCCACCCAGCTCTCGTTTCTGCAATCTGTCCTTCTGGCAGTGTCCTCCCCAGGCTCGAAATGTGTGTGTGTGTGTGGTGGGGGGAGCACTTGGGAGAGTTGTGCTGCTCTCCTGCTTGTTGCTGTTCTGCTATTTCAAAAATAGGCCATCCACATTGGCAATGTGAATGGGGCAAGTCTAAACTTGTATGCCTGGATTTACTGCTGTCACATCTTGTTTGGCCCTTAAAATGCCAGTGTGAAAAACAAACATACAAGTCTTTCTTGCATAGTTCACGTGTTTCCTGAGCAAGACTGAAAAGCTGATCTGCTGCTAGAAGAAATACACTGGATCAGTTTGTGACTAAAGAGGACTTTAAGCCTAGCCTAGAATCATAATCTAAAATCTGCCCATCGTGTTGCCCTCTCATGCCTATGGCAAAAAAAAAAATTCTGAGTAGAACTGCCTTCCCCAACATGGTGCCCACGAGATGTTTTGGACTCTCAGTTTTCACCAGCTCCTGCCAGCATGGCTAATTGTCAAGAAGGCCAGATGTCCAGAATTATATAAATATTTATATATTTAAGGTTTTATAAAGGTTTCAGTATTTCAAAATAGCAGCAAACAACAGGAGAAAGATTATGGAAGGCAAATAATGTATGTTTCCAATCTGAAATTCATTCCACCTTATATCCACCTCACTTTGCTATGTATTTTTTTAAAAATATTTAACATGGAAATTTGTATACATTTGCATGGGTGTTCCTCCTAACACATATTCCATTTTCATATTTTCATGCATTTTCCGTTAATATAACATATTTATTTATATCACTGTCACCAATGTATGCATTTTTTTTGTAATTTCCTTAAATGAATGCAGAAAGAAGGGTAAAGCTGGAAGACCCTGTTCCATGAACTCTGTTACATTTATGGAAAGAAAGTAAGGATTCAGGCAAGAATTTCCATGAATTCCAAATTAATAGTAATATACTATCCTGGCAAGAATGTACAGCTTCAATACAGTGTATTCTTCAAAATGTTAGCCATTACCATATATTATGTGGACATCTATGAACAGAAGACGCAAGGGCTATGTTATGAAAAGCTGCAAAACCTAAGGATCCAGAAATTATCCTTTTGGAACCAGATAGTCCACTGAACTCTAAAAAGGGTTGCAATTCATTTCTGGAAATCAAAACTATGTTAACAAGTAAATGTGAAAGGCTCATTCCCCCCACCCAAGAGACTGGACTAACTTGGGAAGTTATTATGGCTATACCATAGTTACTTCTCAGTGCTATGAAAATAGAAATCCTGGGAGCTTAATTGTCTGGCTCCCCTTCTTCTGGAAACAAATGAGAAAAGAAGAAACCACTGCAATACGGATATTCCACTTCATAATGCATTTTGGTAAGTGCCTGTTAATGTGCATATGTGTGTGTTTATTTTTTCTGGTTTGCTTTGCACTTTATATTGCATTTTTGGTGGCTGTTTTGCTAATATATTTATGTGTCTATTTCTCCTCTTCCTCCTCTTTCTTTCTTTCTTTCTTTCTTTCTTTGATAGATAGATAGATAGATAGATAGCTGCATGTAATTTGTAGGAATTCTGCTTGGACTTTTTTAAAATATTCAGTGGTATACAAAATTTATAAATAATAAATAAAGAATTCTGCCATTTTTACAAGAGAAAGAACATTTAATTTCCAAGATGCAACCCTTCATGGATCATAGAATCTAACCATAGGGAAGCCTTTACAAACAGAAATACAGACTCCTTAAGAATAGATATTTGAGTTTCCAGAGAGAAATGTCATTGTCTTTCTTTGGATGACTGTGAGAAATACAAATGAATCAGTCTTGTCTGGCAACATAGTTTGACTTCTTAGGCTATAATGCCCAAAACTAGTACATAATTTATCAACATCTATAACCCAGGAAGAGTGATTAGCAGTAGAATTTTCCTTAGGACCGCAGCTCTAAATGTTAAATCATGTACACAAGTTGAGGCACATGGATCTGTTATGACCAACCAAGACTGAGGATGCTATTGCCAGAGAGACTACAGTGGTACCTTGGCTCATGAATGCCTTGGTTCATGAACAAATTGGGTCATGAACAAAAATTTCTGAAAAAATTTGACGTGGGTCGCGGACACCGCTTTGGGTGATGACCAAGATTGCAGCCATCTCCCCCCCCCCCACCAAGTGGGGAGATGGCCACGATTGCAGTTCTGTTTGTGCAGGGAAGGCGTGCGTGATCACAGGCGCGCTCCTGCAGGAAAGACAGGAGTAGCAAAGCAGAGCCATGGGGGAGATGGCCAAGATTCAGCCTGTCTTTCCTGCAGGAGCGCACCTCTGATCAGGCACGCCTTCCCTGCACGAATGAAACTGTGACCACAGCCATCTCCCCCCACCCCCTGCAACCAGCATGATCGCAGCCATCTCCCTACCCCACCCCTGAGTGGGGAGATGGCTGTGTTGTGCTGGGGGGGGGGGAGAGGCAGACATCGCACCCATCTCTCCCTCCCCCACCACAGCATTCCTCCCCCGGTGCGCCCGCAATCACACCCGTCTCTCCTCCCCCAGCCCCCAGCGCACCGGGATGATGGGCGTGTGCCAGGTTGACGGGCACCTGCAGGGATGACAGGCGCAATCTCAGTTGTGCTGGGGGTGGGGGCGGGAAGATGACCACGCTTGTGCTCGGGTGTGGGGGGGGGGGAGATGGCTGTGATCTTTGTTGTTACTTTGCTTCACAATTTTGTGACTTAAAAATACAGAACGGATTAACCTTATTTACATTGAACTTATGGGGAAATTTAACTTGGTTCATGACCAATTTGGGTCACGACCAGAGTCCTGGAACGGATTAAGTTTGTGAGCCAAGGTACCACTGTATTTTTTATTTCACCACAGCAGATGGCCAGGTTGTGGGACTGTAGCAACCAATTCAGCAGAGATGGGGCTACAAAATATTCCACCTGATTCATAAACTCTGAACTTGCCCCTTCAGTCTGTACCACTAATCCTCCAGGCACAGGCTGCTGTGCTGCCAGAGTTGACTTCCTGCCTACTTTAACTCAAGGGCAGTGCTTACACCAGAGCCCCCCAAACTCTTTGGGCACTCGGCACAAGGAAAATTTTGAGAAACTGCTGTGGGCATCTTCACAAAGCCCCTAATCACTGAATTGCCACTTTGGTTGCCATCTGCCTCTTGCATCCTTAGATTTCAGGCTGTGTTCAGTTTAGCAAACAGGTTTGTTTCTGGACACCACAAGATCTCCTCAATAAAGGGTTGATTAATTCAGCTGATTGCTGGGCACACAGTACAACCAGTGCTTGTTTGGGACATATGTATTGGCAATATCCAGTAGTTGCTTCTTTTTGAGAGGAGGTTATTACACAGATAAACTTTGTGCAAGAACAACCTCTAATATTCATTTTGAATATTCAACTATATCCAAAGTTGAATATTCCTGCATGTGCCTACCCAGCCCCTTAGAACATCGTCAGAGGCCCTTCTTAAGGAGCCTCCTCCTCAGGAAATAAGGAGGGTGGCTGCAAAGAGAAGGACCTTTTTGGCAGTGACCCAACTTTGGAACCAGCTCCCCAGAGAGGTTCATCTTTGTATTCTTTCTGGAGCCCTTTTAATTTTCCCAATATTTTAATTGTTAGAATGATTTTAGTGGTTTTAACACTTTATAATTGGTTATAATTTGCTGTTGTGCCTTTAATATTATTCTTGGATAAATTATAAGATTTATAATGGCATGGTTGTCTGCTGCATTGTTAGTTTGTATTGTAATTTTAACTGCTATTTTAACTGTATAGGTTTTAACTTTGTAACCCACCCAGGAAACATTATGGTTAATGGGGCAGGATTAAAAAAACTAATAAATAAATAAATGCACACTATTTTAAATCATTTCCCTGCTTCATGGAAATTAACAAATGGAAAGGGAAATGTATTCTTGTGCTCTCCTTGCAGCTAAAAGATGGTTATTACAACATTGGGAGGAAAAACACTCCCATGATGTAAGAGATTGGGGACCAATAGTGATGCTTTCAGTATATGAATGGGTGAGCAGAGAGGTGCCACCGTATGATGATTTTTTGTCTGCTTTTATTGAAACCTGTGTATCTTTGCTAGTAGGTTTATTTGTTCATTCATTTATTATAGTAATGTCCTGCCTTTTTTCCTTTCAACGAACTCAAGGCAGATTACATAATTCTCCTCCTGCTTTCAATCTTATCCTCACAACAACAACTCTATGAGGTGGGTTGGGCTGAGAGTCCGTGACTGGTCCAAAGTCACCTGGTTGGCTGCATGGTTGAGTGGGGACTCGAAGTAAGATTGTCTGAGCCCCAGTTCCACACTTTTAAGCACTGGACCATACTGGCTGGCTGTATGGATGTAGGGATTTCATACAGATTATGTATGCATTTTAAAAATGGGAATCAAAACAAAATTGGATGCCCACAGGCACCACCTTGGGGACACCTTTATTGGCATCATAATGCTGATGGGGACCATGTGGAGACTCCCATCCGACATGAGTGCCAAATGGCTGGGTGGGAACCATATATAAAGAGAACTTTTGTGTTGTACCGTTAGCCAAAATGAAAGAAATTTACTTCAGAGAAGTATGTTCTCTGCTCCTCCTCATTTATCACAAGAAGATGTTTGGCAGAGTAGAAATCTGGAAATTTGCCATTAAGCTGCAATAGGTTTAGCAGGTTAATGTTGATGGGTTCTGAGCATTAACTTACCAATGGAGAATGCTGGTGCATTTGTAGAATTATCAGTATAATGGATCCTGGCATTTCACTCTTACCATCTTTACAAATGTCACTTTTCATTCTATTGTAAATTAAACCAATTTCTTCCAAACCTCCAAAACAAAGCTTCTCTTGCAAGCAACTAGTTCCCATCTGCTCTGCAGTTAAAAAAAAACTGCAGCAAGAAATGGCAAGAATATTAGAGAAAATGCATCATTACGGACATTATATGAAGGATGTATGAATTAATCATTAAGGAGGAATTTAAACTCCTTTTCTTCCAGGGTAGGGGTTAAAGAACTCAATAAGTGGAGGACAATACAATCAAATTAAAGCAGTGGTAGAGCTCCACACCTGAATGAGCTAATGAAATATTATAAAGCGAAGAGTTGTGAAGGTGAAAGCCCCATTAGGCCCAAGAGAGCTATGCCAGTTTACATCACCCTTGCATATTTCCCTACTTATTACAGGTAGATTTTATCCACTTAACAGGTTAAGTTTGCAAACCCCCTCCATCAATTATTCACTCCAGAAAGTAACCTTCTCTCTGCGGTAGCAGAGGTGGGTGGGGGAACTGTGTATGCTCATCTCATTTACGCTTTTAACCAATTTATGCCGGCATCATGTATTTAAATTAGCTGCAGCGTGCTTTCATATATTATAACCATATTTCAAAGCAATTTGTGCAAATGCCAACAGAGGAGGCAAGCTATATGTATCATGTGTTTGGAGATTATAAAGGCTCCAGATGCCTTTGTAAAGCAAACCTTTCATGAATAAATCAGGAAACATCCTGATGTAGGCTTTATATAGAGAGCAAGGTATTCTTATTTAGGTCACAGCAAGGTTCTGCCAGGTTTGCTAAAACGGAACAAATCCCCAGTGTGTCTTGCCAAATGCTCAACATTTCATAAGACAAGCAAACATTACTTGGTTCCATCCTGATTGTGCACTTGCAACAGTAAATGACCCCTGTACCTTCAGCATATTGGTTTGATCACCTGAAACTCCAATCAAAGCTTTCTGCCTCTGAACTCTTGTGGGAGGCTTTTGTTTTGCTTTGCAGTCTCACCCAAGGTGGCGATGGACAGTGGAGGAGTAACGGTCTCGTGCGGTCCTTCTGCAGCACCGTGCCCCACCCCGATACCCTCCAGAAGTCCTGGACAACACTTCCCATCAGCCTGAACCAGAACGGACAATGATCAGGGGTCATTGCATTGGGGGTCCTAAACATGAGAAGGGTTCTGAGTTGGGGAAGGTTGGTCCTTAGGGTTCTGAATACCTAACCTGCCTTTTAGGATGGTCAGAAGGATCGTGATGGATTGAACAAGGTGTAACTCTCAATGAGTTGCCGCCATGAAAATGGGAGCTGCCCATTTAATTCCTCCCCTGTCCTAAATAGTATCTAGGAGTCCTTAGCCAAGCATTTGACATCTTGTTTTTCTGTGCAAACCTATTTCCACTTCACATAATGCACTGGTTTTGAGACCACGATCTTGAACCAGATCTTAGTTTTGAGATCATGCATAGGAAGCAGTCTAGAACACTGAAAAAGCACTATGCAAATACAAACTATTATTATCCATTAAAGCAACACTGGCCTACCTTAAAGGTTGCTGTAAGGATTGCTGAGATTAAATACATGAAGTATTTCATGTCAGTCACGTTCATTTCATGAACAGTCAGGCAGAGCAATCCTAAGTGAGAGAGCGGAATGGCAAATTGTCTGCCTCTTGCAAAGCTTTGTCAGCTCTCACCAGCAAGGATGGGGGGGGGGGGGGGGGGGTAGGTTGTTAGCTCTGATCTTCATTTGTGTTCCAGTCCCCCATTGAAACCAAAGCAGGGGATAGCTATACCATTTCCAGACTGGCATAGATAAGGCACCCTATCTAGGGACCTGTTAGAAGAACAGGGGCCTCCCTAACCTGGAATGCCCTGAGTTGAGGACTATCTCCAATGGAAACACCACCAGAAGCAGCAGATCAATTCCCATGGAAATTTCAGTGGGCATACCAGGAGTCCTCTGATAGATCTGGAAGTTGCGATTCTACTATAAACTATTAGAGTTGTTGTTGTTGTTACACGTAATTCAGCGTAATGGATACATGGGGGCTGAAACCCAGGAAATTTCTGGCCTTGACTCTTATACGAAGTGCTGAAAAAGCTATTAATATTTGGCTTTAAGAACAGGAAAAAATGACTGGTGCAATTTTCTGTTCTAAGCAATGATACCCTTTCCCCAGGTATATGGCTGTACAGAGATCACCTAATCAGTTTATACATGATGCAAGCAGGGTGTGTGTGTGTGTGTGTGTGGAAATAATCTAGAGCCCATGACACATTTGCTAATCTCATCCCTCTTCCAGGCCTGGAAATATCTATTATAGAGGATCTCAAAAGAATTAGGATATAAGGATTTCCAGATTGCCCAGCCAGCTTGAAATGATAAAAGGTTATCCAAAGTGGAAGAATGTAGAACATTTCCTCTTTAAAAGCCTGGGAGCAGAGAGGCAATCTCTCCTTTCTTTTTGTGTTGTAGTTTTGTTTGTTTTGCTTTGTCATTTTATAAAATACAGTTCTTGCAATATGGAGAACAGAGACAGTGCATGGCAGGTTCATCCCATCCTATGCATCTGTACAAATCAATATGACAGGAAAATTAGACCATTCCTCAGAAAACTCTCTTCTAATCCACATTAGTCACCATTACTACCATTTGTAGTTGAATATATATAGTTACACCAGCGGTCCATCTTGTGTCACGTTATTCGCAACTGTTTGGTCCCTCCATAAATCCAGCCAATGTTGCACCATTAGGTGTGAGCTGCTGCTGCTGCTATATGGAGAGGACTATTGAAGCAATGCTCCTTTCCATAAAATTGTGACCGATTCCTGGCCATGCTTTGGTCCTCCTCAGCTCCTTTAAGGACTCCGACTTTGGAAGAAAACACAGCGGAGGCCCTTACTGCAGAATTTCCCATGCTGTTGGCGTGGGGTGCAGACCCTGTTTGACCACACATTCTAAACACAGTATGAAAACATCAAAGGCAGGCTCTTCAGCCACTGCTTTGTAGAGATAGATATCAAACTGTTCAGGCAGGCTGGATGAATGTTTCAGGAAGACTCTGATCTTAGCACAGACCTCAGAGACACATGGCCTCAGATGTGACTTTTTCCAGGCATTAGTGTGCCGTTCAGCCCATGTGCCCACGTGGCCTTCCTCCTGAATGTGTGACTTCTGGATCAGCCCTCCTCCCTCCCCTGTCATTCACATGGCCAGCCGCTGAGGCAAAGCTGAAACTCAAGCAGGTTTAACGTGGATGGGGCAATGGGTGGGTTGCCTTCTCCTCCCTGCCAGCAAAGTGGGCATGCCTCCCTCTGCACCACAGCAGGGCACAGCTACACCACTGCATCACCATGGCGTTTCATCTCTGACCAGCCTGCCTGGGCCAATGTCACAAGCACAGAATGTCAGCCCTGAGGAAAAGGCACTGGCAAACCATCACCCCAAAGCCATCCCTGTGATGCAACCATCACAAAGGCTCGGCCTTTCGAGTTTTTAGAATAGGCACAGGGGCCGTCATGGAGACCGGGCATTGGGGATTTTCAAGATAGGGATTGGCTCATCTCCAGAACCTACTCAAGAGTAAAAAAAAAAAAAAAACCAGCTGCATTTTTAAAGTATTATTATGATTTTTAAGTATTATCATCATTATTATTACATTATATCTCTATACTGTTTGTATTTGAAGCTTTCTGCGTAGTTCATAACATTTAAGTCACCCATCCAGATTTCAGCCAGGCTTGACCCTGCGTAGCTTCCAAGATCAGGCAGGATCAGGCACTTCAGGCTATACAGAAGTAGACCTGTAGTATTTTGGCCTTTACTACCCTTAACCCAGGCGTTTAGTTTAGTTCTTGAGATTATCTTTCATCAAGATTACCCTTATCCTCTTCCACCCCTGCCCTGTTCTTCCTCTTCCCACAAAACTAATACATATAATACAAGGACAGTGTGTCATAATGGTTAGAGGGTTGGATTCGGACTCACAAGATTTGGGTTCTAGTCCCCACTCAGCCATGAGACCTACTGGGTGACATCGTGCCTGTTACTGACTTTGGGCCTAACCTCCTCACAGGGTTGTAAGGATAAAATATAGAGGAAGAAGGGTATGTACACTATCTGGCTTCCTCTGAAGAGAAAAAAAAGACAGGATATAAATGTAATGTAATAATAATGTATTTTCAGACACCTATGTGGAAGGAAGTAGATTCTGAAATGCTGAGCAATTTAGCACAAAATGAACTTGTATGACTTTGTATCGCTTTTGTTTTGGGCCTACTTTTGTGGCCTGGTTGACAAAACTGGCAGAGAACATTCCTAATAAGGTTGCCTTCCATCCCCTTTTTTTTCTGTGCAGAGCTGCAAATTCCATCACTACTGACATTGGACACTAAGCCCAATTATTCCCAACTTGGACACTGAAAAGCCATGCTTCATTTGCGTAATTTCTATACATAAATTTGACCATTATGCCATAGAGTTAGAGGCCGACTTCTGAAGATGTATTTCCCAAAGTATAGAAAGCAACCTACAAAAACAGTAAACCATGAGGAAAAACAGGAAAGAGCATTCAATGAGACTATGAAGGCACACCTATGAATTGCATCAAGGATTCAAAGTGATGCTTATTATAAAGGAGAAGGAAGTGGGAAGAAAGAACAAGGAAGAAATGTACTCAGTGCAGTTTCATTGCAGTAATTAATATGTATAACATGCTAACAATTAATTCATTTCAAATTGGAGTAACACAGAAGACCATGCTTATTAAGTTCTGTGCTATAATGCCAAACTCCACCTTTTAGCAATTAAATTCTGTTTCCCTGGGAGAAGAATTGCTGGACCAATTGCCCAAATAGCTCATTGGCTATGTCATTTAAACAACGTCCCTGTCATTGCAATTGTTGGCAATTCATGCTCCAGGGAGAAGGTAGGAGGACAGCTAAAAGAATTATGTCCTCAACATTACTGCCTTACTTGGGCTGATTTCTGTGAGCTGGCGTGAAGCTGAAAAAAGGCTGGTTTTGAAAGGAAGGTGACTATTCTGTGTTCAGTTTGGTACTTTTACTTGCATCTGCAGTTCCTATGAGGGCAACTCCGTTCACAGGACTCTCTTGAGAAGGAAGAGGGGAGAGGTGACCTTTGTCAGAAGACCGGGAGAACAATAGCTGACTCTGAACTCGTGTTGGGACTGAAAAGAGTAGGGGGGATCACGAAAAAAGGTGTCTCCTTCTTCTAGTTGGAGCCTCCACTGGATCTCTGCCCCTTAAATCAATGAAATGACCCCTTCATTGTGGAAATGACCCTTTTGTTCCAATCTTTTGTATATTATTATTGCTCATCACGGGTCTTTTGGATGTAGAAGCATGTAGCTGAATTCACTTTCACAGGCAGCCATTGCCAGAAGAAATGGCAGAACTGGCACCTCATTGGACTGAGGACTGTTCCACACCTTACAATATTTATTCCTATCTCATTTAGTTCAGGAAAATCAAAAAGATTGATCGGGGAACATTAGACAACCACCACTACCTTGATCTGTGTATTTCATTGCCTGGGCTTGCCTTTGTTTCAGTTTTTCCTCCTGGTAGTACACATGCAACTCTTGGTATGGATCCCATGTTGTGATCATTTCACTGTTCTGGTAGCTTTCTTGTGGAAGGGTGATAGTGGCACATTTTTGGTATAATTGTAACTAGCAAACAAACACACGAATTGGCAGTGGTCCTAAATGGACTACTTGCAGACAATAAGCTCATAGTCCAAAGTGGCACAGAACCCATATTCCAGTAATTTTTCATAGTCATAAAATGGCTGCATTTTTTTTCAAAATGGAGACTGTTGCTCAAGTAGGATTGTTTCAGACTTTTAGTCTGTTATTCAGGAGGTGAAGCTGTAATGATATACCAGGTTTCAACCCTTTCCCAACATTTGATTTTGATTAATATTCCTGACATAATAATCCCTCTACTAATGCTGAGAACAGGGCCGTTGCTGCTTGGGATGGCAGCCTGACAATTCATGTTGCATTTACTTCTACCTATAGATAACACTTTTTTCTACCAGTGGCCCTTCAATCAAGCCTCGATTTAGTCCTCCAGTTTCCTAGGATTTATCCTACCGTATGTAATTGTTGCCCATTTTTCACCCTTTCCAGATTCCTTCTCCCTCTCTCATTTATTGTGGTTATCTTGGGACAAAGTTGCTCAGTAGCAGACATTTGTCACTCTGAGCAGATGTTGTTCAAGGACTCCAGTATTATTGACTCAAGCCAGAGGCGGACAAGTTGTGGCTCTCCAGATGTTCTGGACTGCAACTCCTATCTGCCCTAGTCAGCCTAGCCAATGCTGGGGGGAAATAGAAACTTCAATACAACAACATCTGGCTGCCCAGAAGATGCCCCCCTTCAACTTAAGCAAACCTGTAGGCTCCACTGTATAATTAAGACTTACCTTCAAGAGAGTTATCAACAGGTAACCCTCTTCAGTTACCTGCTGGGGAGAGACTCTCAATTCTACTCTCAATGAAGTAGGAAAGAAAGCATAACTACACATGCTTGCTTGTTTCTCATGTTTCATAATTGGTGGGAAGGTATTTCCCTAATTTCTAAGAGCTGAAGCATATATCCATGAACTGCCCAGAGAGCTTTAGTTGTTGGGTGGGATAGAAATCAATCAATCAATCAAATAATTTTTATTAATTTGCTTTTTACAGTGTCAGAAGTATGCATCCAATGCTTTTTAATTATAGGGTATGGTCAAATTAATCTGCTTAATCAAATTAATTAAGCCTGTGGACTGTATGCAATCCCAGCATTGCCAGTGTGGAACAATTGTTCTCCAAATCCAGGGAAATTTTTTTTACAAATTCAGTGTAAGATTTTTTTTCCAAAAAAGGTACCATTTCAAACTGCTACAGCATTCCAAAGGGGGCAAAGTTGTCTTGCAAAAAAGATTAATGTTGAAGCTTTTTGGAATCCATAGCCAATCCATTTCTGTTCTTTCTAATTTTTCCATTTTTGACATGAGTAGAGATTTACATACCTTGACTCAATCATCAACTCGAATTGAGACTATAGTCAAGAAATTTGAAGAAGACTTAAGACTTGGAAGGGCAGCAATAAAGGAACTAGAAAAGAGAATAAAGAATAAGACCAAGGCCAAGATCATTCACACTGTTGTATTCCTGATCACCATTCATGGGTGTGAAAGATGGACAGTGAAGAAAGCCGGCGGGAAAAAACTGATGTGTTCAAAACATGGTGCTGGACAAGAACTTTGTGAATGCTTGGACTGACAGACAAACAAGTGGATCAAATAAAGCCAGAATTTTCCCTAGAAGTAAAATGGACAAAACTAAGGATGTCGTACTTTGAGCACATCATGAGAAGGCAAAGCTCCCTGGAGAAGACAATCATGCAGGTGCAAGTAGAAGGCAGAAGAAAAAGAAGAACGCCAAGAATGAGATGGATCAGTTCATAGGAAGCCACCACTTTGAATTTACAAGAGCTGAACAAGGCTGTCATGGATAGGGAATTTTGGAGAGTTTTCATACACAGGGTCACCATGACTCGATGGTACACAACCACAACAACAATTGAGAAGTGTGGGGAACAGTGGCAAAAATGGCTCTCCGGCTTCACAAAGTTGTCCACCACCATCATAACCTCTACACCAGATTTTCATGGAGAAAAAGAAACACTGAGAACATCTACCATTACCATGAAAGCCCAAGTGAGCATTTATTTAACCTCCACCATCAATACTGATGGCATTGAATGCAGACAGAACAAAGAACCTGTAATTCAAAATTTGATGGAAGAAGCAAAAACAACAAGTATGGGAGAAAGAAAAAAGTCTGAGGTAAGAGGGGATTCATGCATGTAAATTCATTTAGAATTAGTTTCATTTTTAGGGATGGTCAAATCCGTCAGACTTGCTTTCTCAGTTTTTATTTTTTCTCTTCTTAGATACAATTCAACCCAAGCTTTGGCATCATTTTTAAAAAACTTTGCATGTAAATTCGAATGCATTTTTGTATGCACTCTGTCCCAATATACAATTTTGCTAATATAATTTGCTTTCGAACATGTGCACTCTCCCCTAATATAGACGTTTTTGTAATATTTCAGCTGGAGATCTTGTTGGCCACAGAGACATGAATTTCAGGTGATGATTTAGTTTTGATTTACATATTGGAGCAAATAAAGAAAGTTTGTATTAAAACTTTGTATTAAAATACAAACTGAATAGTTTTCTTTCTCATTACTGGGCTGGGTTGAAGAGTAAGGTCTTAAATCAAAGGATTCAGAGGTAGAACAAGCAAGTGATGGTCAAAGGAACTCTGCAGTTACATTTTTAACCATGCATTTTTGCTCTTGATGACTCTTGGGTGGGTTTTTTAAAAATATATGGTTGATGATACTCGATAAATTCAATGACTTTGGAATAAAGTACAGATTTGTTTTTCTCCACAATTTTTACTCTGAAACTTTAAGAAGGTCTTTTTTTTCAGCTGTGTTGAAACTCCAGTGCTGATATCAACTTCAGTTGGAGATTTAGATTCTCGGCACCTCTGAAAAGAAAGCTGTGAGTTCATTTAAATTTCAAAACCAGAATAATAAATGTATGAAGCACAGCAGGAGGTCACTGATGAAATGTGCTTTTTCATTTGAGGCCATTCATACCACCTAATCTCCCTTTTCTCGCTAAAAATAATACTTGTTCTAATCATGTTTGCCATCTCAGAAGAGGAGAACACCAAGTGCTGCCTTCTCCAGCTGCTGCATGTCTCAGTCGCATCTTGCGACATAGAACACCCTTTATCCAGATCTGCTGGGAGCCACAGTAGAAGTAGTGAAGGATGATGCAAATTACAATATGCCACATGAACCCACTCTTGCAAAAGTCATCCTTAACTGCAAACTTAACTACTTGCCGTAGGACATTCGATGCTACTTTGATTTTAATGACCATTTGAATCCACCTGGGTAAAATTATGCTTTGATCTAAGTGCCACCTCTGCAGAAGGCGGCACTAGGGACAATACTTGGTCCTCCGGTGTCTGTACATGTCTGATTTGAGGCCACTGTTTCTGTGACTCGTTCAATGAGAAGCCATAGCAATGTTACCATTTGTTTGTGTGTCTCATTTATTTCTCTCTTTAAAGATAAGTTCCCATCTACAGGCACATGTGGAACTCAGATGGCAATATAGCCTACTTTTCACAGGACAGCATTCTTATCTGAATGGCTCCTCTGTGCACAGACAGATAAAGAACTGTAAGGAGGGAGGGATAAAGGGAAAAGAACCATAAGAAGGGAGGGAACTCTGGGGACATGATGTTGCCCCTCAACACTAAGCTCCAGGACAACACCTAGCAGCACAGACATTGCGGTCTCCTGGTTGCAGTCTTCTTTAGTGTTCAGATGTGTCAGGATTTAGGCTGCTCAGGGGCTCCTTCTGGTGGATTAAACCAGACCACCCACCACAATATTTGCAGGATTGGTCCCAGACCCTGCTGGAGCTCTCAGCTCCCTGGGGAGCACCAGCTGGGAGCTTTGGGGGAAAGGCTGTAGAGGAACAAGCTCTTTCCTCCATCACTTGCTCAGCAACAGAGGTCTTCCTGTTTGCTGTAATGCCTTAATCTGTCCTGAGCTAGATCCTGCCATTCTACATATATCCTGCCTCAATGTATCACCTCAGCAATGCAGGACTTCCTGCAAGCTGCGGTCTGGTCCAGCTCCTGTTCCTTGCCTGATATGGCTCCTGTCCTGCCTTGTCACATGCTGCCTTATTACCTTAGCAATGCAGCTTTTCCTGATAGGTCTGGTTCAGCTCCTGCATCTTGCTTGCTTGATCCTTGCCATGCATTTTCTCAGCAGTGCAAGTTTTCCTGCTAGCTGCAGTATGTTCCAGAGCCTGCATTTTGACTGACCTTTGCTGAATCTTGTTCCTGCCTTGCTGTATCATACTGTGTCTTACCTTACTGTATCCTGCTGTGCCTTGCTAAATTGTGCCTTGCTATCTTGTCTCACCTTGGTTTGCCATGCCTTGTCTCACCACCTAGCTATCAAGCCTTGTTTGCCACACCTTCACTGCTTTTGAACCCTACCTGGTTATCCTGCTTCAAGGTACCTGCACCCTGCCCTGTTTGTTTTCCTGGTTCTTGACCCTTAGGTTGTCCATGACTGTGTCCTTATCTTACCCTGATACTTCTGGTTCCTGACCTTGGTCTGTTTTGTGATTATGACTTGGACTTGCTTTTGAACTTTCCTATTGGACTTTGGAAATTGTATTACCTTGGTTCTGTTGCCTTGACCCTGGAGCCTCTGTCTTGTCTCCTGCCATGCATATACCAGCCCTGACAAAATGTATCTAAATTACAGTAGCTATTTCTGAATGTGCATCTATACATATACGTTAGTTTAAACACATGTTATACAAATCTGTTCCCTCCTGTAACCATACTTTAGATTATGTTTAAGTGGCCACCCTATGTTGGAACCCCTGAAAGGAAAAATGCAAGTGTTAACTCATACCTTTGATATGTCAGGCTATAGAATGTGTTTATCACTTCAAGTAGGCCTACAAATTTGGCTTCTGTAGACATCAGTCTTCCTCTAGAGACTTTTCTTGACATTCCACCTTGCACTCCCCCAACTCCCCTGCTTAACCTTGAGATTTGGCCCAAAATGATAGCTTGTTTGATGCAGAAGAGGCATGGCTTCCAGGAAAATTAACTGTCTCTCCATATGTAGGACATCATATCTACCAAGTTGCTGATGTGATATCCTACACAGGGGCCTAAACAGTTTCTATCCCAAACTGTGCCTTAAATCAAATTGACATGGATCTTGATGATCAAGTTCCTCAAAAATGCTAATTTTATTTATTTATTTATTACATTTATACCCTGTCCTATTGCTTCAAGCACTCAGGATGGCTTACAAGATATAAAAAATACAAAAACAAGATATTAAAAATACAATAATACTTGCAGTTGTTGAGCAACTTACACATTGCCACGACCCTCTTGGGCACAAAAAAGCAAACTGGAGCATAGCCTACTGCTCTGATTCACAACTGCAAAACTGCTTTCCCGGCCATTCCAACCAATGTATTCCAGGATAGCCCATACTTGGAGGCATTGCAAAAGGATGGATCAATCTGGTTCTGGCCCGTGTTCAACTCTGCATGTGTTCATTCATAAATTGATTCCACTGCTTTTTTTCAGATTTTTTAAAATTTACAACAGATATTTGCATGAGTTTAATGTTTTCTGCCAAAACATGCATTCTTTCCCTATACATTTTATCCCAAAACACACTTTTATAAGTGCATTTTATCTAATATACACCTCTTTGTATGCCTTTTGGCACTTTCCTGGGACAGGATCTGTAATGGGGAAAAAAACATAAATACCAAAGGATAACTGTGCTCTGATCCAGACCATGTGAATCAGGTGAGTTTGCTTAAAAATGCAAACAAATAAAATCCTGAGGCATCCTTGGGTGAGGAGGATATTTTTACCAACTTGATAGTTACTCAAGTAAAAACTAACCTGATTTCAATTGTCTGGTGGGGTCACAAAATTACGGGCAAGGCATTTATATGGTAAGCAGGCTCCTCTGATTCAGCAGAAATCAGCTTCCTATATTCCTGTAACTACTTCGCTTGGGGAAATTCTAAAAGGCAAGGAGTCTGATTTCAACCTTTCTCCCCTGACAAGGTCCTGTTTCAGTAATGTTGCATGGAACTGATTCATTCCTTCCTTCTTCCACCCTTCCAAGTGGTAGCAGAATCAAATCAGTTCACACCACTAAAAAACCAGGCTGCCTTTGAAAAATGCACCAGGAAAAAACAACCAAACGCGCAATCACAGGGCTCCAGGGTGCTCCTGAAAACAAGTTGTTTTGTAAATTAAAAAGTGTACCTTTGTTTTGTGACACCTCTGCCCTCCAGATGGTCCACAGTGACGGCGCACACCTGTTCAGTGTCAGCCATTACCCCTGGCAGCATATGGTGGCTCACACATATTGCTCAGGCTGAGGGGAATCCAGGCCTCTTGGTCACCTGGGCTGTTTTCAAGCGATGTGACAGAAGCTGTGGGAAATTTAGAAGCTGACAGGAAACCGATGTTCCTCTTCCCAGCAGGAAGATGTAGATGCCTTCAAACACCCAACAGCTGTACCTAACCCTTTCCATTTTAATAGAAGAAAGAAAAACACAGGCATGTCTGCCAAAAAGCAGGCATGATGGGAAGGAGAAGGAAAGCATATTTTCCTACTTCCTGTGAGGTACAGTTTGTTGCCCGACACTTTCCATTAATAATGAGAAAGGCTGTCGAGTGACTATTTTGCCAGCTTTCCTTTTGCACATTTACCAATCACAGATAAATTCATGAAATGCACTTGTATTCTAGTAAATGCATCTCTTTCAATAAATGAAAATGTAAATCCTCTACAACAACTTTCTGGGGATTCAAAGAGGAAAGGGACATGTGAGATGACACAGTTTAATAAGCAAGGCCTGACAAGCACTGGTTGTCAAATGGCAATTTTATTTATTTATTTGGATGTGTTTAAAAGCTGCCCGTTAGCATCACACTCTCTGGGTGGCCATTACAATAAAAGTTCTGATAAATAAAAGTAAGCAAAATGATGTTGTGAGCTGCCCTGAGGCTTCAGCGAATGGGGCGGCATAGAAATGTTTTAATAAATAAATAAATAAATAAATAAATAAATAAATAAAATGATTAAAATATCATAAAATTAAACAAGATAAAATCACAATATGATTATCAAATAAACTAAAACATAAATTAATATATCAAAACAAGTGTAATTAATATAAATGATTTAAGTGGTGCCATAGGTGCACTGAGAAAGAAACATTTTTGTTAGGTGCCTGAAGCAAAATAGGGTAGGCCCCTGAAGACTCTCCAGTGGTAGAGAGTTCCACAATTAGGGTGCCACCACAGAAAAGGCCTTCCTTCTTGCAACCTCCCCCCTTAACCTCCTTAGGGAGAGGGACAGGGTAGGAAGACCTCAGTTGATCTTAGTCAAGGGGCAGGAATATATGGAGTAAAGCACCCTCCTCACATTTTTGATCACATTTTGTGACAAAAACACACCAGATGGCTACCCAAACAACTCGAGTTGAGGGAGCCAAAGGCAAAGCAGCCTTTGGTCTCCCATGGGGCCCTGGGTAGTAGCAGTCAGCAGCTGTGGCTGGCTGAGTTAAACCAATATATTAATTTCTCACAATTCCCTTGATGCTGTGTCATTCTGGGAAATTAAAATGGTGGCTAGATTCATCCCCTCCCCTCCCCACATGCTGCAAGAAGTTATAGGCCATCAAGGTTGTTTTTTTTAAGGGGAACATTCCTAGGCAGTGGTCAAAAGCTGCCCCACACAAATACACAAACATCGTAACTGCCTGCAAGCAAAAGCCAAAGGTTTTCTTCAATTTGTGCTTATAAGTTTACAAGATGGTCACAATCCCTACAGAGTGCTCCTTTTTGGATGTGATCTGGAAGAGCCACCTTGAGCCTAATATCACAGGGCAGTAGTCTCTGTTGAGACCCTGAGGCAGATGAAGGAGGTCCCAGGGTATGATGGGAAATGGTTGTCAGTCTTTCCTGTCAATACACCACCAGCCTCATCTTGGGACTTTTCTACATGAGACATTTAACATGCTCTTGTCATTCCCTACATGAGACAACAATCGAACAAATGGCTTTGTTCTGTTTGTTTTTTGGAGGAGGGAAAAGGTGACATTCATTTATGGAAGTGAAAGCAAGTGTGATTTCCTCTTGTGTATTTGTGCTATTCTGCTATGCCACAGTGCCACCTGGAGAGCATGCCCCAGAACATCAGGAAAGGAAATGCTCTTCATCGACTGCTCAGATCTTGTTTTTGTGATGAAATTGCAAGTAGATATTGTAGATGATCAGTTTCATGTAGAAAAGTTCTTAGGCTCAGAGGCAGGTAGCAAGGAGCCACCTAGTCTCAAGGAGCACAGGAGAACCTAAGGGTTCACATTCAGCTGACTGCCAGACACGCAAGTGTCCACCTAAGGAATAAGGACTCCTCATGAGTAAAGGTGTACTCATGAGCATGAGTAGGCCATTCCTTAGAAGGCTCTAATGGCCTGGGATGGGGATCTGAAGACTCAGGATTAAAAGCCACCAGTTTTCAGCATGGAGGGCTGGAACATTGTCTGTGCACCAGCTCTCAACCTTGTATGTCCATGATGTTGCTTTTCCCTAGCAAGCCCTGTATTTGGAGTTTGCATTACCTACTGACCTTGCCTTTGGTACTGACCCTGACCAATTCTTGCACCTCTGTCCTCACAGCACTGAAACTAGAAAACAACCAATGGAGATTCAATGCAGAAGGCAATCTGCACTGCAACTTGTGCTGACAGGTGAAATGAGAAGCTGAAGCAATAAAGAGCAAGCCCAAGCACCCATTTCTGAAACAGAAAGGTTAGCAGGTCTCAAGGAAGGGAGCTCCACTAACCTGCCCCATTCTCTTGACTCTCAGGAGTGGGAAAGCTTTCTCCCTTCTGGTGTCTGCTGCCCCTATCAGCGTAGCCTCCAGTTGCTGTCTCTGACTGCCACCATTCCTACTCCTTTCAATAAGATGTCTGTCCTGGCTTCCACAAGGAGAGCCCTCTCCCCAGATGGTTCTCCTTCCCCTTGCTTATCTCCTCTCTCTCTTCCTCTGCCTTTCCTCCTCCTCTTCTTGGATCTGACTGTGATGCATCCCCTGTGATATCATCTTTTGGCATGGCTCACGTAATTGGCAGGAGATGTACAAGGTAACCCTTGCTGGGATATGGGAGTAAGATGAGGCACCTTTGGTGGTGACTATACCACATTAAAAAGGAAAAGTCCATTGAAATCACAGGGAAATGCATCTGAGAACCCATGATCAATTTTAATTTCCCCTCTGTTTTGAGAAAGCTACTTTCAAAACCACTGTTCTTTAGCAAGCCTTGACTTTTTGCCCAAGCTTCCTAAAGCACCCACACAATACTTTAGAATTTAAAGAGCCACTGTGAAATAGTTTCTACTATATCTGATAATCGCTTGACTCCTATTAAAGGCCAGCTATTCATTTTTAAAGATACAAGAAGCCAAGATGTACCATGTTCCAAAGTCAAATAATAACCATGTGTTAAGTGCCGATCGGACCATGTTTGTGAAATGATGCCTGGGTTTCATTTCTCCTGTCTGTTGATGGAGCCCTTTGAGCTGGTCTTGATTCATTTTTTTCACTTCAGCTTAAGTGACTAGATGCTACTGCTGTCACTGCTGCTTCAATTTCTGATTTCACTTTGCTAAGATGTAAAAGATTTATTTGCAGCAATTCTTCCAAATGCAATCTTTAACCGATTCTCTCTTTCCCCAACCCACCCCCTTTCTTCATTCCCTCAAGGTATTTTGCTGTGAGTGGCTGCAGGATTATTGTTAAGTAAAAAAAAAAAGAAAAAGAAAATCCTAAAAAACTGATGGAAGTGAGGAGGGTACAAAAGATGTGTGAAAAACCTGCATGCATTTTAAAGCAAAACAGACTGAATAAGTAATTTCAGCTGCAAGCTTAATGTGCTCTTTAAATGGGGAAAAATAATTATTTTGCTAAAACAATGGTTCAGCTATTTGATGATCAAGTTACATAGGATTATAGAAATGGATAAAAGACTCTGCTTCAGTGTGGCTTTAAATATGGATGAAATGAATACACATTACACACCATTATAAATCTGTGCGTTCAAGGAAAGGCATAAATCTTTAGCACGTTTTTTTCCCCTTCTGTGAGATATCAAGGATACAGCTATTTTTGTATGAGTTTTGATGAAATTACGAGATGCATTTTTATGAAGACACAAGTGCAGTATTATTTTTACAATGAACTTTCATTAAACACATCAAGGCAAAGAGAGCAACATGCATGAAAGAGTTTGATAGGGTCACGTCAGTTACCATGCTTTTCTTGTTAATTAAAAACACCTAGGGTTTTTGAAGTGTTTACCCAAAAAAATAAAGCAGAACAGAAAAAAATGAAGTGTGAATATGACAAATGAACAACTCACATTCTGTCTCCCCCAGAAAGCCAGAAGAACAAGCCAAGAAGCACAACCCTACAACAAGCTGGGGGTACTTTCTCTGGCTTGTCAGGTAAGAGATGACAAGGACCCAGGCTTAGTCCACGGCCTCATTCACGGCAACCTATGTTGTGGGCTCTTGTGACATGCCAACTGGGCCAGGCTGAAGTCACACAGGTAATGTTGGGGAGGCCTTCTGTTCTGGAAAGGAACTACCCATTCTGTGATAAAACCACCTTCTCTCTTGTGTTACTGAACTGGGATGGCCTGAGTGGACAACCAGAGTTGTGGGTTTTATGGGGATTACATTACAGTAGCCCCTGACTTCATTTCTGCTTCCGGGAGGGGATCAGCCAGGCTTTATGCATGCAGCAGAGGGAGGCAAGGCCCCTTGAGGTGCTTCTGCCTGGTTATGCCAGGAATCTCTCGAGCTGCACCAGCTTTCAATATCCCCAGCAGCTGCAGGTGCCCAGCAGAGCTCACTGCTGCCATGTCCCAGGGCTCTTGGGTGGCCACTTATGCATCACAAAAGGGGGAGAGTTTGCATAACACGGACATATGCTAATGTGCATGAATTGCTAACAATGAGAAACAATTAATATACTTTAGATAGAGGTACAGTCCGTGAGGAAGATTGTGACTTGGTGCCCTCCCAGTTTGGATCACCATCTTTGGTTAGAGCTCTGCGTTTGGGCCAGTCCTGGCATCCATGGCTGCCTGGAGCCCCCAGAGCTGCAGAATGGTCTGGATTACCTTTTCCACTGCATTTCGGTGCAGGGACAGACTGGGACCAAGCTGAAGCAGAACACTTTCAGCCAAAGGACTCCAGAGCGGCAATGGCCACAGAATGCAGTTCTTGAGCTGGGGGCTCCCAAGAAGCCACTCTTCACAGTAGCTACTACAACGTGGTGGGCTTCAGGCCAGGAGACTGCCCTTTCACACTCACTCTGGGCTTAGACTCATGAAAGGCTTGAGACATCACTGGAGCTGGTGGGAGACTTGGGAGCTCCCTCAAGTTCTCCAACTTTGGTCTTACATGTGGACCATGCTGCCCTCAGGCAATCTCATGCATCCTGCCAGCTGGCGCTCAAGGTCAGGGGGGACTCCCTCATCTGCCCCTCTGCATGACATCTGGTTGCTGAGAGACCTGGAGAAGGGCTTCAGAAAAGGAGGAGAGTTTGTGGGGAGAGGTGTTCTGTGGAAGGAGAGGCTTCTTGAGAGAGTCTCTGTTAAATATTCTGAGAATGGGACTAAGAGATGTTGAGCTCTTTAACTTGCGGCTGCAGACAGATGATAGGTGTTTATTTCTCCCGTAGAGTTGAAGGGAGTTTTACAAAGGGGTCGCTTGTCATGGAGTGGATACTCCTCTGACTTTGCCTCTGGCAAACAGGCTGGGAAGGTTTTTGCATTGTTTCAAAAATATGTTTGATCAGATGTAACAGGGGGACCAAAGAAATGAGTGTATATATACCATGGAAAGTGAAGCCCCTCACAAACCATTTTCTGCTCATCTTAAAAACTATCTCCAGTTCCAGCTAAAAGAACCCTAAAGAGAATATAAATTCTGGCACATTAAATGTAAGAACAGAAGGCAATTAAAAAAAGGGATTGTGAATAGCAGCCAGTTAAAGGCATTAAAAAAGCAGTCATTTTTAAATACATTAGGTGCAGGAAGACAGCCAGAGAATCATTGGGACTTATAGATCAAGGCGTAAGAGAACACTTGGATATGATAGATTGCGTAGAAGCTAAATGAGCTCTTTGTGCCTGTTTTCATGGGACAGAATGGCAAACAGGTATCCATACCTGAGCCATTATTTTCAGTCTCTAAGATTCTCAGAAGAGCACCTTATCTCACAAAAGGCTATACATGAGAGTGTAAGATGAGCCCCACTAAATCAGATCAAGGGAGTATCTCAGCCTTTCCCAGCCAGGGTCCCTTCAGCTCTTTGGTCCAACCATCAGCCATGCAGCCCGGGTCTGGCAGGGGTTGCAAACCAAAACATGTGCATGATAGCCTCTGAGTCTGAAGGCTTCTGTACATCGAAGGTGGGGGCTTGAGGTTTGTGCCCTTTCCTCGATTATGGAAATGAGACAAGTCCACGCCACAAGTAGCTAATAGTAAATTGGGGCAGTGAGAAAAGATGAGCAGGGGCAGGAGAGACAAGGGTAGCGATTGCACCAGACAAATGTTCTGGGTAGGAGCTCTTCACATAAGAGGGAGCAAGGAAGGATGGATATTAGAAAGCATCCGAAGGTGGCACAGCTGGACAGAAGTTGTCATGAACGCTATACTACAACATGTGGTACAGAATATATGCCTAACATGAGTTGCTATACCTGTAGCATAATGGTAACATGTGATGATGCTCCCTTAATATTATGGAGCTGGTAATATGAAGACTTACCCTAAAGTGACAGAACCTGGGCAGTCCTGGAGGTCCATAGCTTACAGTACAAAAGTTCCCAAGAGGAATAAAGTTATTTCTCATTCCTATAGCCTATATTTTGGACCCAGAATCATTACACGGCATCGGAAGTGGAGAATGACGGGATTAAGTGGCTGCAATTTCTTGGCAGTACAGCTGCAAATAGAAGAGAAGCAGCTTTGGGACACATACCCAAAGAAAGTGACAGACCTGAGTATAAAGTGCTTATTAAACAGAAGGGATCTTTGTAAATATCGGTATCTTTCAATCCCCATCAAGCCTGCAGTTCTCAGGAAATGTTGCTGATCACTGCAAAATGCATAGACAAAAGTTTGAACTCTGCCTGGCAGGAGCAGAAAAGAAAACTTGTAAGGTCAACTGTTTCTTATAGGATGGGCAAGGGGGCTGCAGCCATTGATAATAACTTTGGGACAACTGAAGGAAAAAATATGGAACAGGAAGTAATACTTGACAAATTTGAAGAATGCTGCATGTCTAAAAAAGGATGAAACTTGGGAAAGAAATAGGTTTTGCTTGGTTTGGATTTTACACGCAGCCAAAAGGCAGATCCAACTGTGCATTAGCCTGTGACAGAATTCAGATGACTGAGTAAGAATTGTGGGTTTGGTGACTTGGAGCACATCTGATCAGGGATAGAATTATCTCTGGCATCAGAGGTAATGTCCTTAGAGAGTGGCTATTGCAGGAGAGAGATCAGTTCCTGTCAAAGTCCTTCAGGTTTTCCAGGTCTTAGAAACTGTAAAATCCCAGGCAAAAGAGCTGAATTCAACTGAAGGCATTGCCCAGACACTGAATGTGAAGGAACACACTGTGAAAAAGGCATTTTAAAAAGTCAAAATACTTCTTCCCAAGCAGCTGTGAGAGAATGAATGCAAAAGAGACACATTTATGAAAAAATGTGGAATTCTGCTCAACAGTGCAGTGGATGTGCAATCCTGTTTTGACCGAGGGAAGCAGAACAGTTTTGCAAAATGTTGCCAAGTCAGAGCACAAAAAGTTCAGGTGCACACTGTCCTTTAGACCAGGAGTTTAACGGAGGCAGTGTTAAGAGTGGGGGCAGCAGGGGGGGGGGCACTAGGGCTAGAGCCCTAAATCTTTCATGTGGAGCCCTAAGCCTCTGGGAGACCATCTGTCCCACCCCAGTGTTATCCATTGGCATCGGTCCTATTCCCCCATGCTCAGTCAAGGAAAGGAGACACATACAAAGGATTAGATCTCTGTTGCATCTGGTCTCCCAGCATTCATGGTTTTGTTTTGTTTTGTTTTTGCCCACATGGGTGTCACCTCCTCTTGCCCCACTTGGCTTATTTTGCCAGAGGTTTCTCTGAAATCAAATGACCTTTTGTCCCCCGTCCATACATTCTTAGGACACACAGCCCTTTAAAGACATGTGCGCGCGCGTGCACGCGCATGCACACACACACACACACACAGAGAGAGAGAGAGAGAGAGAGAGAGAGAGAGAGAGAGAGAGAGAGAGAGAGAGACTAGAGCAGCCATCCCCAACCTGGTGGCCTTCAGAGGCATTTGGACTGCAACACCCAGAATTCCCAGTCAATGGCCCTGCTGGTTGGGAATCCTGGGAGTTGCAGTCCAAATACCTCTGAAGGCCACCAGGTTGGGGAAAGCTGCTCCAGAGCATGTGTGAATAATCATATTCACATTTGTGCCCCCCACCCTTTCTTTTCGTTTTGCCCTGTGTGCCTGAGCCCTGGATCTTTTTGCTAGCTAGTGCCACTCCTGAATTTTAGGCTGATGTAGATGCAAATAAAAATGGGTGAAAAGGAATGGACTTTTATCCTTTCATTCCTCTGCTGATCAGCACAAAACTGGGACTGAGGAATATAAAAGTTACTGGTTATTATGGAACAAATATCCTAGTATTGGGGAGATATACCGCTGGGGTTGGTTACTAAAATGCTACATACCTGCTTCTGTTCCTTAGTATGCCAATAAAATAAAAACCACACCCATCTTGAGTCTAATGGCCTGGGGAAAAAATAAATCTGGTAAAATAAAATTTGCATGAGGACCTTACCATGCCATGTATACTTGTCACTCAGAGAGGAATACTGGGTTTGTCTGTAGGTTTCGGTTGTTTGCCAGGTGAATGGATAAGGTGGTGTGGCCCATAATTCACTCATGCATTCACTCTCCCAAATAAGCTACAAACTGAGCCAGATAGGGTGCTGGCCTTGCAAGTAATAATAAAAAAGGTAAACCAGCAGGATGGGTGAGCACTTGTGTACTTGTGGAAATGTCTGAAGGTCAGCTGTGCATGTGCTGAGAAGTTCCCAGGCACCACAACAAGGCCATCAACAGAGAGCACCTTGAATCACCGACTGTGTTCGCTGTTTTTGTTAAGTGTTTATTGTGTTACACTGCCTTGGGAGGGCTCCCACCCTGAAAGGCAAGTAAGACATATTTTTAAAGCATAAAATAAATCAATAAAGTAGAGAGGATAAAATGCCCCAGTTTGCAAATGTACACCTTTTTACTTTCAGCAAATCAGATGATTTTTCACAGTTGTGTGACTGGTTAACAAAGAAAAAGCTCATGACTGTGTACATTCCGTACTTCATTTGGACCTTATAGATCTTTGCCTCGACCATCTGGTATTGCATCTGCTCTGGAAATCTGTCATGCAACCATTAATTTACACTATGAATCCATCAGTGCAGTGGACATCTCCATGGATGAGATCATGATCTGGGGTTCAACTAAAGAAGAGCATGATCAATAACTGTGGAAATTCCTGAATGGTATTAGAAGCCAAATGTGGAGAAATTTAATTTTGGTCTGACAGAACTTATGTTTGTGGGAGACATTATTTCTACTTGAAGTGCAAAACCAGACTTGAAGAAAGCAATGGCTATAAATATCCACAATCAAAGAAAGATGTTTGGAAATTTGGGGTGATGGTGAATTATCTTGGGAAATTTATCTTCAATTTGTCCAGAGCAGCTGCCCCTCTTTGGAGACTTCCTGAAAAGGAAATGATGCTGAGAAGCAGAATGGGAGGCCTGCTCAGTTTTAACAAGACTCTTAACAAACCAGCCTGTGTTATACTGTTCTCCTACCAGATTAGGCAAGCATAGATTGTTTCTTTTCCATGGATAATGCAGTTTATACGGTAATTATAGTAATTGCATTTTATTTTATTTTTGTTATCATGTAATAATTAAAGGGGAAGATATAATGATAGTGTTTATACTGTAGTAACCATCCCTTAGTATGAAGGTGTTGATAATTTGAAGTCTTGCCCTAAAGTCACAGGATTTGGACAGTTCCCAGGGCCTGTATATAAGAAGTACCTAAGAATAAAGTCATATTTTAAGTGGGTCTTCATTCGCCTGGCCTCATTTTTGGATCAGAAGCATTACAGATAACGAATTCAAACCCATCTTCATATGTTAAACTTCACTATCCCCTATGATCTGTTGGTGAAATTAGAAATGAAAAAAAAAAAAACCCAAAAAACAGAAGAAGCCTTCACTGAGCTCCGAGTATCTATGTACTTAGCTCAGTATTGTCCACCTTGACTGGCAATGAATTTCCAGGTTTCAGACAGAGGTCTGCCCTCATCAGCTGCTCTCTTTTCCATACCTTGTTCTTCTGTAGGGTGTTGCCTATTGTTTGGTTAATGCTGGAAAGAAGGTCTTGGATACATGTGTGCTATGGATTTCATTGGCATTTCCCAGGCAATTTGGCTCAAGAATCCATTTTGTTCTGAAAAGCACAATCTGAAAGCTGCTGGAAATGGTGCTGAGGCTCTGAACCTGCCACGTGTCCTTGGTACATCCTTCTTAATAAAAGATGGTTTTTCCTTATGATCAAAGCAACCATAAAATGTCTTCCCAATAGCTAAGCTGCCACCCTGCTGAGCAACTTACCAGAGTACCTTTGAATCATTCAGTCAAAAGCGGTGGTGGGAAAATAGCCAATCCTGAATCATCATCAGAGGCAGTCCTGACAGGTCAAGCACTGCCCAGGCACCCTTAATGATGCCTTTTCTTTTGAATATTTTACTCAGCTGCTCTGTATATTACTCAAGAGTGCATCCTGGATCCGAGCAATGAGCCACTCAGCTCTTCGTTATGTTGTTTTGATCTTTTGGAGTTTGGACACCTGATCCATCAATTTTGCTTGGGCATTTTTCACACTGGGGTGTCACAGCTTTGAGAATGTTCCAGGGTCTGTTTGCTTTTAATATAATTCCTTGCAACTCTGGCTGGTTGGGATATGCCAACCCATCTGGGTGACACCACAATGGGGAGGCTGTTGTGTTCCCAGAATTCCATGCTTGAGTTCCATACCTGCAGACACGTGGTTGGATCTATAAGGAGATACGGGCACTTTGCAACTTCATGGGAGTTGTTAGTTTTGAGTTCCAAGGGAACTGGTCAGGTAGAGAATGAAAGAGATTAAGAAGTGACTACCAAAAGGCCTAGAGCTGGTCACATGCTCTCTGAACGTTAAAAATATTTTTTAATGAGAAGCCTCATTGAGAAGGTTTTCCATCTGAGTCTATTTTAACAAAATGGTGATGACTTTGATGGTTTTAATAAAGGCTTAGCCTCAATTTGGTCTCCCCATCATTACAGCAAAAACAAAAACCCTAAAGCTAACATTTGGAGAGTTGGAAAATATTATTTTGAATATTAGGGTACAGGATGGGACAGCCTGATATCTTGAAACTACTGCACCATTTTAAAAGGTGAGAAAACTGGATGTAGCCTTTGCCCAAAGCATTTTTCTAACTTGTGGTGACAAGCCAGGAAGTGGCATTCTCTGGGTTCCCTTCCTCTGAAGTCAGGCGATTATAGTTGTTCCTGTGCTATTTTCTTCCTGAAATTACCCGTTTTCAGATCAATGCACAATGCCCCATGTTATGTGCTCAGCATTGCAATCTAGGCTGCTTTGGAATCATGTCAAACACACAACCTGATCACAGTAAGCTGCTATCACCTCACTGGGAAAACTTGGAATTTTAATTCCTGACACGATATAGTAGAGGATCCAAAGGAATTGTCACATGGATTAATTATTGTTTGTATGGGTGTGTGGCCTTTCTAGGGAAGTAGAAAATCCAACACTCAGAAAAATAATCTTAAGGAGCTGTATCAGCTCTGAACTTCACACACGCAGTTGGAACAGAGTTTCTAGTTAATAAGAATACTAGTAAGGAAGTTATCCCAAGCAATTAAAGAATGGAGTCTATTTAGCTGATGACCTTTACAGTATTCCTGTCCCCCAAATAAATTTAATTATCAGCAATTAAACACTGCTGGAGCTTCAAGTACTCTGGAGAGGTCTGGCAACCTCCACAATTTAAGAAACAGCAAATTGTTCTTATAAATCCAAAAGCTTGATCTCTAGTGTCTTCCTCAATAAACATGCACAACTGTCCAAGCTGTGTCCTCATCTGGCAAGAAAGATGTCTTCTGTGAGCAAAACAGAATTTTGCTGACTTTTGCACAAGATCCTTGCATGAGAAAGGAGAACTAAAATCTGATGCATGCTACAGTGAGCCTGGGGGTCTCCAACCTAGTGCCCATGGGCATCAAAGTGGTTGCAGGCACCCTGGTTGTCACCCACCAGCTTCCCAGCCCCTCCTGATTTGTTTTTCTTAAGATGGTATATACTTGGAAAAAACCAACCAACTGGGATGCAGCTGAGCAGCAGGCTGCAATGCAAAGAGCTGCCCTCTGATGCCATCTGTATTTCTGCTCAAAAGATTGGTTTTGTATTTTGCAGCTCCAATCCCACTGCTGTCTCATACTTAGTTTCTTGGGGCCACTTACTTTTCTCTTAGTCTCATCTGTTTGCCTTCACAGAATTGAAAGTTTTGGGACCAGCCATGCTCACTGTGGCATCCATTTTATGAATGAGCAAGTCCCCATAGCAACCTTTTGTGAAAGGATTCATGATGCTCCCGCAAAATTCCCAATCTGCTCAGAAGCCCAGAAGGCTGTGGAACCCTGCATCAACACAAGATGTTGTGCAATATCTCAAGATGTTGGCCTGCAGCTAGTCCATGTGGTGCAAAGTCTTCTGCTAACTCTAGTGCAACCGTTTTCCAAACAGGACCACAGCCAGAGTTTCCTCTGACTGCATATCTTTATCCAACCCAATGGTTCTATCATACATTTTTTAATGTCTTAAACAAATAAATAAGCATGTATCATCTGTCTCTGAGCTAATTTTACTTTCATTAGGCTTCAACCTAAAATCAGTCTTCCTCTCTTGTGGAAAGTTACTTCCACAGTTACAATAAGACAGTCAGAAACAGTAACAAGCATTCATTTTGCCATCATCTTTGGTACAAAGATTAGACTATCCATGACTGCCAAGTTTTGAGGTGTGTTTTCCAAACAAAAATATCTGTAGTCAATACCAACAATGTTGATAGAAGGAGGCAGTGATGCACAGTCCTATTCTGGAGACATGGGCTGCGACAAAAAGAAGAGGCGCACACAGAGGGAAGGAAAACTGCAATGCACAGCCAATTCTCTGGCTCTGGTTTTTGCTGTTGCTGTTCCATCCCGTGGTGGCTGCAAAATAATGGCTTGTCTCTGGGCCAGTAGAAACAGTACAGAGAACAAGTCTGCAAAAATACTGGCAATATAATGCTCTCCTAATGTCCCTTGGTTGGCTCCCGGCTCCCCAAGAAATACTGATCCCTCCATTTTCATAGCAGGTGTTTCTTTGTAGCCTTTCAATATAATGCGCTTAAGAAGGGCACCCCGGGACAAGCTGAGTTTGTCCACAGTTCCTGGCCTTTCTCAGACTGATGCCAAGTCTTGCATGTTTACAAGCTGAAGACAATAACATCTGAACCACCTGTTAAAATCTGTGAGAATGTGAATAGGACAGAGCAATGATGCTGGAAAGGCCTCACTGGAAGTCCTTGGCTTCCACACCTAGTTGCTGTTTTTAATATTTTCAGATTTTTCCTTCAGAACTTTATAGCAGCAGCTCGGCAGAACTAACTTTGTTGAAACAAGAACTCCTGAGTTTAAAAAGTATGTGAACCACTGAAAAGAGGGGAAAGCAACTCCAGAGAATGGTGGGGTTTTATTTTCTAAAGTGTGGGTGGATTCAAGGTCTTGACTATGACATGTAATGCCCTAAATGCTTGGGACATTAACTGGGGGAGCACCTTACTTGATACATTCCTGCCAGTTGCCTGAGAATATCAATGAAGGCTCTCTTACAAGTTCCTCTCCCTAAGGAGGTTGATGAGGAGGGCCTTTTTGTGGTGGCACCCCAATTATGGAATACTGTACCATCAGAGATTCGTCAGGTGCCTAGCTTGCTGAGCTTTAGGTGCCTGATAAAGACTTTTCTCCTCTGGCGACCTATGGCGCCATTTAAATTATTTATATGAATTAGCACAGCTTTTAATAAATCAACTTATGTTTTATGTTTATTTGACTATGTATATGTGATTTTATCCTGTTTATTTATTATGATATTTCTATTGTATTATTTATGGTACTTTTATTATAATGACTGCCCTGAGAGTATGATGCAAATGGGTGGGTTCCAAACAAATTCAATTTAAAAAAGTGCAGGCTCCTTTAAAAAGAATTAGGGGAGCAATTCCCTACTGGAATTTACATACGCATAGCAATGTATTTAAATGTAGTCACAGGATATAATAACAGAGACCTGGTTAAGTGTTTTCAACTGTAATCCAGTGCATACTTACTCGGGAGTAAGTCAGTTTGAACTCAGTGGGATTGCTTCCAAGTAAACATGCATAGAATTGCACTGTTAGCTGAGTTTGCATTTAAAATGAATTATTTTGTGTGAACCAAGTGATATTTAAAGAAAAGGACCCCAATTTTCTAATGGTGGGTACTTTCTCAACTTTATATACACATATTTATTCTTTTCAACATGGATATGTCATCCAATTCCAAAAACTATCTAGGCAGCTTCCAGTAAAGGTAAAATGGTCAAAAAAGAAAATAAATCACATAAAATCATAATATCTAATGCAGCAGAAACTCAGCAACAAAGAATAGAATCAAGATAGCCAACTTTACAATTGCACTAACAATTTCTCACATCCTGACAAATCCCCAAAAGTCACTATATTTTTGAGACTAAAAAGTTCAGGGATTTTTTTAATCCATCACCAAACATTCCAGGGTAGAATGACTTTTAAATTATGGTTACTACAGTGATTAATATTTGCATCGTAATATGCTATTTAACTCATTTTTTCTATTGATACTTGTTTCTGTATTTCCTAAGCAGTGATGCTAAACTGACCATTAAGCCATTCCTATTAATAACTGATCATTTACACTGATTCATTTTTACAGTCAATCTATGCCTCTCTTGGTGGAACTGTACAATTTGCAGACTTTCCATTTGTCTCTATGGAGCAGATGTCTTTTAAATGTTCCCATATGGCAAGGCTCGGGATCCTCTTTCAGCCCAAGGGCCAAATCCAGCTTCAGAGAATCTTTTAGGGACTGCATTCCAGTAGTGGACAAGGCCAAAGGCAAAACAGATGGGGCCAAAGGCAAAATGGGTGAGACAAAAAGTGAATAAAAGGCAATTTATTGTAGTTTTCAGCTCTTACTGACAGTATTTTCCTGGGCTCCAAGATCACCGCAGACGGGGACTGCAGCCAAGAAATTAAAAGTCACTTGTTCCTGGAGAGGAAAGCTATGGCAAATCTAGATAGCATACTAAAAAGCAGAGACATCACCCTGCCAACAAAAGTGCGTATAGTCAAGGCGATGGTTTTCCCAGTTGCAATGTATGGCTGTGAAAGTTGGACCATAAGGAAGGCTGAGTGCAAAAGGATTGTGGCCTTTGAACTATGGTGCTGGAGGAGACTCCTGTGAGTCCCTTGGACCGCAAGGCGATCAAACCAGTCAGTCCTAGAGGAGATCAACCCTGATTGCTCTTTAGAAGGCCAGATCCTGAAGATGAAACTCAAATACTTTGGCCACCTAATGAGAAGGAAGGATTCCCTGGAGATGAGCCTAATGCTGGGAACAATAGATGGCAAAAGAAGAAGGGGACGGCAGAGGATGAGGTGGCTGGATGGAGTCACTGGAGCAGTTGGCGTGAGTTTGAGTGGACTCCAGGGGATGGTGGAGGGCAGGAGGGCCTGGAAGAATGTTGTTCATGGGGTCGCGATGGGTCGGACATGACTTTGCGACTAACAACAACAAGGGAGACATTTCAGCCCTTTTGCATGGGGAAAACTGCACGAAAGCTGAGAAGCAACCAAATACTCACTGACTGGGGGAAAGATCCTGGATCTCTGAACAGTGAAGAGCTAGACTGGGACCCCAAGAGACCAGATGTGCCCCCAGGCCTGAGGTTCTCTATGCCAGGTATACAGGCATGGAGTCTGTGAGGTTCAGCATGGGAGTACTGGAACTTGCACAATGGACATTTTTCCCTCTTCTCCTTTCCAGTCTCGCTCTTTTCTTGTATTGTTTTGCCATGGCCCGTCCCTCAGCCACCCTCACAAAAACTAAGTACCAAACACACACACAAAAGAAATACCCAGGACTGGCAAGTCAGTGTAGGGTGTGCTGGTTACTGGGAAGACTAGAGTGTTTTATTTTCATCAGGTGAACATGAAATGGATAATTTTTGGTAAGTATAGTATAAACACTCACCTTTGAGAAATGAAGAAAATGCTTCTTCATTTGTATAGAAAACCTCATAACTTGATGTATATTGCAGTATAATTAACTTGAATTAGAAATTAACTCTAGGGCTAATGTGCTGTTATTCCAAATTGTTGGTTTTAATATTAATGTTTGAGAAACTTGGTATTTATACTTCTTTAAAAGATACAAAAATCTATTTAAAATCTAAGCTTCCTTCCTTCCTTCCCATCTTTTTTTCTTTTTTAATCAATACTTATTCATCCTGGCCACCACTGAAAAGACCAAATGTCAAATGAGCCTGTCTGAAGAAGACATTCTATAAATTGGGTGCCACCACTAAGAAGACCCTCCTCAGACTTCCTCATTAGCCATTGCACCTTGTTTGGCACCTCATTTGAAATAGATCCTCTTTACTCCTCTTTACTATCAGAGAATAAACTTTTTTTAAAAAGTAACACAGTGAGTAGTTTATAAGAATACCACCTTTAAAGAAAAATACGTTAGCCTCTTAAGAACCAAGAGGAATAGGATGCGGAACAAAAAGCAAAAATGACAGCACAACAATATATTTATTTTGCTTTAGACCATTGATCCCTCAGCTGTGCGCCAACATAGATAACTGAGCCATGTGACTGGCAAAAGTAAGAACTGAACAATAAAGACAGGATCCATGCTGAATGCATCCATTCTACGCCCATCAGTATCTATCTATGCCCATCTGTATGCCCAGCTACCATGTTTCCCCAAAACTAAGACCTAACCAGAAAATAAGCCTCAATTAAGATCGTCAGCCAGATGGACAGGGACACATGGTAGTACGTCCATTGCAACACACGACAGACATATTGAATTATAAAATAAGAATGTTAATATATAATTAAATATAAATAATTGACATTAATACTTAAAATAAATGATAATATTCAATATAATTAAGTATTTGTAAATACTGAAGCGGGAGCCTTTAGGCGAGAGGTAAATGCCTATGTGAACAGATGAGTGTGAGACTTACTGCCAAATGACCAATCAGAGTACAGACACAATGCACAAATAACATCGATACGTTGTGTGTTGTAACAGGTATACTTAATGCATGGATGCAAAATGCAAGATGGGTGCAAAAAGAAAGAGCTATTCTGTTGAGTATAAGAAAGGAATCGTGGAGGACTCTCAGGGCAAGAATCTTATGGCTTTTGTAAGAAAAAAAAAAAAAGACACCACTGAAAATAAGCCCTAATGCGTCTTTTGGAGCAAAAATTAATATAAGACCTCATCTTATTTTCAAGGAAACACAGTAGCACCATCAGTGGTCCTATGTTGAATTCATGCCTCTTGTCTACCAATACACAGGCAGTGACGTCATAACAGAAGCCACGTTCCTTGGCCCCTGGGGGAGATTTGGGGGGAAGAGAGTAACAGGAGGGGGGAGACTTGCAATATGCCCCCCCCCCATTCTGCTGACAGAGGCCTCCAATGTAGCAAAGATGTTACACAACTCATATGGTGTTGCAGCAGTAACAGTGAGGTGCATCTGCAAGATTTAAAAACTATCTTATGAAACAGCAGCACACACAGAACATTCTTCTGTGTAGAGGAAGGTGTGGCTGGAGAAAAGAAAAGAAGAACGGACCTTATCCCAGTTTCTCTGCCTCCGGTTCCTATGTTGTTGTTAGTCGCGAAGTCGTGTCCGACCCATTGCGACCCCATGGACAACATTCCACCAGGCCTTCCTGTCCTCCACCATCCCCCGGAGTCCACCTAAGCTCACACCGACTGCTTCAGTGACTCCATCCAGCCACCTCATCTCCTGCCGTCTCCTTCTGCCGTCAACTGTTCCCAGCATTAGGCTCTTCTCCAGGGAGTCCTTCCTTCTCATTAAGTATTTGAGTTTCATCTTCAGGATCTGGCCTTCCAAAGAGCAGTCAGGGTTGATCTCCTCTAGCACTGATTGGTTTGATCACCTTGCGATCCAAGGGACTCGCAGGAGTCTCCTCCAGCACCACAATTCAAAGGCCTCAATCCTTTAGCGTTCAGCCTTCCTTATGGTCCAGCTTTCACAGCCATACATTGCAACTGGGAAAACCATCGCCTTGACTATACGCGCTTTTGTTGGCAGGGTGATGTCTCTGCTTTTTAGTATGCTGTCTAGATTTGCCATAGCTCCTCCTATATGTGAAGCTTAAGAGGATATCCAGCCAACCCAGGAAGGAGATTGCACTTCTGTATTTATGAAATGTATGTATCTTCCTTGCTTTAAGCCCTAATCCCAAGCATGCTTTTGCCAGACAGTAATTTCTTCTGTCACTTTCAGGCAACGCCCTACAGCAATCAAATGCATAGCAAGGATAAGGTTTTTCTTTTGACACAACACTTCACAGGTATGCTTTAGATTACTCACCCTCCCGACCAAGAAATATCCTGGCATCAAAGGAAGGCCTTTTTGGAGATTGTTAATGTCCATATGCTGAACTAAGGCCAACATTATTTATTTATTTTTAAGTTTTCTATCCTGCCTTTTCATTGTTTTCAATGCCCAAGCAGTAATCAAGAATGCAGAAGGGGAAAATTGCAACATGATTATAAATAAATCTGATGATCCCAACTAGCAAAGTAATTATAACTAAATCTTATAATCCTTAAATGATAACATGGATAAAATGCCACTATTTAGGGATGCAGTGGTAAAAAGCCAGGTTTTTTCTCATTTAAATCACCATTTTTTAAAAAGGGAACACTGCCTCTTTTTGTAAACTACTTTCCCTGAAAACTAGTAAGACTTTTTTCCTGCTTCTCCTCGCTTAAGCAAATTGCATGCTGGGGAGAGAGCTGCTTTGGCCTGCTCTAATCTCTGATGAAAAGCTGATTTGCAAAGACACACACACCTCAAAATGTAACATTTTGGTGTCATTTTCCATTCCCCCTTCCTCATCGCAACTGGATTTGCCAAGGAGCTTGCTTCTGAGAAGCTCATGTTTGAGACATATTCTGAAACATGACACAGCAGTCCCCCCACGGCTCTTTTCAATGTCCCCTCAGAAATATTTGCCCACTGCTGCCATCACCAGCAAGTGATTGTGCAGAAGAGCATCTCGGAGTGCCCTGCACCGATTGATAAAAACTCACAAGTGGATCTTTGTGGAGAGGTTGATTTGTCTTATTCCCCCCCATTTGGCCTTGAATCTATCCAATTAGACCTCGCTACAAAGGATGTGTGATGGTCAAGAGCATGTCTGGGCATCTATTCATGTACATATCACCCGCCTTCAGTTATACACCATGACAGGGAAATCTGCAGTAGATACCAACGCCATGGAACTGGCTAGGGCAAAAAAATAGGTGGAATTCGAAATAGCAGCTATAAAGTTGTATAATCTCAAAAGGAGGCATTTGCATTATTCCTTTCGAAACAGCACATTGTGCAGTGCCCTTGTGAGTTTATAATTAAGGTATTTACAAGAGCCAAGAGAATTCTGTATGGTATCTTGGAAAAAGAAAGGACATTTAGACACCATTTCGATGTTCTCGATGGAATACTTTGAGATTAGAGTGCTCCGTTCCTTCTCTAGAAGGAAAGAAGGACGCAGGAATTACATTATTTCTTTTTGCACCACAAGTGAAAGAAATATAATTCCCTCCCATGGCTGACAATGGGAGGAACATATTTAGATATGGTCATGTTATTGTTATGTGCTGTCGAGTCATCTCCAGCTTATGGTGACCCTATGCATGAAAGCCATTCCATATGTCCTGTCAACAACAGCCTTGCTCAATTCTTCCAAGTTCAAGGCTGTGGCTTCTTTTACGGAGCCCATCCACCTCATAGTTGGTCTTCCTTTTCTTCTTCTGCCTTTGACTCTCCCCACCATGATGGTCTTCTCCAGTCAGTCTTGCCTTCTTATGATGTGTCTGAGATATGGCAGTCTCAGATATGCTCTTAAGTGTAGCTAAATCTTTTCTGGGGATAGGGCCATGATCAGAAGCTGGAAGGGTTTATCATCCCTTGGATTCTTGGATAAATCCTCCCAGTTCACCATCATGCCTCTGGAGCACCACCTTTTCAATCCAACAAGGAGTTCTTAGCCTGTAGAGGAAGCCACAACAGAAAACCTCTGCAGGGGCTGGATGCAGCCAAAATAAAGACTCTTGTTCTTTGAACACCTTTGCAAGGTCAAAGTTCAGAGGGATTTTCTGCACAATCTTGTGGTACTTGGGATGCTGTCTAACTGCTTTCTTATCTGGGCTATAGGAGATTTATTTTGATGAATAGTGGCTTAAGTTGCAGCCCAGTTTCTTATTGTTCCAGTTAAGCAGTGTGAATCTATATAAAATGTGTGGGAAGTCCATTCCATGTCTACAGAAATTGATAGCCCACTATATCTCTGAAACAAAATATAGGAAGCTCCCTTAGGCTGAGTCAGGCCAGTACATGGTTCCATCCAGCAGCACTCCAACATGTTAGGCAAAAGTATTAACATCTGGGGATGCCTGTAATGAAACCTGGGACTTTCTGCATGGAGAACTGAGCTATGGCCCTTCCCCAGGGTTGTCCAGGGGACTCACAAAAATCAACACAATCATTACATTCAGATCTAGTTCCATGGATAGAAACAATGGGGTTTTCATTTGGTGCTAGTCTTATCAGGACGCTTACTTGCTTAAGATCACCAGCTAAAGCCCTCCAATGAGTCCCTCTTCCCAAGGAGGCGGTAAGGAGGAGGGCCTTTGCTGTGGCATCCCAATTATGGAATGCTCTACCTTCTGAGATTCACCAGATGCCTACTCTGTTGAGTTTTATTTTTTGGCACACATATGGCACAACTTAGAACCTTCAGACCAACTGCATGGGTTTTAATATATTATTTATGTTTTTATTTAAATATGTATACTGTGATTTCATCTTGTTTTATTTTATTATATTTGAACTGTATTGTTTTATCTAATGCTATTTTATTCATATTTTTATTGCAATGGCCAGTCAGAGAGCATGATGCTAATGGGCAGCTCTCAAACAAATTGAATAAAAATACTTTATTACTTACGTTTCTATACTGCCCAATAGCCAAAGCTCTCTGGCTGATTTGCAAAAACTCACGTTCCTCCCCAGGGTTCCCTAAATGTTGGCCTAAAGATCAAAATTCTTTTGCAATATTTTCAGCTGCTGAGCGGGAGCTTTTCTATGCAAAGCAGTCACTGTGGTTATTCCCCACTTAGTGGTTCTTTAGACATTATAATAATATCCCAGTTTTGTTTCTGTGTATGACCAGTACTTGAGTGGATTTTTATTTTATTTTTTTTAAAGCTGGGAAAACGTGAAAATTGTTTGACAGAAAGGGTGATTTCCTCTTGGAAATTTGTGCTATTCTGCCACACCACAGTGCCACCTAGAGGTGATATCATGGAACATCAGGAAAGGAAACATTCCTTGCGTAGGGCTCATATCTCAGTTCTGTGACAGAATCAGTGCTTTTTTTGTTAAAAAGAAAAAAATGTGCTGGAACTCACGTCTTAGGGGTCACACTTTTACACTAAAAAAGATTTTCAATTCACCAATTTTTTTTGAAATAAAGAACGTATTTACCTTTTGCACGTAGCCAGTCACTCTACACACACATAAACATAATGGTTGCCGCCGGCAGTAAGCACTCAGAGCGCAACCACACGACCGATCTCAAGCCAAGCAGCATCCCAAGCCAAGCAGCGCCCTCACAATCAGTGTGGACACACAAGCAGCCCGCAAGCACTATTTTAATTATTTTTGCCGCCGACCTGCTACGCCCGACAGGGCGATTCAAAATCACTTGGAAAAATCCATCAAAAAAAGGTGCTGGAATGCCGTTCCGGTGCGTTCTATGACAAAAAAAGCCCTGGACAGAACCAGCCTATACCATGGATGAACTGCTTTGCTTAGAAAGCTCATGGTTTCTTAGGCATATACTCAAACTCAGCTGCTTTCCACAATAAAGATGCTTTACAAGAAACCCCAGCTCTTTGCTTCGGGGATAAACAGCTGGAATTTGCTCAGCTCATGTTGGAGGCAAATATTGCTCCAGCCATAGAAAGCAAAGACAGTAAGAAAATTAAATACTCTTAACACCAAATGCACAATCATTTATTTATAAAATGTATTGACTGCTTTGCAAAATAAATAAATGCATACACACACTTGCATGTCTCTCTCTTCCTCTCTTTAAATGCATACACATGCACACACACGTACACACACAAATATATATAGATATATATATATAAAACCAATTCACTACATGAATCTTTACAGCAACTAGAAAAAGGACTCAGCATAAAACCATGACATCCAAGCATTCCACTGAAACTTCAGTTGTAACTTTGAATAATTAGCCCTTTGAAGAAATGTGAAGATGAAGAAAATTACATACAATATCACCTGGCATACCTCTGTTGTGTTACAACTCACAATACAGAAAAATAATGGGGACATTTTGAAATATATGTGTGCTGAAATGTTGCATGGAATGCAGTGACTGGTAAAAATACTCAGCCAATAACAATTATTCCTACTTTTGCTTTGAACAGGATTGCCCTACTTTATCCTCAAAATAACCAAATCTATCACAAAAGCCACAAGTCCACATTGTTTTTCATCCTAATGTGGATGCAACCATTGCAGGTCTGCATGGCAAAGAACCTTACAAAAGAAGCCCTCAAGAGTAGAATTCCTCTGAGCGGACTGTTACAAAGCATTTGCTCCCCCCCCCCTCCACTTTTTCTTTCTTTTTAATAAAAGCACACACAGGAAAAACAGATTGGGAAATTATGCTCTTTATTGTATTCATGAATGTCAGTCATTTCTTTGTATGTGTGTGTCATGCTTTCATCCATTATTTATGTTGTAGGAGCGGCATCACATGTAAGACATTCCAAACTGAAGTACATATAATGTATTTCTGATGCTCGGCCAGAAAGATTGTGCTGAACCTTGATTAAATCAGTCAAGAGCTTTTCAGAGGCGGCCAGTGAATCGGGAAGCCTGAAATGATCATGTCCATTGGAGCAAAGTTATCATACTGGCTCAGATCTATGGCCTGTACAGCTCAGTATCCCATCTTTGAGAAGAATTCCATATTCGGTGTTTCAAGGGAAAACCACAAAAACCAGGAATAAAACTTTCCTCTACGCTACTTAACCTTGTGCCTAGGTTTTCATAACTTTACGTGTTAAGAAATATTGCAGGATAGTTTGAGGTATGGAAGTCAAAACCATAGGATTCTGGGAGTGATCAGCTGCTCCTGAATGATGAGCAATAGATTGTGAAGCTTGCTCTCAGAATCTTCTTTAGATCTATGATTAGGCTGGGTGCAGTTATGGCTAGCATGGGGTTGTGACACACACAAAAGGCAAGCCTGGGTCAAGAACCTCCTCCTCTTGCAATGTACGTAGATGTGGGCATACACAATGACCTGTTTTCTGGCTTTTCTGCCCTTGCATCAAATGATTGGCTGCAACTGGGGTGGGTGAGTGGGTGGGGCAGGGAAGCGCCCATCATGCAGTGCAAGTCTCCTCGGGGTGGGAAAGACTCAGTGTTGAGTTGTTATTTCCAGCAGGTTTATTTGCCATGTCCGCCCTTCAGAGAGCAGCCTGCGGGCCCACTTGCCAAGCAAAACTGAGGAACTGAGAGGAATGAGGGGGAACATTTCTGCTAACATTTGTAATTTGTTTTGAAATTCATTTTGGCCAGAACTAAGACTTCATTTCCACTTGGTGATGTGGCATGGAAGAATAGCCCTTCCATGCAGAGGTAAGCAACTTACAGCCCTCCAGAAGTTTCAGCCTACAGCTGTCCCAGCAGCCTGTGCAGCATAGCCAATGGGAGCTGAAGGCCAAAACATCTGGGGATCCACAAAATCCTTCACTCTGTTCTATCGGCTGCCCAGCTAATTAGGCTGAACCTAAGAAGATAGAAGATGGTGCAGCTTGGGCCCTTGCTTCTTGGTGAGCTGAGTAGTACAGTACCACTGCTCTGTACTGTGAATAAAGTCACCAATGTTCCTGTCGCCAGCTCTCACCACATTGTGCAAAGTCTACTGCCTCACAGATATCTGGAGTACTAAATAGAATTAACTTGCTTTTTATATTTAATGGAGTAAGAACTAAAACATTAATCAAAGTCCCAGCAAGTAAAGAAAAAGTAATTCTTGACATACATAATGGATGAAAGCATGACACACACATACAAAGAAATAACTGTCATTCATGAACACAATAAAAGAGCGTGATATACCAATCTATTGTTCCTGTGTGCATGTTTCTTGAAAAAAATTGAGCTTTGGCAAAAACCTGAAAGAAAGTCTCCTCTCAAAGGAACTCCACATTTTCATTTCTGAATCATGACCCAGAAAATGCAGTGTCTTCAAATACTAGGAATTGTATTTACATCTTGGTAGCTGATATTTCTTTTCATACCAAAGAAAAAGTATTTGTTTAAAGTACTGCTCTTCGGAGACTAAATCAGCAGATGAAGCACTGAAGAATCGCTAGCCCTTTGCAATCCAAGCTAGTGACCACTTACATGGACATGGGAGGTCAGTAATAGCACCAGAACACACTATTTGCCAGAACGATTACAAGCTTCCATTTGTTGGGAAATGGCCACCACGCTCCTAGCTGTATTCTCATAAAAACAACCATATTACACCTTCTGATCGGACATTAGCAGGACACAGACAGCTAAGAACTTAAGGCCCTCATGCAATGGCCCTTTCAGTATACAAGAGTGAATCTTAGCAACTGCTTGAGATATCTGTGTGGAATATCATTCTGCTTTAGGGGATGCCAGGGGTTCTTGGGGAAAGGCACAAGACCTCTTTTGCTCTTGGCCTTGACCTACTTGGCTTCATAGCCCCCTTCACTGAAAGAAGTAGTTGTTCAAATGCTGTTTGCATTGGGTGAGTCTTCCTCTCAGCAGCCAGCTGCTCATTTGCCATTTCTGGATGAGATGATCTTGTGGGAGGGTTTTGTCACAGCTGCAGGCATTCCTGGATTAAGCAAGCTTTTTTCAATCCAGAGCAGTCTCACTAAAGAGTCGGACAGGGGGCTGATTGCCATGATCTTGATAAACATTTTATACTATTTCCATTCCCCACAGGTTGGCTGGGGAAATATTCCCTGGTCAGTTTTCCTGCACATCTCACTGTCACTTCATCCAGTCACTTATAACTATTGGGATGCTCTGCAAAGGATACTGCATCATCTGCCCAGATGAGAAGCCATAGATAAATACTGCTGATAATAAATAAGTTGTAATTAGTATTGCTATTATATTATTTTTCAGCAGACAAGTGCAATTCATTATCTTAGTATACCTCTATTACATCAAGCGTCTTTATACATTTCCTTACACAATGCCACATCATTCAGTGACTCACAGCTAAATGCAAGAATGCCTCCATCGAAATATCTATTATTTAAGATGAGGCAAAAAGCTGCATCTGTCACACAGCGAATTGTACACAGCAAATTATTAATGGTTGCTGCCATTGGATGACCAAGTGTGCATGAATTCAACATGAGTTTCCACTGTTGCAGGAATCCAGGGGCACTAAAAATTAACGAACCCTATTTTAGAACATCAGCTCCCTTCTAGCTACCAGCAATATTCTCTTTTCTCACCTGTCTTTGCCAAGGTTTTGGTTCTGAAGATTGACATTTCACATAGAAGATTCCCTTCTTGTACACACAGGTTTGAACATAGTGCTGAGAAAGGCAGAGCAGGGCCTGGATTGCACAAGCAGCAAATGAAAGTGGTAAAACTGTTTATAGATGGCATCACTTCAGACTGCGGGGAAGAATCCATGACTCCATGCTTTTCTGCTTCAGCTTTCCCCAATGGGTCACCTTCCAGCTGTGTTTGACTACAACTCCCAGCCTATAGAGTTGTACATTAACACATCTGGAGATCACCTAGTTGGAGATAACTGTTCTATATTGAAAAGCGTACTCTTCTGCTCACAAAGCAGTATGCTAGAGAGAAAGGCCAGGGAATAAGATCCCCAGCGCCTAATGCGAGGAGCTTGTGTTGCTCTAATATGACAGAATCTACTCATGGCATCAGGCACCTCTGCACACCAGCTACATTCTACATAGCATGGTCAAGGATTGATCCTCTCGGTTTTAGCTTCAGTGAACTAGGCTTGAGTAGTATCAGCAAACTACACCTTGATCACTAGTTCAAAAGTCATGTTTAGGCTGCAATCCTATATGTGCTTACTTAGTAGCAAGTCCTATCGAATGCAACAGGACTTAGTTCCGAGTAGACATGCATAGGTTTGTGCTGTGAATAAAGTTTCAGAAATATAGGGAAGTTCTAAGAACTTTGTGGCAAATGGCCAAGTCTTCAATAATAGACAACCTCTTATCTTTGAACAAGATGTTAAATTTTGCATCACATTTGTATATAATGAGTCATTAGCCAGCCTATGGCCTTTTTAAAAAAAGGAGATTACCTGGAATTTTTGCCTGAATATCCTTGAGTCTGTATCTGAGACATAGCAGTGACTCATAGTTTCCACCCACACTAACCTTTGTTCCATCTCTCCCAGTATGCCAGTGCCTGTCAGCTTTTCATGAGTGGGATTCTTCTTGGCGACCATGGAAGACATCAAGGAAACATGATTCCAAGATCAGATTCTCTCCACAACAAAGAAACTCCTCTGTTGTGAAGTGGTAGCAGAGTTAGCTTTGTCTGTGTGAAATAGTCCAAGAAAGGAAGTGGGCAGAAACTTGAAGCATGAATGCAAAAGGAACTGGCAGTGTGTGTGTTTCTGACACCAATTGTGTCAAGCTGTGTTTCCTTTCAGGAAAGTAGTCTTATGGGAATTTTCATATGCAGCAAGTAGGGACAAGCACATTAAAAGGGGTTTTGTTCTACCTGCAAACCTTTAGCTATGCTCAAAAGAAAACGGGCATTCTAAACAAACTGAAGGACAGGTATGGGAACAAGGTGAATTCATAATACGGCTTTTCAGCCACCACCGGGGACTCCATCTTTCACCTAAAAGTACCACTGAAAAGGTATTTCAGGCTTCCTTTGAAGCCATTTCTGGTGTAGGAGGAAGAATACTCCAAGAGGGAAAGAACTATTTTAATGTACTGCTTTTGGGCAGACATTAGTGAGCGCTTGCTTCCACTATAGCGGAGGTCTGACAATGAACTGAAAATATTAATCCAGCAGTATACTCGACAGATGGGTAAAAGGCCCCTCTAGCTACTGAGATGCTAAAGGAATAGGTTACAGTGTAAGTTGGAAGGCATGCGGGACAATCAGTTTATTAACTTGTACAATGGAAAAGAGGTGGGAGGTGCCTTTCGGCTCTCTTTCTTGCACAAATTTGCCCTTTTCAGGTTGCTGAAAATTTCCCAGCACCTGCAGAATTATGTAATCCCAATCACTGAAATGTCAAACGATGTAATAATTCAGCCTTCCCTGACCGGGCACCCTGAAGGTGTTTTGGATTTCAGTTCCATAACCCCAGCCAATAGGGACAATGGTCAGGAATATTGGGAGTTATAGTCCAAAACACCTGGAGGGTTCCAGATTGCAGTTTCCAAGGTGCACTGCTCCTGTCTGCCTTCCCTGCCTCTCCCTCATTGGCCCACATGCTCCCCTAGGCGTGTTCTCAGTCCACCCCCCCTTTTTTTTCTGCTGTTCCACGGAGGCACTGCCTAGCCCATGGGTCCTCAAACTACGGCCTACGGGCCAGATATGGCCCTCCACCTCAGAGCTTTCGGTCTCGTTCGGAGAAAATGATCTCTGAATGAGTCCGAAAGCTCTGAGGCAGCACAGGCATACTCTGAAACTCTTCCAGTTTCGGGGACTAGCAGAGAGCCGGTACACGCGCCAAATTGTGACAGCTCCCTTCAACTGCGCATGCGCTGGATCTCTCTGCTAGCTCTGGCTAGCTGCTGCTGCTGTGCTGGTCTTGCCAGCTTGAATTGTGCATGTGCTGGTTCTTCCCCCTATTGCACACATGCGTTGGCTCCGAATACAGAAGAGAGGAGCGAGAATACATTAGCCAAAAGCAGGCCCATACTTCCCATTGAAATACTAGCAAGTTTATGTTGATTAAAATTGTTCTTCATTTTAAATATTGTATTGTTTTTCCTGTTTTTTACACTACAAATAAGATATGTGCAGTGTGCATAGGAATTAGTTCATATTTTTTTCAAAATTTTTGCATTGCGTTTAGTGCCAAGTGAGGAACAATTTGGTGAACGCACACCCTATACATGTCGACTCTAAAGTGAATCACATTGTCTTCAAGGGTGGTTGTCCTGCTAAAAGATCTTCATGAGATTGAGGGGCAGGGAGAGGGATGTTTGGCTTTTGGAAAGGAGCTGCAGATTACTTTTATTTATTGTATTTATTTATTTAATTTTTTGGAGGTATCCCGCCCTTTACAGGGTCTCAGGGCACTGATAACATAAATAAGTAAGACACAGCATTACTTTGAAAAGGAACCTGTACACTTAAGGGATCTAAAAAAGCAAAACCAATGAAACTTCAATGGCCATTTCCCGGCACACATTGCTCTTTGCACTCCTCCCGCTTCTCCCACAATAGCATTTGTGTCAGCACTGTGTGGTTTGGGGTGGGAACCTGTCAGATTTTCTCAGTTTGGCTCCCCAGACTCTGGCCCATTTTCTCTCGGCCTGACTTTCACTGAGTGTTTGCCTGGGTGTCCAACTGCTAGGCAGGAATAACTACCAAAGCCAAATGGAGTTCTGCTTCCATGCACGTGGTTTGCATACCGAGTGGGAGAACAACTTAGCGCAATGAAGGGGCCCACTAGCATTCCTGATCTTGGCTTGTCTCACGTTCGATGCCAGGGCCAAGTGCAGAAAAAGCCCAACAAGCAGAAGAGAGCCGGATTCTGGAGAGCTGGATCTTCACATCACTCATTTGTGTGTGACGGAAGATCATGTTCTCAGCACAGTGGAAACTGCACTGCATTTATTTGCATGCATCCCAACAGTGGTAAATGCATTTTGCATAAATACGAGGCAGCAGCCCCTGACACATGGAAGGGGCTCTAGTGTATCTCCCCAAGACTTGCGATGGTTCACTCCTGCGTGTTTTTCTGTAACACCTTTGGTATCACGAGAGGGCATGATTCCTTCCAGAAGGCTCCGCAGAGGGGAGCCCCTGAAGCAAATTCAGCCCCCTTGGGAAGTCCTACATCTCACCCCTTCCATTGGCAGTTTACAGCCGAAAAGGGGGCAAACAGGAGGAAAAGCAACTGTGCAGTAGAGAGAAACCTATTCTAGGAACGGTGAAATGACAAAGTTGGTAGGAGCCTTGAAAGGAGTCAGGAAAAACAAAACAAAACACCCTAACAGGTAACTGCACTGTTCACCATGCTGATAATATAAGAATGTCTTCAAGTGTTTTGTATGAATACTAAAACTATTAGAGTTAAATGTCAGCTTTCAAGAAACTGCAGTGCAAATATAGCATAAATATGTATCTTCATGCACGTCTCCACCTCAGACCTCCCAACTGCAAACAGCAATAAAAAGCAAACAAAGCTATAAATCTTTAAAAGGGTTTCCCCCCCTTATTTCAATTTTTATTTTAAAATTTTAAATGGTTGCATATACCTCAGAGTGAATTTATTTTGACAATTTGTTGTTCTAAAGTTTTCTTGTGAACATTGTCTCTACCCTCTAGATGTCCACTTTGGTTAGTTCCAACTGTTTCTGCAGCAGGCTGTGACAAGCATATCTGAATACTTGGCTTGCTTATGTGTATCCCACCTTCTCACCAAATTGTGTTCAGGGCTGCTGAAAGCAATAAAATGTAAAATAAAAAAGTAAAAACACATCCAAATCAATATAAGATTAAAAAATGACTCAAACTGCACCTTATTTATGGTAGTTGTGACAAGTCAGCTTATGAGCCAAACAACTAATGCAGATGTACTTGCCTGCCAGCAGAAGGTCTTCAGAGGCAGGCCACCACTGGAAAGAAATTCCGGACTCTGTGAGCAGTTACTGAAAAATTCCTCTTTTGAGTTCCTACCAAATATACCTTAGGTGTTGGCAGAACTGATAGAAGAGTCTCTCTCAAAGATCTTAAAAGTAGCCTTATTTGAGAAAATACTGGGTGGGTTTGCACAACACAACAAGCCACAATGGTTTCTTGCTCAGGATAGATTGTCATATTGTCCAAACCCAGTTGTAATATTTCTGCATGCTACATTTGCATTTTAGAAACCACAGTACGAAACAATGGTCTGTTCTATGGCTTCCACGCATCAACTGTGGCTTCTCTGATTGTCTGAACCAGACTTCATGGTTTCCATGGTGCTAGCGACAGAGTCCCCTGGAAAAAACAGCTGTTACAGGAGCAGCTGCAACCACCCAACGTACAATTGAATTTCAGGGGTGGTGGCTGATGTGATATATGGGAACAGTTGGAGGACTGAGAGAGATGGGTGGAAACCATGTTAGTGTAGAAACCACTTAATCTTGTGTAATAAATAAATAATAAGCTTCTGCCAGGTGCATCCAAGCAAACATAAAAACCAAGCACAATGCAAACCATGCAGGGTTGTTTGTCACAATATGTGAACCCAGACACTGACTTTCAGATAATTTAGTTCCAGGTGAAATAGGACTTTCTGGTCACAATTGGCACTTTTAATTGTGCCTCGAAATGGTCTCATGGCCAGTGAAGGTGTAGTGGAATGGGAGTGACAAGTTCTCTAGAACCATGTTAATGGCTCATGTCTGTGAGTCATGCTTCAATACAATAAAGCTTTCCAGATCATCAACATTGCATTAGAACAACTTGGACTGTTCTTTTCAATTCCATCATGCTACCAATGCTTTCAACACGAACATATTTCATAATATTGAACTCTCTCAGTGCCACACAAGTAGAACAATGTGTTATAATGGTGACTGCATTTAAAAAAACAGTTTTCAAGGACTTAGGGAAATAGATCAAGTACAAGTGCACAGATAGCTAGAGTTATTGGATCATGAAATTACACATTTACTGAAGACTAGTGGGAGTTTTAATAGCTATTTGGTTAAAATGTGGCACTAGCATTAGGCCTGGTGAGACCAGAGTTCAACTCCTCACTCCACCTTGAAGCTTGTTAGCTCTCAGTCCGATCTCCATCACAGAGCTGTAGTGCATGAGGTTCAGGAGAGCATGAATGGCAGTCTGAACTCTTGGTAGGGCAGTGGGATACAAATGTGGAACAACTCACAATAGCACGACCAATACTTGCTATGTTACTGAGCTACACCATACTGCCATGGGTTCAAATCCTAACTCTGTGGGCGAAATTGGGTTAACTCTGTGGGTTAATACCGTAGTCATTAACCCTGTAACCTACAGGATTGTTACAGGAGTGAGTGAGACTTCTGCGGAAATATCAGAAGTAGCCATAGCTGTGAACCATCCTGTTAATTTTTAAAGTAAGTTGCAAAGCCCACCCATTTGGGGCAGAAATGGGATGTTGCACACATATTTGATATTTACAGCCCTATTAGCAGATCTGAGGTCTATCTGTTGTGAAAGCAATGTTGTAATGTCCTGCTCCTTTTTCTGGTCATTGCTCTGTATTTTACATATACCCTTTAGGATGCTGCCCAGGCTTGGAAGTCATGAGGACACAGTGTCGAAACCAATCATCCAGGGCAAGGTACGAGATGCTCCAGCATTGAACCATATTTTTACAGCATGCAATTACTGTAGAAATGTTTGTTGCTGTGCTGGTCCAAGAGTGTAAAATGTGCAAGACGAGGGTACCTATTGGATTCATTTCTGTGACTAAATGTTTAGGTAACTTTTCAGCACGTGTTACATTACTCAGTAATGTCGATGTCTATTAGTCACTCCAAATAAAGAACAACCTAATCACAGACTTAATAATGCAATATACCAACCAGCTCTGGTACAAGAAATCAAGATATCTTCTTTTGTGTTTAGCAAAGTGATACATTTTTTCATTGACAAATATGTCTGAGGAGCTTTGAATAAGCCCTTTCCAGAAGATACAGACCAAGGATCAGAAAAAGGGAAACAAAGTACTCTTCTTTGATGCAATCAGGGCATTCCCGAAAAGAAGTGGAGCTGGCCTACCACATTTTGAGTTCATGAAGTAATAAGCATCGCTACCTAAAGAAAGCCCATCCCATAAGACCATTGAATCCAGAGTCTAAAACCCCTAATTTTCTTCTACAAATCAATTCTTGGTGCTCGTAATCTTTTCTTACAGGTGGGGAGAATTGATCCAAAATCAGCTCCTGATTATCTTTTCCATTCGGGGTTTTCATAGACTCTGTAAGAATCAGCACATGCTTCCATTAGCATGGATTATACTATCAACAGATGTCAGTCACGTAAATGGTATTAACTGAACCTACTTGAGTTCATGAGTTTTTGTAGCCAGTGGTGCACCAAGCGAATTTGTTCCCTGAGGTGAAGCTCAAGGTTGCACTGCATTCTGTCCTCCAAAGCCTTGCTGCTCTTCTTCATGCCAGACTCTGGTGTCATCTGCTCCCTGAGGTAGCCACCGTCACTTTGCCTAGTGGTAGGGCCTGTCCAGTCCCTAGCTGTTAATTTTGGCTTTGGGGCAAGGGTGAGGAGATGTCTAAGAGGGAAAAGACATGCATGAACACCTTGATGACTTGCTGTATTTAAGCATAAACACTGTGATGTTGATCCAATAGAACATGCATGTCAGGCAGGGCTGTGCCATCCCTGTCTGTGGGCTGAAAAGCCTGGTCCATGAGCTGCATCACATTCTGCAACAGTGTCAGCACCTGCTCAGGGGGCAGGAGGAGAAGGCACCATTCAATTCTCCCCCAAAGCAAGTGCATGTCTTCATTTGCTTGCTCATGAATCCATTCATGCTTTCTGTTCAGATGCACTTGTGGAACAAGGGTCCACAAAGCAGTTACAGATCAGTCAAAGCCATAAAACAAAGTTATCATTAAAATAATAACATTCAATTATAAAATCACCAACAATGTACACTGCAGTAGATTACATATTTCCCGAAAGCCAGCAGCTTTGCACTCAAAAAGGCTTTCTGCATGTCTAGGTAGTTCATGAGGCAACACACAAATCCTATGTTAGCAGAAATGCAAAACAAGTACCTTTCCTGCACATTCCAAGCCTTTTTCAAAAGCATTAAAGCTGACAGCCTAGTCTCTCACTGTCTTTATTTGGAAGGAAGGATGCTGGCAGATTTCGTTTGATCCACAACTTAAAGCCAACCAGCCTAATTTGCATTTTCCAGATGGATCCTCAGATCAGAACTAAGTTAGCCTTCGGGTTGCGCCCATCTCAGAATTCTGCAACAGCATGTTCTGGGCAGGGCAGGAACCAAGGGTGGGCAGAACCAGGCACCCTCTGGGGACTCAGATCCCAGCAGGGACCACTGTCAAGAGTCTTCTGGCTTACTGCTCCTCTCCACCATTGCAGCCCACTTGTTCACCTGCCTCTTGCTCTGACCCAGACAGTGGTGGTTGTGAAGGAGGAGATGCCACAGCCTCCTTGCTTCCTGGCTCCCTGCCTACTAAAGAAGAGAGTGACAACAATGGTGAGGAAGAGAACAAGGAGCAAGAGGAGCTGTGGGCAACGGCAGTGAGATGGTGCAGTTGCCAAAGAAGTGGGCCCAGTGAAGGACTTTTGCCAAGGGCCCTCAAAAACCTGGAGCAGGCTGTTGGCAATCCGGCACTTTGCATTTATTGGTGTATGACAGGAACTGCCCAAGTGGCAAGTGCTGTCAGCATGGTTTTCATTCCTCCCCGCCCCCACAGAAGGCCATAACATAAAATGAGATATTAAGAAACGTGACAATGAATATTTCAAAATATTTAAAACAGTAATGAACCAGCAGGTACATGAACAGATTAAAGATGACCACTGAACTTAATCCAGAAATTAACTGGAAGTCCATGAGGCCTCATGATGCCTCATGATGCCAAAGGCTCATTTGTGGCAAATTCAGACACTACTTTCTGAACCAGTTAAAGGTAGGGGTCCTTATGGTAGTCATGTCACCATGTTATTTGGAATTGAAGTACAGTTGGTCACCCCTGCAGAGACTCCGCATTGTGGACAAACTCTGGGCCAAACTACAATCACGTCATTCATGCCTGCTCCAAATTTGGGAGGCCACCAGACAAGGCACCACCCACGGTCCCTTCAGTGAGTCCACCTTCTCCCATTTCGCAGCACCACTGTTTGGGGAGGAATGAGAGGGAAACAAGTTTCAAAGGTGTAATAGAGGGGCAACTCCAAGAGGCAGAACTGGGCTCCTGCTTGGGAAAGTGCCGAGCTCTGTCTACCTTTGATTACATGCAGCACACAAACATACAACTCGGGAGCTGATCTGCACCAGGCCACAGCAAATGGGCAAGAGAGGATTAATCCTTCCCTCAGCACTGTGATACCAAAGATCCAACTCTGTGTACCAATTAGGATTAGGAAAAAGCTCTCATTGGTGTCAATGCTAGGGTGGCCAGGGGTCCCCTTCTGCAGAGGACGGTCCTCTATTTGAAGGTATGCCAGAAGACTACCCTCTGTTTTGAAGAAATCCTCCAACTGAGGGGCTGTTCAGTCCAAATCCAGTTTACAGTTAAAGAACCACCAGAAGAAAGTGCTGGGCCTTGAAATTTCCCATCAACAGCACCTGAAAGGAAGACTGCAGAAGGGACACAGGCAACCTGGCAACAGGTTTCTACACTATGGTGAGATGTATTTTATTTCTATTTAAATTTCTAAATTTATTTCTATATATATGCTTTACCATATGGACATTTTATTCCAATTTTGTTCCCTTTTGTCCCCTTTTTGTGATGCATATCTTCTTTATTTAATGATGTACAAGTGGCTACTCTAAGCAGGTTTTTAAATGAACCCGAACAGGTGCTAAGAGGAATGATTTTCAAGATTACAGTGGGAATTACATTGCACTGCAGTCCCCATCTTGCATAAGCCCACTGCTTATTTTAAAATAAAAACTAATAAGCAGAGTTTACACATTGAGCCTGAGGGTAAATTTTCCTTCATCCTTTCTTCTTCAAGAAATTCTAGAAATTGTAGTTCTGTGAGGGGAGGAGTGGGGAGATTCTTCAATGGAGAATTGCCTCATCGGACTACAACTTCCAGGATTCTTTGAATAAGCAATGACAGGGAGAGTGGAATAAAACTGATATTGTTCATACATCAGCTGCAGTAATTCCATCCTGTGTCAGGCTTTTCAGGCCAGGAAAATTAATGCCCAGCACTGAACGGAACTGTAGTTCATGTTTGGATCCATTCAGAATGTAATAGGAGACATATATGTGTGGCACCAAAACAGAGGCCTAGCTTTTAGTAAGAACTACTGTGATCCCACTGATGGTAAGCTGGAGCATGATCTCATGGAATAATTAAATACTAGACAAGGGGGAAAGCCACACAATGAAACCAGCAAGAGCCAGGCCCATAGTAATTACCAAATCAAGCATGTGGCCTTTAGAATGAGAGGGATCGTTCATGTGTTACATAAGCCGAATGAATGTAAAAACCACACACAGGCCGAGAAAAGAGTTTGAACCGAGCAGAATTCATACCCATTTATACATGGCTATCTTGTAAAATATATACTGAGCACTTGCTGCTAGGCTGGTGATACGCTAGCTGGAACTTGGCATTCCTGGGTGAACAATATTGAAAGTTCAATGGGAAAACACTGCAATGCAAATATCGGTTTGCTGAGCTACCAAGCATACATATAGGTGTGCATGCAAATCAGGATTTGAACTTTCTTCTTTCCTTTCCTTTTTTTTTTTTTTTTTTTTAGCCTGGAATCCTTATCCTACTCTCAGTCACTGCAGCACAGCTGATAAACATATTGGTCAGTGGTTCCAATGATGATATGGTTGAATCTCTGCTCCTTTCTCCTTTAATTACAGGATTGATTTTCAGAACTTTGAAAAACTGACTGGAAACAGGAAGGAGAGCTGCTGATGGCAATTAAAACTCTGTTGGGCTGGCCTTCCCTTATCTGGTTTTCCCTGAGTCCTATTTCACAGAAAGGCTAGTAATTCTGTACAAAAGGCAGTGGTGTACTACCAAAACAGTTACTGTCTGTCTGGACACATTCAAAAGTTCCCTTTTTCTTCCCAAATATTTATCCCTTGGGATTTTGTCAATGGGGAGTTAAGCTCCATTTCTGATGTCATGAGCCGGCCAGCAAATCCAAAAATTACATAATGGCTGAACCCACTTTCTGAATGACTTCAAACTCACATCTCAAAAAAGCTGTTTGGTTCAAACCCAATGGGTAATTAGAAAAAAGAGATTTGTGTACATGAAGAAACAGATGTAAAACTGATTGACAGCAAAAGGAGAAGGAGATGGCAGAGGATGAGGTGGCTGGATGGAGTTACTGGGGCAGTGGGTGTGAGTTTGGGTGGACTCCAAGGGATGGTGGAGGACAGGAGAGCCTGGAGGAATGTTGTCCACGGGGTCGTGATGGGTCGGACACAACTTCGCAACTAAGCAAAAACAAACAAACAAACAAAATTTTAACTGTTGCATCTTGTTTAAACCATAGGAAGTCTGGGCATATTAAAAATTAAAGAAAAAAGCATGGTTTTTACTCCTGCCTGAGCGGATTTCATTTTTACTTCCTAGTGGGAAGATTGCCAGCACTTTGGAAGTGAAAATCTCTGTTCGTATGGGAAGTCGAACTGAAAGAACACCATCTGGTCAAAGGTTTACACAAAGGTGGGGTGGGGGAATGCTGGCCACCCAGAGCAGCCTGGCTGGAGGGTTCCAACCGGAATGAACAAAAGAGCTTGTGAAGAGCCCGACGGGGGATTTGGGAATCTGACGGGGGCATCTGTCAGGAGGCATCTGACTGGAGCACCTCCTAAGGAGAAGTCTTTTTGAGTCTGAGAGCCTAAAAAAAGCCATCAGCCTGGAGGAAGAGCAGTTACTAGTTTGCGAGGCTGAGCTGAGAGGGCATCAGGCAGAAGCTGAGGAAGGTCTGCTAGTGGGGAGAGGAAGATTCCTGGAGAAGCTGTCAGAGGAAAGAGCTGAAGCCTGAGTGGCAGCTGGTGGCAGTGGCTTAGCAGCTCCCCAACCAGCCTGAAGATGCTGGGGAAGCCTGGAATTGAAGTTCCACCTGGAAGTCAAAGCCAACCAGAAAGAAGACAGACTCTTAACTCTCATAATAGGCCTGTGTGTTAATGGTGGCAGAATTGACAGGGGAATTAGCTTAAGTTAAATTAAGGATAAGAACAGGGATTTCTAACATCTGACTGATGGAAAAAGTAACTGCACAGAAACCTTGTTTAAAAGTGATGACAACATCTTAAAACTAACTCTGGTTCTATTGTTTAAAAATGCAAAGGATCTTTGTTAACTTTTCAGACACCTGTGATCAGTTTTGTCTCATGCCTAAGGTTATTTTAAGGGAAAAGGCAAAAGTTAAATAAAAGGAGTAGAGTTGAAAGGTGGAAGTAGAAGAGAAGGAATGCCAGGGTTGATCTTTGACATTTGGGATAGGGTTCGGTTTTCTCTGGTGTACAGCCCCCGCCAAAGACCCAGGGTCTCCACAGCATGTGAACATTATTAGAGAACAACAAGAAACCCCTTATTCAAACAAGAACTGAATCGGTAGGGGTGCTGTCAAACTGTATCAGAACAGGAGCCCACATCCAGAAGGGCACTGGGTACATTTTTGCACTGAAAAAAAAGTGACAGTGTAATTCCATTGCAGAAAATTCAAGCCACTTACCTGCACACATCCCTTCTGTTTTGTCAGGGATAACCATCTTTCTTGTCTTTGTGTCCAGGGGGTTCCCTCATAGGACCCTCCTGCTTTATTTGTAAGGTCTACCTCAAAATCTATAACTGCCTTAATACAAGAAAGCACTCTTGTGCTTTCTCTCTCGCTCTCTCGTTCCCTCTGCATTCCTGAGCTACATTCCTTTCGTCCATTATCTCCCCAATTCTCCCCCTCCCCTTCCCCAAGCTCGTGAGCTTCCAGACCTGTCTCCTGTGTGTAGAGGAAGGCTGAATGCAAGGATATGTAATAATCCCTCTTCTCCTTGCTAACCTTTTTACCCGACTTATCCTATCGTGTGGCTTCCTATCCTAGTCTTATCCTTGATTTTCCCCTACCACTTCTCATCCAAGCTGAATTTATTCTGTGCAGTTATGTTGCCAGTTCCCCCCTTGCCTTTACACAGCTCTGCCCCTCATTCTTTCAGAAGCCTAATAATTGATCAGTTAATTGCCATGTATCTTTCAATAAAAATATTTATTTGCTAGAAAACTCTGATCGCCATTGCTTCTGGAATACCATACAAGGGCAGTCCTTTACCCAGATTTAACAATCCTAGTCAGGTACACAAGTAGGACCAGTTTCCATCAGATGGTCAGGCTAGCACACATCTGAGCTCAGTCCTCCAAGCATTTGTATGGCATGTCCAAGACATTTTTCTGCCTAAGACACCTCCACAGCCTCATAGTCAAACCTTGGAGAACAGCGTTCAATACTGAACTCAAGGCAGAAAATTTCAGAAGCACTTCTCTCTCTTCCTGGCAGTAAATATGCAAAAATGATAAATTAAGGGCATGATTCTATGCATGTTTAGACAGGCAAGAATTCCCACAATTCCGAGCATAGCTGGCTTGGGAGTATTGGGAATCACAGGATATTTTATCTGTCTAAATAAGCATAGAATTGTGCCCTAAATAGCAAACATTTTGCTGTCCTTTGGGACACCAAAAATCAGCTGCCCAAAGCAATGGTGCCTAAGGGCAGTCCCATTCTTGATAAGAGATTGTTCCTGAGCAGAGAAGTCATTTCCAAATGTGTTTACAGACCTGTGTCCTGGGCAAACATGGCAACAAGGTACTTACTTCTCAAAAGGCATATCTACACTGCAGGCTTAAATTAGATTAGCTACCATTTACTTTCTCAAGAGTCCCTCTTAACTGTGGTTCTGAAAAAGGTACTAGGGATTGCTAAAAGAATATTCTAAGTGCCTTCACAAAGTACAACTCCCAGCACTGTATGGAGGAAGCATGGTCAATAAGCAAGTATAAGCTGGCACTGTGCTGTAACTTATACATGCACAAAGTATCTCCTATGCCATTTTCTTCGATGGACTAAGTGGCCTGGTTTTAAAATTTACTGATAGACATGGTCAGGTTTAAGAACAAGTGGATAAACACAAGGGTTCATAAATCTCACCTGTCCTCCAAATCATAAGACTGATTTTTAAAGCCATGATTTATTATAAAATATGAGTTGTGTGACTTGTGAGCCCAAGAAGTTGCTGCAGTTCTACATTACAGGCTGTCATCTGCAGTCAGCCAGGCAAAAAGGCATTTATAATTCCAAATCAAGATGAAGATGCTTGTGCTTCTCCATAAGTCTTACAAGTTAAGCTTTATAGAACCTCTACAATCACAGTGCTGATGATGAAATCGAACAGCCCCTGAACATGCGATTCTTTCAGCTGGAAAAAATATAGAGTAAGGAATTAGCTAGGGAGTCAACCTCATGGGAATGCTGATGAGGCTCCCATCTTCAAAGAACAAGCCCAGGAGGAAGTTTAATGATGTGCTGATCCAACTGCTACATCTTCACACACTGGGGTGACTCAGAAGCTGAGCAGAGATGCTTCTATCTCAAAAGAGAAAACCCCAAAAGACAACTGGGGTTCTCAATAATCTTCAATTATCTCCCTTCAACCATCTTCCCCTGCAAATTGGAAAAGTTGTGGAGCACTGAGTGCACTCGAGGTCAGCCTTCCCCACTCTGTGCTCTCCAGATGTTTGGGACTTCAACCCCTGGTAGCCTGAAGAATTGCCAGGAATGATGGCAGTTGTAATTCAAAACATCTACAAGGCACCATGTGAGGGAAGGCTGTTCTAGGTTGTAACCTATCAAAGCAGGACAACAGGGAGGTCCCAAAAGAACTGCCATGTGAAGTGTGTGCACACTTTGTGAATTCCAGTACTTCTAATATACAGAGAATATGCATATTTAGACAGAAAAAATCATTGGTATGCAAAGAATTTTTCTGGATGCAGAAAATTTGAAAACTATTGACTCCTTAAATAACCAGACCACCATATCCACTCTCTAGTATTCATTACCTAAATCACCAGAATTATTTACAACTCTTTACACTTTACAAGTGTTGACTAATGTGATGATACTCAGCACACTAAGGAGCAAGTTTTCAAAGCCACTGCTACTGACATTGTAGGCAGGAAGGAGAAGAGACAAGAAAAACTTATGAGGAATGACACCGGCACTTTACACCTTCACAAGAGTGCCTTATACTCTGAGGTGGAAACCATGGAACAAGAGTACACCTTGCCTAGAAGGTTGGTGTGGACTTCTGAGCACAGGAGAGGTGGAGCCTCAAGATCAGATTAGATGAGACAGTAAATTCATGAGTTCCATTAAAAATGACAGCTGCCAGCTCCTTGCTCCTCCATCATGTCTAATAGCATTTACGTCATATTGACCTGGTTTGCACAACACCACAACCCACAATGAGTTGCCACTCTTGTTTGTGTAACGTTCTTTTTTGCACCTTCAAAGAGCTTTGCACAATTTTTTTTTAAAAAATGGAGAGATTTCTACATCTTTGTAGTAACTGCTGAACTTTAATGGGTTTGTGCAAATTTTCCCAAAAGCTTTTTTTTTTTTAATGGGTAAATTGGTGCACATCTTCTTGAAAGTGAAAAAATCAACAGTAAATTTCCCCTGAGGGTGAAACAAGTTAGATATGCAGAAATCTCCCCAAGGATGAAGAACTTCTGTCAAACAAAATGGAATAACAGAACAGGTGCTGAGCTTGTGCTGCAAAGGTATGTGGGATACAAGCTAGGAGCAGGTGGAAGGAATATGAAGCAGGCAAGCTGCTCAGTGCATGATTGTCTTTGGGGTGGGACCTGCATTAGCAATAGAACAAACTACCAATCGCGGCTTATTTTCAGCATGGTTATTGTGAAGTACTGACTGGCCCAATGGTGATTACATCATTTCGTATTTCCTCCATCTGCTCTTGACATCAATGGTTGCCAGTATTGGTGGTGAGGAAAAGCAGAACCACCATGTTGTCGTGATACAAGATTAAGATTGGTTAGAAATTGCACGGGGAGATAAAAAACACAGTACAGCAGCATTCATATCATGAGGACTAGTATGGTGTTCAGACACAGTTCAGATGTCCAGGAATGCTAATTCCTCCCTTTTGTCAATGTATCCAGTGCTATGTGGATGTGGTCATTCCATGCAGAAGCCCAATTACTGTGAAATTCTCACTTATTTTTCTAAGGAGAAAGAAGCACACCAATTGGGTGTCAGCTCACACACCACAACCTCCAACACAGCATGTCCACATAACATATTATATCACATAGTTGGCTGATCAATCACAGTATGTATTTGAAACCGACCTCTGTGTAATGCCGGAATATTATTGCCTCGTGTTTTGCTTGACTAGATATTTCCATTTAAATGGGTCAACATACTATTTTTGTTTCTAAGCTCAAGGTACTGAGCATATATTTGCTCAGCATTCTAGAATGGACTTTCTGATGCATTTGTGTATGTTATAGACCCACCTCTAACTCTCATGCTACCTGTTTCCAATAGTTCATGTGCTACTGATATGACCATAAATCATGTCTTTTTTCAGCAGTGGGAGACCTGAAATAGTTCTTGATCAGAGTAACTTTCACAACAGCTACAGATAGACAGACAGACAGACAGAAGCAACAATCTGGATAAAACGGCATAAGCTAGTGACAGGGGTTTAAACAAATTGTCTGTGATCTATTACAAATAAATTGAGATCTTATCAGAAACAGGATCCCACCTCCCACCCCCCAGTCACTTGCACACACAGAAGTGACAATCCAATACCTACTTGGATGAATAGGGTTTGCTCTTAGATTGCAATCCTGAAAGTGAATCTTGACCACAGTGGGGCTTACTTCAAGCACAGGATTATTCTTTCAGCCTCTCATGCCAACAATTTCAGGCATGTGCCTCAATAACTGTATTCTAGAATAACCTAGATAACCCACATTGAAGGAAATCTCATCTGGCCACAGTCTGAACCAGCAGGCAAAATTTCCATTCCAGAACTAGATCATACAGTGCTGTTCCTTTGGTCAGGGGATCCGGAATGAGAAGAATCAGGATCTTGTTCACACTCTTGCTGCCAGAGTGAAAATCCCAGATTTTCATCACCACAGCAAGTATGTACCTCTTGCTCAGAGAGAAAAGAGTGGCTTGATGGTCCCTTTCCGAGATTCTATCAATGGCAGAAGAACTAGATTGGGCCTTGCCCTAGATTCCACATAGATTGTGGTAGGAGAATGGCATTTCTTCTGGTCTTAGACTTGGGGTTCATATTTGGAGACCAGAGTATTGCCGAGCAATTTGCCATGCAGTATGCTCCATAGAGCAGGCCTTCCCAGATTAATTCCCAAATTAGTTTTATGCTTGTTTTAAATCACCATTTTAATCATGGTTCTACTCTCCTGTGAAGCATGCAGAGCCTGGGGGAATGGGGTGGCATATTAAAAAAATCTAAATAAATAAATGCATGCAAGGATGCTTTGGTGAATGACATATGCTGCATGGAGGTATGGATTCCCTACTACTTGCTTAGCCAAGATTGTTAGTTTGAGGAAGCAACAGAAAGGGAGCCAAGAAGCTGACATCCCAGATCAGAATCCTGTTTGGTGTGGAAATCAGAGGAGACCTGCCAATGAAACCCCCACAGATCTGCGACTGCTCTTCACAGAGGGAAACCTCCAGGCTAACCATTCATGCCTCCAGACTTGCTTACAATGGCCTCTTTAGACTTGACTTTGCCAATGCTCAGACTTAACAATGCCTCATGCATTTCATGTAGTTTCTGAACACAACATTAGTAAAATATGTTTTAAAGAAACAATTGGAACATGCCAAAGTTTTCATTCTGCACAAATATATTTTTATAGCTGTCTGACTTCCTCTTTTGGAGGATAAATCGAGATAATAATCACACCAAAGCTCTGTCTCTGGGTGCACAAACACCACAAGGCGTTGACTAGTGTTAACATGAAAAGAAGCCCATTCATCCCAAAGGGTCGCTAGTGATTTAAATGTCAATGGATCCCAGTCGCATCAGCGAAGGAAAGGTAGAGTCACATTCTGGTGCACGAAGCTAACAGACCACTTTCACAGAAATGTTGGCACGCAGTAGCTTGAACAGTGGCCACCCACCGTGGCATTTTCTGCATTGAAGAGACACACCGCCCAACCCCAGTGCGCTTTGTTGAAGGCTTCAGGAACAATAAGAGGGACTGGTCAAAAAGAAGGCCACCTGACTCCAGTGTATAAAGAGCTTTCTAATGCAAAAGCTAAAGCAGAAAAGGGAAAACCACCATCCCAGAAGGCATTACAATTTAAAAGGACTGCTAGTTTGTGCTTTATTTGATGGCTGCTCTGTGTAAAAATTGAGAAAAGAAGACAGCTCTAGTGCTCTGAGTGACATGCTCAGAACACACCGAGGACACACTCTGCCACACAGCTTATCTGCATGGCAGATTCACACCAGTCTGGTTAAGTCCCTCTCCCCAGGAACCTGGACATGACTTCTTCAGAGGCTTTTCTCAGAGAGGATTCTTGCCACTGAACAACAGTTCCCAGATTCTCTGGGCCGGGGAGTCATGACAATTGAAGGGGAGAAAACCAGATAATGGGATTGTAGAAATGAGTGGTGTGCCTCATTCCAACACCATAGCAAGAAATTATAGCAGAACAATGCCTCTTTGTTCTCCGTGAACAACAAGAAGCAAGAAACAGATTGCAAAGGGGAAGGAGAAGGCCAAGTGCTTGGGCCTATCCTTGCCATTGGCCCTACTCCTATAACCAGATGACAACTGTAAACAGAATTGCTTCAGGGGCAGGGAGGGAATTAACTACAGGTCCATCTTCCCTGACCTTGCATTTCCAGGTGTTTTGGACTCCAGCTCCCACCTTTCTTGGCCACTGATTGGGGATGATGGGGCTCCAGTCCAAATGTCATTGTGCTTGCAGTCAGAGGAGACTGCTACAGGCCAGCTACTTAGCAACCACAATACAGTTATGAAAGAGGCTAGTGCACAACTTATAAACACCCCAGACATAACAGGGGCTCCTGGAACTATCAAAGCAGCAAGACAACTTGGTTTAATCATGCATTGAGTAAAACATCCCTAAACTTTTCATTTTTTTTTGCATAAGATGTCACAATCTAACCCCCCACCCCCGCGTTTCCTTAGGATATCTCCACTTCCATTACCAAAGTCACTCAACCATAAAGCATACAATTTCTTTTCAGAGAGGAGCAGGAAAGCATTAAGAGAGAGCGAGAGAGGGAGAGAGAGAGAGGGAGAGAGAGAGAGAATATCTAATCTTTTCTGGAAACAAGAGAATACCCTGCAGATGGAGGAATAAAAGAAAATTGCAATTCCATTATTATTTATGTATTTATTATTTGCAACCCTTCATTTACAAGTATTTTACAACCTCCCAGAGAATGGCTGTGATGACTAGAGTTGGACTAGAGGTGGAAAAGAAAAGCAAATCTGTTTTCCCCCCTTCTGAGAGCCTAGCTACACATTACTTTCATGGCAGAGCAGCTGAGTATTCTCAACGCTTTGCCACTAACCAGCCACAAAAGCTACCTGGGAGTCCTTTCCTCCGCCAGGCTGGTATTCTCTCAGGGGGCACATGCCATTGGTGAGCAGGGCTAGAATCAGAGGGGGTCAGGGAGGGGGCCATTCCACATCTCTTTCTCACACACACTCCTCTCTGCTTCTCCATCTAAAACCACCTCTGTAGAATTTAAATCTAATGTGCCACACAAGACTGAAGAGGGGAAACCCTGGGCAAAGTGAGGAGCCACTGGACCATTTAGGCTTCAAGTTGTCATCTCTCCCCCCGCCCCACCCCATCACATGGGATAAAAAAATTACACACAGTATAACTCTATGCATGCCTTAGTTATGGAGGACACAGCAAAAATGAACGAATTAGTTCTGCCCCAACTGCCAGCAAGTGCACCAACCATGTACTCAAGACAGAGATGTCACAGAAATAGATAACAGAATCAATGCGTTTAGATTTCTAGTAACTTAACCTGTGGATCCCACAGTGTACTGTTTTCCCCTAAATCTCATGGATTTGCATACCTTTTATAAATGAGGTGGGGAAATTTATACAAGTTCATTTGTTTGCAATGCACATTAGTGCAAGTACTTATTGACGAATGCACATTAATTAATGCACATCAACAAATGCTCACTTGTGCTAATGTGCAAATGAATGAAATTCTCATGCAGAAAAATCAGATTCCATCAATGAGCAGGTGAGGGAACAAGAAAGGCCTGAAAATCCACAAAACAGAGAGAGAATGAGTTGAACAGATTCCAAACATCCCTAACCCTAGGTAAGGTATCTTTGTGACTCCTGTCTGTAGGGAATTTACATGGATGTACATGTCTATTCCCATTGATAGGTGCAGACCCACCACAAACTCACAACAATCTCACAGCAACTGTGGGGTCCATCATTGTCCCCATTTGTATATTTGATACCCATGGGTACTGAATGACTAAACAAGATTAAAACAAGAAGAGCTGTCACTAACATCTTTCTCCCGGTCTTTGTTCATGCCCATGCACCTCTCTTCTTAGCAGCTAATCTTTCCAGCATCAGCACCTCCCAACTATTTGGGAAAGTTAGCTGTGACATGCTAGAAGGGGTGGGAAATGGAAAAGCAGAGAAAGGTAGCCTGGCGTTCCTCTTTCACTGTAGGTGTATGACCTCTCCCTTCCCAGTTTTCCCTGTTTGAATTTGGGGGAGCTCCCAATCAAACACGTAACAAGTCTGAGGGGTATGTGCTCCAACAGGGGCGTGCAAGGTTTTGAGAAGAACACCAGTGCAATCCAGAGTAGGCCCTTTTTTGAACTCGGTGGGAATTGCTTCCTAATAAGCAGGCTTAAAATTGTGCTGTCAGGTTCACTAAGATGCAAGAAATCCCACTGGGCCATTCCTTTGTGGTTTTCTTACCCAGCTTCATCCGTGAGCACAGCAATCTCAGCTCACTATATCTCACTTCCTCCAGCCCCTTGGCTGACTGCCTTTAAGTAGAATTGTACATGCATGTATCTGCATATACTTCTACCTTATTTAAAAGAAGAACCAGAAACATTTTTAAACCCGTTGTCTTGGTGAGGTCTTGCTGACCCCATGGCATTAACCAGTCAGCACTGTCTATTTGCAAGTCTCCACCCTCTTTTTGCCTTGCTTTTCTTTTTATTTTCCAGAGCTCAAGGAGAGGGGGGCGAAGTACATTTGTATTAACTGAAGCAAGAGAGCTTCCAAATCATCCCTACTGCTCTACAGATATGGCAGTGTCCACTTTCTACTGCCTTTTACCAGGGCCTTGCTCACCGCAATCCCTCCAAGGTATATTATATGCCAGAATTGGCAATTAGAAGAACCAATATAATTTATGCAATTAGGGACTTGCACAATGACTGTTGATTATCCTTATTTAGATACCACTCTTCTTTTGAAAAGTGTGTCATCAATCTTGAGTGAGGCTGGTGTCACTTAGAATACCAGAAATATTGGCATGGGGCACCATTTAAAAGGTCCATGTTTCAGGATATGTGCAGGCCTACCTCAGGAGTCCCTCTGTCTTCAGCATCTTATGAGGTACTAGCAAAATTCTGAACAGCGTGGCAAGCAATAAACGAATAGAAGGCGGGTCATAATACTGCAAGGGCCTCCAGGATACAAAGTGTGCTCCACACATAGGGATGGCCTGACTCTTCCCTACAAGTTCCCTTTTAGTAGAGGCTAAATATCCAGTGTCAGAAACAGGGGGCATCTACCAGGGTTCTTCAGAAAGTTTCCGCACTTTTATATTTGATAAATATATTTTATATATTTTTTGCTGATGGCATTTAAAAGTTGGTGTGACGCTGGGAAAAATGTGTCACAAAGGAAGGTGACTATGTAGAAATGTGATGTAATTTGTTTTTGAAATTCTTAATAAATAGAGTTTTTAAAAAGTGCAGAAACTTTTTGAACAACCCTCGTATAAGTGCATCTATTTACATTAACCCTTCCTGCCCTCTAACTCATTCAGCCTTTTTCTTATTCCGCAATGATCCTTCTTCACACTCAAACTTTAGACTGTAAACTCCTTGGGGCAGAGACCTATTGCTTCTTTCCCCAGCAATGGACCAATATGAAAAAAATCTAAAAATCACAGCTTTGCCATAGGACACGAAAACTCCTAGTCTGTCACATGCCTGTGTAAGAATGCCTTTCATGTTATTCCTAAATCTTCCCTACAGCAATGCCTGTTTTGTTTTGGTCTCTCAGGCACATTAGTAAATGATTAAGAAATATCTCTGACAACAATAAAGTAGGTCAGGGGTCATTTGAGCAGACTCCAAAAGCTTCTGGAAAGGAGGCTGTGAAAGGTGCCTCCATCATGTTCACAGGCCCAGTGCTACACAAACTTTGCAAGTCCATGCAGAGAGATTCTGCAAGTTTTGAAGGCAGATTTAGCAAAGAAAGGGGGTGTGGGAGAATCTGGTAAAATCTGGCTTGAGCACTTCACCCAACAGAAGCATGGTTAGGAGAAGAATGACAAGGAAAAAGGGTGTGGAGATAACAAATGTGCTTTTCCCAACAGTCCAACTCTTGTTATAAAAACCTTGGTAAAGGATGAAAGCAAAAGGTGAGGCTTGAGAAGGAAAAAGACTAGATATGTGGCATTATTATTGCATAGCTGAAGGGGGAGTACAGGGAAGGAATAGATGAGTAAAAAAAAAAAAACTTCCCACAATTTGCTTCCAATGCTTAACTAGGTAATCAAAGGTGGAAGGAAATGGCCATTCCTGAATAAAACCAGCATCATCCCAGAAAAAGCTTTTCATTCCCAGTCTCCTCCTCTGGAAAGAAAGTTCTGAGAAAATGGCTCTGCTTTTGCAAGCCAGAAGCCTGATGTCCCACTGGCCCAGACCCCCCTTCTGAGGCCACTCATGCAAACTGGGTGCTGGGCATCTCTCTTTGAACAGGTGGCAGAAGTGAATATCCTATTCATGGAGCCGTTGGATGGACCAGGCTTTTCCAACTGGAAGCTCTTCAGATGGACTGGACTATACCACCCCTCCCCCATTATCCCCAGCTCATATGGCCAGTGGTGGTTGAAGTTTATGGGAGTTGTAGTTCAACCTATCTTAAGGGTGCAGGCTGAGGAAGGCTGAGATAAGCTGATCAGACTTGCATGCAAACCTATATACTGAGTAGCACATCAAGTCACTGGTGCTAAGCTGGAAAGATGCGGGCCTGCAGCCAGATGGGTAACCACATGTGGAAGTGGAGCAAGGACTGGGACTTGATGGTTTTATAGACCCCTTCTAACTCTTCTAGTATTCCATTCCATTCCATGAAATCTCAGAGACCCTGGGCAAATTGCTCTCCATCATCCTTGAGTTCTCACACTCATTTCCAGTCAAGCCAAAAACCACCTTCCCAGGAATTAGCAGTAAACCTTTGTTGTTCAAGCCAAAGAGCAAGCCTGATTTGGAGGCATTTATGGCCCTCATCCAGAAGTGTCACAGGATCCTTTCTGCCTACTGTGTTGAAGAGGCATTCCTTTCCTGGTGGGCTGGTGTCCCTGCAGTTCCCACTTTCAGTCAGAGAGGGAAAGCACAAGCTGAATCCTCACCTCCCTCCCCAGGTTTTGAATCTGCTGTGGGATCCAGCCTGAAAACACTTCCCCATCTGTGAAATGGGAATAATAATTTCCTTTTTCATGGATCATCATGGAGCACACATGCAGAAACATTGCCTGAGAAACTTGCAGATATGGCAGCCAGTTACACATTTCAAAATGGTCATTTAACACTGGGTATTAAATGACAGTGAAACAACATAAGAACATAAGCATATGATTAATAATAAGCTTTTCCCAAAGGTAAAATTCACCTTCATGCCAGGGATCAGTAAGTTGATGTAATGTCTCAAGTGCCACTTGAGGATTGAAATCTGACTAAGAAATGCACACGTTTTGCACAGAGCTCTCTGACTTCCACTCCAAATATATCAAAGTGCTTAGCAACCAACTTCATTAATCATGCCCAAAGTGCCAATTTTTAAAATTTGTTTCCTAAATGTCACCTGTGCAAAAAACTTTGTGCACTCTTGTAGCAATATCCAGATGGTCTGAAATATATTCTGTATATGCAAATAGGTAATTCGGAACATGAAAAACATCTCTTCCATATCTCTAAATGCCAGACGTCAAATCTAGTAAAGGTGGGCCATATTCAGCAACAGAAGCAGAAACGATATGCCAGCCAGCCACTTTTGTCTCCAAGACAATCAGCATGTCCTCATGGTGAGTTATGTACTTCTGCAGAAGCTGCTAGAGTATCTCCTGACTGCTTGTTGTAGGGTGGCAGGTTTCTACCCTGTTTTATTGTTTTGCACAGGATGTGGAAGTTCAGCCATGAACATGCGCTTTTCAGGAAATGTGCAATCGTTTAATAAAAATGATATCTCTAAGCCGGTGTTGCCATATGCTTCTTTCTCCCTTTCCCTAATGATACTTGGGGCCAAACTGCCTCTGATATGAAACATGTGGTTTAGTGGTACAGGAAGCCATTAGAAAAGCTATAAGCAGCTAATACAAGGGGATCAGGAGTGAGACCACAATATGAGGAAAGGCAGGAGAACTTCCAAACCATGTGCCAGATGAAGCATTTAGCTAACTTTCATCTGGCATGCCCGATACTACAGGCTGAGGCTTTTCTTTTTGAGACTTTCTAATCCAGATGGAGTGTGTGTGTGTGTGTGTGAGGGAGGGAGGGAGAGTAATCTAGTTTGCATGACATAACATCCTGTTTTGGATTGTCCTGCCATCTGAACCCGGACGCCTTCCTGCAAGCCACCCTGACCACCCATAGTTCGTTCTATGTGCTGTTCAACTCATGAAGGGCTGGCATGTCATCTGAATCTCAGAGATAAATTTTATTATAGGTTGCAAGGAATACCTGGCAAGTCTCCCAGCAAGACTGGCGAAGAACTCTGTCCCTCTTCCTGATCTCACCAATGCCACCGTCAATGACAGCCCCTCCAACGATGCATAAGTGGCATTTTGGAGTGACCGTTGCCTTACATAAGGGTGGCTCATACACTTCTCTAGCTTATTTTTGGATCCAGAAAATTGCTCAATTGTGTTGTTGTTGTTTGTCGTTTGTAAGGCTCTCAAACTTCCAAACTTACAGCTGTTACATGAAGTGTAGCCTGGTCAATTTCTTGTCTGCTTCAGCTGTCAAAGGAAGCCCTGAAGTGCAATAGAAAAGGGACTGGCAAGGTTAGACTGCATCTAGGCAACTTTGTGCATGGCTGGCTGGGACCAATTCTCTAGATACCATCTGAAAGCACCAGTGAATAACGTGAATGAGCATCAAAAGATGTACCCTTTGTCACTTGGTTTTAAGTGCCTAAGTTCTCAGTGCCTCCACTTTGTCAACGTTTCTCCAGGTCCCTAGCAACTCCAGAAAGTAGAGATATTAACCCCCCCACACACACACACACACTTTTCAGAATTCCTTTTGGTGCTGTCTTGAAAGAAACCACAAGTGTCTTCCATAATCCTCTTCTCTGTTTTATCTTCACAACAACTGTTGTGAGGTTGTTTATGCTGAGAGGCAGTGGCTAGCCCAAAGTCAGTTAGCCACTTCATGCCCAAGTCCCAGTCCAACATCATGATCAATGTTAGCTTATGGGATTGTTTATTGGTTTATTGGCTTGTTTGATGCAACATTCCAAATTCTGTATAAACATCAATAGATCAACAACGCTTTGTAAACTGGACCAGTGACAATCACTTTGGTATCCATAACGCTATTTCACAGGGCTAAAAAAATGGATAGCTGGTTTCTTCTTTTACTTTGGCTGTACCCAAAATTAGATTTCTGCTGGTAAATGTTAATGAGATGCATTTGTGAATTTATTTTAATATGGATGCTATACAATCTGATTTGTATTGTAGATGGACTTCCTGCTACTGAGGCAGGTGGTGAAATCATTCTGGGTAATATCACTGTAGGTACATTAACACTGTGAATCTGCACCTGCTTGCGTTTTAGGCCCTGTGTAAGGCTGAAGGTGTCAGATGCAGCAGTGAACACAGGCTGAGCTGTGGCACCGTAAAGACTCATATATCGTAATATGAGCTTTCAGAAGATTAGTTCAGATGATGCTGTTGCTACATGCTGTCAAGTCGTCTCCAATTTATGGTGACCCTATGAAGGACTATCCTCTAACATGTCCCGTCCTTGACAGCCCTGCTCCATTCTTCTAAACTCAAGACTCTGGCTTCCTTCATGGAATCGATCCATCTCTGATTTGCTCTTCTTCTGCTTCTCCTGCCTTCAAGTTTCCCTAGCATTATGGTCTTCTCCAGGGGCGCTCGCCTTCTCATGATGTGCCTAAAGTACGGCAGCCTCAGTTTCATCCTCTCTGCTTCCAGGGCAAGGTCTGGCTTGATTGATCGAGGATGCTCTTGTTTGTCTTTCTGTCAGTCCAGGGTATTCGCAAAGCTCTCCTTCAGCACTATGTTTTGAATGCATTGATTTTCTTCCTGTCAGCTTCCTTCACTGTCCAGCTTCCACACCATACACAGTGATAGGGAATACAGTGGTGTGGAAGATTTTGGCCTTGACCTCCAGTGAAATGTCCTTATGCTTGATGATCTTTCCTAGTTCCTTCCTTGCTGACCCTCCCAGTCTCAGTGTTCTCATTTCTTGGCTGAGGTCACCATTTCAGTTGATGAATAAGCCAAGGTATGCAAATCTTTCACAATTTTAATCCCTACATTGTTTACTTCGACGTTGTGCAATTCTTCCCTAGTCGTGATTTTTGCTTCCTTAATATTCAGCTGCAGTCCAGCTTTTGCACTTTCTTCTTTCAATTTAATCAGGAATAGGGATGTCTGAGGAATCCATTCTGGGGGTAGGAATTGGTTTGATTCCCTGGGCTCAGCACTGACTGTCCACTTCGAGGCAGCCAAGAGGCTGAACTCCTGGCAAGCATGCCCAGCCTTCGTGTTGGAAGTCCCCTGCAACCACTGCGCATTGTCTCTCTTCCACACCACAAATAGCGGTCTCAAACTTCTTCATGCACAGACAGCCTAGACCCATAAGCTGTGGTCGTCTGCTCAGAGTGGCCTTGCACAATTCCAACACCTTGTCAATCAATCATCATCTGACCTTAAGAATTTGTACCTAATGCTGAGTGCATAGCACAGAGTTGGCATGCTGTTGCTGTTCCATCCATGCCCTTTCTTAAAATCATCCTCAAGGACTGGATGCTAGATGTTCCCTGCTGGTGGTCTGGGGCCATGAGCATGGAGCTCTTTCTTCAGTTTCCATTGGTGTGACAGCCAGACCCTCTACAGTTATGCTTATATTAAAAAACCTTATTACTATTATTATCAGTAGGAGTAGTATTTTCTTCATCCACATTATATTAACTTTAACATATTACGTGCCCTCACCTTGGAAAAAGATGCAAAGGTTTGTGCTTCAGTTAATAATGCAACGTAGAATTGTGTCCTGAACATGCATATGCAACATTATTCTTCTATCTCAGAATTATTCCCTGGAGCATCCTGAATTACAAAAAAGGGTCTTGAGGACACACTTTTAAAAAAGACTTCATTTTGCTGAATAAAGATGGCCAAATACATCTCGGGTGGCCATGGCTCTTCTTTTTTATAGTCCTCTATTTGAAGGTATCTTCTATTTGAAACGCTGTCCTGTTCCATTTTGCTTTATAGATGAAGAACTGTAAGAACAGCTTCCCATCAACAATTAGCAGCTAGACAACAGACTGAACAGACAGGATGCACTGGTCTTCTGTACTATGGTGAGATGTACTGCATTTCTTAAACTTACATCTATGCCTAGAAATTAGCATACACAGATTAGCATATACATATGCAATGTGTACCTTCCTTCATCTTCTCTTCTGGGGAGCAATTCAGAGGAGGCCAGCCTAAACACACAGAATCAAAGAATGGAATCATAGACTAGTAGAGTTGGAAGGGACCAGAAGGCCACTGGGTCCAAGCCCCTGCTGAGGATAGCACTCCCAGTTAAACTATCCTTCTCAGATGGCTGTCCAGCTGCATACTGAATGGCTGTGGTGTGGGAGAGCCCACAACCTTCCTAGGTCAATGGTACCATTGTTGTACTGCTCTAATCGTCAGGAAATGCTTCCTGATGTTCAGCCAGAATCTGGCTTCCTGTAACTTGAGCCTGTCATTTCATGTCCTGCATTTTGGGATGACCGAAAAGAGATCCTATCCTTCCTCTGGCAGGCTTTCAAACGTCTGAAAAGTTCTATCATATCTCCCCTCAGTCTTCTTTTCTAAAGGGTAAACATGCCCGGTTCTTTCAATCTCTCCTCACAGGGCTTTGTTTCCAGTCTCTGGATCATCCTCATTGCCTTCTTCTGAGCCCTTTCCAGCTTGTTTGCAGCTTTCCTAAACTGTGGTCCCCAGAACTGGACGCAGTATTCCAGATGAGGCCTAGCAAGAGCTGAGTATAGGAGAACTGGTACTTCACATGATTTGGAAGTGATACTGCTATGAATGCAGCCTAAAATAGCATTTGCCCTTTTTGCAGGCACATCGCATTGTTGACTCATATGCAGCTTATTGCATCTAAAACAATTCCATATCCTTCTCACTTGCAGTATTGTTGAATCAAGTACCCCGCCGCACACACTTTATAGCAATGCATTTAGTTTCTTTTTCCTAGGTGCAGATCTTGGCATTTGTCCCTATTGAATTTCATACTGTTGTTTTCCCAGCGCTCCAACCTATCAAGATCACCTTGAATTTTCTTTCTGTCTTCCAGGGTATTAGCTAACCTACCCAGTTTTGTGTCATCTGTAAATCTGATAATCATTCTCTGCACTTCCTCATCCAAGTCATTAATGAACACACTGAAGAGCATACATCACTTTGTAATGTGCAGTTGTTATTTAAAACAAAAACAGAAAAACACATGCATATCTTGGCCTTTTTAGGGAGCAACTGTGTCATGCCAAGACACAAAGAAAGTGCTATACCTCACAGCGTTCCCTAGCCAGCCATGCTGTAACACTATTTTTCTGTCTAAACATACATAAGATTGTTCCCTATTTCAGTTGACTAGGCTCTTCTGGGATAAGGAAGGAAGGCTAATATGCTAATATGTTTGTGTTAATATGCTTGTCCAAAGAGAAGTTCTACACCAAAAGGATCCAGAAGGAAACCTGTTGCAGAGAACTACAGGGTACTTCCAGACAAAGGGTGCCTGCTGCCAACCATGAAAAGTGAAGAGAAGAAGGGTGTAACCCAAACTCCCTGCACTGCAGAGAATTATATTATCTGCTGCTTTACAGACTTCCACCACTCCCTATGGCCTCCTTAGCTTGAACAATACACTCTCAGACCTTTCAGCAGTACAGAAGTAAAGGTCCAAGTGAACACCCACTATTTCAAGCCCCAAGCCTAAAATCTAAGCACTTGGAAGGCCAAAAAGAAGGCTCTAAATTTAGAACTGAGGCTTAAGTGGAGAAAAGTATTCACTGTTCTATAGGTAGAGTTTAAGTTTATACACAGAGGGAAGCTGGGAAAGGCATCAAGTACAGAAAAATCAAAGAAACCCTTTGGAACAATGATGCAGGCAAAAACAACAACCTAAGTCTATAATATACTTTAAGTAAGAGGCTCCTAATAAGACAGGGCCTAGTTGAAGACTAGAAAAACATGAGCTAATGCAAGCAGGTGGTTTTAACATGTGCATGAAGGCCCCTCCTATAGACCTGATGAAAGGGCAAGAAGGTTAAAAAATAACATGGATCCTAGCCCACTTGCACTGACCGCCTGTATGTTTCCGAGTCTGATTCAAGGGGTTGATTTTGACCTATGAAGCCTTGCGCAGTTCAGGCTCACAATAACTAATGGAGTCCTTCTCTGGGCATGAACCTACCTGTTTGCTTGCACTACCTTCATCACCTAAGGCCTTCCTCCAGGTGCCTCATCCAAGTTAGGCTCAGAAAGTTGCAAAAGGGGGGAGAAACTTATCAGTTATTTATTTATTTAAATATATTTACAGGCCGCCTATCATTGCCAAGGCCTTCTTAGGTGACTTACAATGCATAAAATGACCTGCCAATAATGGAATGATCTCCCTGCGGAAGGCCACCGAGTGCCAACCTTGTTATCTTTTTGCTGCCAGATTAAGACTATCCTCTTCTCTCAGACACTGGACAGCATATGATGAGCTTTTTATTCAGGTCCAGGATCTTTCTTACACATTGTTTTAACATTGTTTAGCTATTTGTCTGTTTCTGTATGTCTTGTTCATTGTATGTTTCTATGAAAATGGTTTTTTATATTATGCATGTTTTCAATGACTTTTAGTCTTTGTAAACTGCCCATAGAGCCTTGCCTATTGGGAAGAATAGAAATACAATAAATTGATAAAAAGGAATTTTCTTCCAGGTGCTAAAATTTTACATTCAAAAAATCTTGACATCTATATTGTCTTCTTTAACAAAGTTCCCTAGTGGTAGGAAAGCATGAGAGAGCATAAACGGCTTGGGTCCTGGTTACCTGAAGGAGCGCTTACATCCATATATGCCCGACCGCCCCTTGAGATCTGTGGGAGAGGCCCTTCTCTGGGAACCCTCCGTGAAGGAAATTAGGAGGGTAGGTACTCGGAGGAGGGCTTTCTCTGCGGTGGCGCCCAATCTATGGAATGTGCTCCCCAGAGAGGTCCACCTGGCGCCGTCGTTATTTGTTTTTTGGCGCCAGGTGAAGACCTTTTTATTTAAACATCATTTTAATTGTTAATATTATTTGCTTATTTTATCTGGCCAGGGCGGCTTATTTTATATTGTTAATTTATTTTATGTTGTTAATTTTAATTTTATATTGTTATTTTTGTATTTTATTGTATTTTATTGTGTTGTAAGCCGCTCCGAGGCTTCGGCAAGGGGCGGCATAGAAATGTTTTAATAAATAATAAATAAATAAATGGAGGACACTGTTGTCTGGTCCTCCATATGGGCTGGGCAACAGGACTGCTGCGTCAGTCTTGCTTGGAAGCACCACTACAGCAGGGAAGGGTCTGCAGCACACCGTGCTGCACACTGGATCATTGATGCACTCATGGTTTGGAGGACAGTGCAGCATCTTGTCACTGCAGTTTTAAGGTGGGTTACTCAGGGTCATTTTTCAGCATGCCTGGTTTGTTTTAATGGCAATTACTGTTGCTCTCTCCCTCTCTCTCAGTGTTTTGGTTGTGGACTGCTACAGGATGGCCAAGAATGGCCCGTGGATGCTTTTCCAGCAGGAAGTTAAGAGCAGGACTGGGATAAGTTAAGAGTCTGCATGGGATAAGGGCCATACCTTGCCTGCTACCAACCAGCCAAGGGCAATTGCATTTCTATCTATTGATGAAGAAGAGAAGCTGAATGTTTGAGACAAATTGGGAAGGAAAGGCGGAACAAGAGCTAGGCCTGACTTCTAGAAAAGGGGCTGGGCTGCCCTGTGGGGAATCTGGTCTGGGGCAATTGTTTATAGGACTGCAATGTTTGTATATTTGCATATTGTATATATCAACTTGTAAAGTCAAATATTACAAAACTTCATAACCCTTCAGCAATCTCTCCTCCAAAGGAAACCGTGCTCTGTTACATTCATGTGCTTGGCACAAGCCCTGCTCCAAAGTAGGCTATACCACTGCAAGGGATGTTTGAGAAATCCAGTAGTAGGTGACAGATTTACTCAGCTTGGTCCCATAGATTCTATTCCATCAAACTTTTTCTGGCACCAGCTCCATGTGATGAGAGACAAAGCAGCACATGGACCTCCATTTTTACAACAGGCTGTGATTTGTGTGATTTAAATAGAGGGTGGAGATTGCACTAAATCCAAGCCTCTGCTCTGCAGCTTGCTCAGATTACATACATTTGCAAAAATGGTGGAGCAAAGTCCAAAATTTTACACAGATCTGAAATTAACTGTCAGAAAATTCAAGGTGGAGTTTATGCATATACTTCTCATGTTAAAAGCTCATATTAAAATGAACAGCAACTACTCAAATCTAACAAGTTGGCCCCTATTTTTCTAAATCACATTTTGTGCACAAATTACACTAGGCATATGCAATCCCCAGCTCCAAGTTTGCACAAATATTTCAAGCAACTTAAAGGAGATGGAGGCGGAGGCGGGGATCCAACTCTGTCATCAGGTTGCAAATGTTTCAAAATTCCATTGAGTTTGTACTAAATGAGTTTCCCAGTGCCTAACCAATATGCTACTGACTATAATATTACAACACACACGTTACACCCGCTCAAAAACATTTAACTTGACACTAAATCAGCCATTAATTGCCCACAGTAAAGAACTGCTACAATTTAACATTTTGTGACATTTATTTTCTAGATCATGTTTAACTTCCAGGAAATCCGGTGGAGAGATTACTGGACTAACAGAAAACAAAGTAAGAGGTATACCTAGCTTGCTGCTTGGGCCAGATAACAGAAAACAGGGACAACTGGTGGTTCAAGTCACTACCTGTATCTGGTCTCCTGTTTGGTGTTGCTTCTGCGCCCTTTGCCTCTGCTACTGCGGCGCTGTCTCACTTCCTGGCCACTGGTCATTTGGCCTGGGTGTAGGGGACTCATGTATCCTGTGTGTTTTCGTGATGCTCTTACTTTGTCATTCATATCTATAAAATGGATATCGAATGGATAGGGAGATAGGTCGATGGACAGAGCGGGAGCAAGGCAGCGAAAAAGAGAGAGAGGAAGGACAACAGTCAAACACAACTGCAGTGAATTTCAGATGACCTTGTGTACAACTCAGACTGTGTGAACTGAAAAGTATCCATTACAGCACGACAAGCAAGCACCAAAAAGCCATAGTTATGGTCTGTTGAAATCAGGGAATCAAAGTCAGAGCAGATTCAAAGGACTATTTGCAGAGGGGCTAGCGAATATGTTGCATCCTAAACTATCTAGATCAGGGGTCTCAAACTCAGCTTACCTGGGGGCCGCTGGAAGTAGAGTCTGGGTGAGGCTGGGCCGCATCAAGTATTTCACCACTGCGGCGGTGGTGGACCACTCATTTCGCGGCTGGCCCGGGCGCCGCTGGCGCTTTGAAGGCCGCAGGGCCCCTCCCCCGTGCCTTGCACGTCCTGGCAATTGGCCCGTGGGCCGCAAGTTTCAGACCCCTGATCTAGATCAAGATCCAGATTTTTGGACTTCAGGCCCCAGCATTCCTGACCATTAGCAATGCTGGCAAGAGCTTCTGGGAGTGAAATCCTATTGTTTGCCACACCTGGTCTAGATGACAAGTTTCTCCCAAACTATTGGGAAGTATCTCAAGGAAGAGTTACAAGCTATTATGGAGATTTTGAGCTAGAATAAATTTGGTGTGTTACCTCCACCGATTTGGTAAGTTACCTCTATTTCCATCAGACCTGCAGGGATTGGCACAGCAATCAACAGCTTACAGATCTGTAAATATCCCTGATTTTCTGCTTCCAGTGTGAATATTTACTTTCACAGATGGGTGTCCAAAGCAAACAAGAGTTTTGCAAAGAATTGTGGTGGATCCAAGAAACATACCAGAGCCAGAGCCCATTGTGCAAGATGTTACACAGCACAAGTGGTTCACATCAGCAGTTTTTCCACAGAAATCATGCTGATTTCTATGAGAACTGTGCCTTTGCATGGGGAAATAATGAAACAGTAGCAGGTGATGTGTTTTCCCCATCAATGGGAATAACCATTATCACACTAATAAAGCCTTTCAATTGGCAGCAAAGACTATTTCCAGTGCACTGTTTCAACAGCAATTCAGGTACTCTGCCATCCTATCCATGAAGAAATTGCAGGCCCTCTTTTGAGGGCAAGGGTTCAAAACATGCAATGCCAACATCCAGGTAGGAGAAATTTTCCATGAAGGTTAAAGCATGGGGAAATCATGGCTTGCCTGATTCAAAGTACCTGGGAAGGGTAAAACTGTCCCAGGAAGTCCCTTCATATGTCCATCTCTGGTTACACCTGCATGATATGCAGAAAAGAGGTATCCAAAAATAAGAAAGGCAGGACAAATATAAGTGCTCTTGACAGTTATGATTTCTTGTGGTGCTGGGGAACCAAAACAACAAAAACAAAAGAATGAAGGAACACACAGCAGTTCACACAATCAGAAGGCCAGCAGAAAAAGCAAGGCAAAGCTAGCAGGTGAGATTGATTAAAAGTAGGAGGAGCGGCAGTCAATTGCATGCACTTCAGATTAAAGGTAGCTTCAAAGCAGTTGCAAGTGTTTAGTCCGTGGCAACTCATAAGCCCAAGAAGTGGAGACACAACCAGTATATTTGCCCTTCTGAGTGGCTCCAGTCACTCAAGTGCGGGGCAGACGCCGCCAGGGGAAGGACTAGAAGACAAGCCTGGCCAGCCAAGGGGCAGAGCTGCAACATGAATCCTTTGTTCATGCAAGCCGTACGGAAGAGGAATCGAGCCTCTTATAGCCTGACAGCCAAATTCAGTTTCAGTGGTGGATAGGACCAAAGGCGGGAAGGGAAGGGAGCGGCAGTAGGAGAAGTACCCCAAGTCCCAATGTGTTTTAGCTTAATGCTCTCACGGCTTGCCATTAATTTTGTGACAAATCTCTCTGGGGTCCGTCCCTCTAGCTTTTGTGGACTTCTCCTCATTCTTGGCCTGCTTTCAGAAAGTGAGTCAAGTAGAGAAGTCCACAAATGCTTACAGAATGAAGGTGGCATGACCAGCAACCTTCTTCCACATCGCGTGTAGCAGCACAAAGAAAGGCTGCTGCAGGTGATGTGGACGGGGGCCACTGCTTGTGCAGCGTTCACCTGAAGCTCCGTTCCTGGTGATGAGCACTGCTGAAACCCAGGGCGTGCTCACCAGAAATGTAAATTCACAGAGTCCGGAGTGCTGACTTCAGGGAACTGGCTGGATTTGCAAATCCAGTGTGCATTCTGGCTGTAGCAGAGCTTTCGTTCAGTCGTGTCAGCAAAAGAGCCCAGAGCCAACTTGGCCCCCCTAAGACAAGGGTTCAAGAATCTGCCACGGAGGAAAAGTCCTGGGTACCAAGCAGCCAGAGGGAGCAGCCAGGATGTGCAAGAGACACATGCTGACAGTGTGGGGCTGGGAAGCAGAAAGGCTGGCAGGTGAATGCAAGCCCCACCTGGGTGGCAGCAGAAATGATGCCCCTGCTCATCTGCTGCATGGCCAGGAAGAAACGCCAGGCCATGGGCGAAGAAAGGAAAGAAGCTCCCAGGATTTATGGCCACAGTACAAAATACAGGGGGAGGCAGCAACAAGCAATAGACAGGAGCCGGAGGGCATTCCAGTAATGTACCTGCATGTACAGTAATTGCTTGTGTGAAGGAAGAGGTGTGTGGTGTCTCTCCTGAGTGCAGAGCTGGTGCACATACCTAAGGCAGAGCCAATTGGAAAGAGTGGCCACTGAGTGTTCCAGAAAATTCAGCAAGGAAGTCCAAACAGGCACGTGAAAATGCCTAAAAAAATGAGGGGGCTGTAAAAAGGGAAAGTCAAGAGAGTCAAACCTCTCCAGAAGGCTTAGGAGTTATTCAATACCATATTCATAGAAGCTTGGCTTGAATGCATTCCACACATCAATAAAGGTACCAAGTCCAGAAGGATTCCATTGTAGTTAGTGAAAGAGGGATACCCAAAGGGTCTTAGCCAAAGAAGAACAAAAAGGAACACAAACTCGTTCTTCCAAAAATTAGAAGCAGACAATGAGGGTGCAAGAAACCAAGCAAAAGAAAAAGGAATTTGAGGAGCGAATTATCAAAAATAGCAATAGTGCAATTCTGCCCAGTCAGCAGAAAGTCCTGTGAATGAGCCTTATTCTCAGGGGGGAGTGTTGGTGGTTGCACCTAACAGCAACAAGGGACCATCCTTTGTATACAGTGGAGATAGGAAGCTTTTCAGGAAGTGATTGGAAACAAGGGAGCTGAAGGTGCACTTACAAAGGGTGAGGAGAAGGCAGAAGCTGTGAATAAACTTCTTGTCTGCCTTCACTAGTGGTGCATGTATTTTGTTAAATTTGTCCCATTTGAGTTTCATAGATTGTCAGGTGTCTTTCATTTTGTTGCCTGTTCATTATTGGAATTGGATTTTTGAAATCAGAGTTTCATTCTACTTGCCCTAATTCATAGAAATATTAACAGATGTTGGCACTAATGCACTCTTGCAAAAGAAATGTTAATGGGCATTCGCTCATTAGCACGAATGCAAATTAAAGCAAATCCCCATCTCCAGGGAAAAACTGGTCTGTAAGTCCACAGGATCTGTGTGATTTGGAAAAAGGCTGTTCCACTGCCGAATTCACAGGTCAGATTCACAGAAACTGGAACCAGTTTGAATATTGGAAACTGCCCAGAAATCTTTGGCTGTAGGGTGATATAGAAATGAAATCAATCCATCAATCATCATCATCATCATCTTTGTAAATTTCTCCGACAGCCCCAGACTTCAGGAAAGGTACTGAGTCCAGATATCCATGCCTGAACCGATTCTGTCAGAAATGGAGTCGGAAGAACTGAGGCAATTTGTGGCAACAAGAGAAGAAGTTGTAGGCCTTCCTGAGAAACTGACAATTAGCTGAGAATAATATTGGTGGAGGATACAATTTAGAAGAAAGCATTTCTTTTCATCCAATGCACTCTTTCGGCGCATGCATTTTTGGAAACGTATATAACATATGGAATTCTGCTGTGCATCCATATTGAACTTGAAGGAGCGGTTGGGATTGAGGAAAGCTCAGAAGCTGGCCCAAGGGCTTCTTAATAATAATAATAAAAAGGCTGCTTGCCATGCATTATTCAAGTGCTGCATTATTCCAGCCCCCAAATAGGCAATGCACTGATTTATTTACACAGTGGGTGCTGTAAGGGGATGAAATTCATGAACTGTGGCTTGGCTCACTTGAGTTTCTAACCATAGCAAACCAGACTGCATTAAACAAGTAACAGAGGTGAAAACGCAAAGTACTGCAGATGCGACATCCTTCCCATTTTCGCATTCCTCTAGAACAACAGCTTGGGAAAAAAGATCTAAGCACACAAGTCATTCATGGCTTATGTATTCGCTTGCTACCACTTTTGTTATAGCATTATAAAGTTACGAAACTGCTGGACACACTTTTGATGTGATAAATCTAACAGGAACTGATTAGGTCATCGCTGAATCAGGTAGCCTACTATGCATGAAGCGTGGTTGTTTCTTAAAGCAAAAGTGTCACACTTCCGTCAATGCTGTACAACACTTTCCTAAACTTGATACAAGTGTGCATTTTGTTTTGAAATAATTTGGTTAATACATTAATTTTCAATTTTCCCACTTTCAGAGAGAACACTTTTGTACTGATTTGTCTGCCAAAGAACTCCTGAGCATTAGTCATGAGTCCTACATTTACAGAAGTTCCTAAGGGTTATTCCAGCCCAGCTTGCAGACTATGGGCCCAAATTCCATTTCAGAGAAACTCTCAGGGCCTATATTGCAGTGGCCACTGGAGCTGAAAGCAAACAGGACTGGCATGAAAGGCAAAGGGGGCAGTGTCAAATGTCCAAACTACCAATATATTGCAGCTTCATCCAGTTTTGTGGCCCATAATGGAAGGCAGGAGGAGTGCAGAGGCTGGATTGCTACTGAGCTCCCCTCATCTTCCAAAACATGTAGATGAATGATTTCAGTCATCTTAATATTTCTGCTCCCCACAGGAGGAGAGGTTGAGGCACTCCTGTGATGTTTCAGAGGACTCATCCCTCCCTGTCTCCCAGATGCCTCTCCATGAGCTGGCTCTGAAGAGTCCTCCAACTTTAGAATTGCACCAGCTGTGAAGGCAGAGAAAGGGCCTCTGAGGCTGGAGCCCCAGCTCCATCCTTGGCATGTTTTTCTGCAGTCACAGCCAGAGTTTCTCCTATGGCCCCCCAAACTATACTGAGAGGCCACAGGACTGTATCCTAAAGTTCTCACAGCCAATAGCCAAACCTCAGCTAATGCCTGAGAGGCATTTCAATTACTAAAACTGGAGCAGGAAAATCCAGGAAAGAACTAAATGGTTTGGGGAAAGGGATGGGGCTATGCAGAGGGGGTGTGGCAGTTTGAGAGACCCCAGAAGGTTGGGCTGGGAGCCCAGACCAGAAGATATGCACTGCTGCTCTACAACATTCATTAATCTCACACAGGGCAGTTACAAGACCTCGTTATGGCCTTGTGTTAACAGAGCACCCTGAAACACCACCTGTTACTTAGCTGTTTTGGGGTGATTTTTATGAATGGTAGACACAATATCAGAACAACAGACAGCACAGGAAAATTAAATAAGGTACAAATAATAACATGACTCACCGTATCTATTACAGGACAGAATTTTAAGCTGGGTTTAGATGCATCCTTTTCTCTTCAGAGCCTTCAAGAAATGGGTGAAATGGCACGTTGGCACTGTGTTGGCAACCCTTCTGTTCACAGGCTTGATACATAATCTTACACATTTTTAAGGAAGCATGGATTTATCCAGTCCAACCTTCTGCTCATTGCAGGATCTACTTTGCAAGATGCAGCTACAGGGTCCTTCAGAGACAGCTGTTCAGCTTCTATGCAAATATCTCCTGCAAAGGGGAAGCCAACACCTCCTGAGGAAGTCTGTTCCATGGTCAAACATGTCTTACCATGATGATGTTTCTCCTAAAGTGTAGCTGGCATCTACTTCCCTTCACAGATTCCACCTGCTGGTTCTAGTACAGCCCTCTAGAGAATGAGTCTGCTCCATCTTCTGCATGCCAGGCCTTCAATATTTGAAGACGATCCTCATTTCTCCCATTTGTTACATGGAATAATTATGATCGCCTGTTAACCCAAACTCTGTAAAGAAGGACAGAACTCTTACATTTGCTTACTATTTTAGCAGCAAAGGCTAAAAACAGATCTTTATGAGTGGAGGAGTTGGTTGGTCTCCATTACATTCAATAGGGCAAACTCTGAATGCCTTGTCATCATGCAGTTTACATTGTTTCCTCATTTCAGTAACACCATCTCCCAAAAACTCTTGCTATGATGTTTTCTGCATTCACAAACCAGCATATTGCCCTATTGTCTAATGATGGGGGTTCCCATTCATTAGCTAATATAGCATCTTCTCTCTGTAAGCCAGTAAGTTCTTCTAAACCGGGAGTGATTAACTTCTTTCAGTCTGAAGACCAAATTCAATTCAGATAAGTTATTAGAAAATACATTCCTGAGGTGGATGGGGCAAAAGGCAGAAGGGGGAGGGGCCAAAATGATAGCAAATTTGAACTTCAAGCAATCACTGTCAGTAATTAATCCTCAAGAAAGGCATTAATATTTATTTATTTATTTATTTATTTAGAGCACTTGTATGCCCTCCCATCACATAGCCTCGGGATGGCTTACATAAATAAAACATAATACAGATAAAATCCAGATCCACCCTGGCTGCATATTAACACCTATAAACTGATACTAAAAGTTATTAAAATATCATTGAAATAAAAAGGTCTTAGCCTGATGCCGAAAAACAAATGACGGTGCCAGGCAGACCTCTCTGGGGAGCGCATTCCATAGGCGGGGCGCCACCGCAGAGAAAGCCCTCCTCTGGGTACTTTGCCTCCTAATGTCTTTCATGGAGGGTTGATAATAATTTCAACCTTTCAGAATCAGGAAATACACACATGCTGGGACACAACAAAAAATTCAGTGGTTAGGAGAAACAGGGTGGTAATCTCAGGAACTTTGGAGTGATCAGCTGGGATCCCAGTTGGATGAAATCTGGCCTGCAAACCTGAGAGATCAACACATGTTTTAACCTAAGCATCCTATATCCCAAAGTTTTTGCAACTTTTAGTTATTACAGGAAGCAGCCAGTGGTTGGACAGATGACTTCTCGTGCATTCAATTGGCGTCACTTCCCTGTAACTTCTAAATCTGCCCTTTCTAAAACAGAAGTCTTGATCCCATGCGCTTCATTAATAGAGATGGCTCAGAATGCATTACAGAAACTGAAAATTCATAAGTAACACACAAAAGAAATAACGGATCAAAAGAGCCCTTCTTCAGGGAGAATTGGGTAAGCCAGATCACGCCGGGTAATTCTGGCCATACGATAAGGAAGAGAGACCTCCAACTGCATTTTTCAACTTCAAGAAAAGAAACATTTTAAAGTCACAAAATGTTCTTAAGTCTCTTTGATTTTCACTTGAATTGCAATCTAAGAATTAGAGGGTTTAAAAAAGAAAAAAAGGAGGAGGGAAAAAAAGATGCTTGATCTTAACCCAGGGCAGAAATATAAATAGACTGGCAAGCACTGAAGCAGCACAACCAGAAGTTTGTACTGTTTCATTTAGTTGCTGAGGTTTTCCTATGTTAGAAAACTTTCAAATTTCAAATTAGCACTTTTTTGGGTGGGGGATGGCCATGATATTTGGGCAGGGGGGGATAGGATGCTTTTGTTTCAAAATAGCAGCTTCCAGCATGGGCCATATCTGGGTAGAGTCACAGGTGCTGGAGAATCACTAGTTGTCACTCAATGACTCCGCTTTATATATGAACAGACTCCATCTTGCTTCTGATATTTGGACTATCCACTCAACATGTCACTGGTACTGCCTAGGGATACTGGGGAAACCAACAACTACTCCAAAGAGGCCCTGATTTTTGTGACTCTGAGCTGTGGGTTCCAAGGCAGACCATCTTTTTCTGAGTCACCTGGATTCCATGGACTTGCAGTCAGTTTTTCACCCTGGGATGGGGTGGGGGATTTACACAGATGTACATTAGTCCTAACACTTCAATACCGCAAATGTTTATCAGCGGTTATGTGCTAATGAGAATTACCACTGATGCAAATGAGTCCAAGTAGAATCAATTCTGGTCAAAATCCAATTCCACAAATGAGCAAATATCACAGCAAAAGCTGCCTGAGAATCTGTGAAACAGTGATGGAACAGATTTAAGTAAGTCCACACATCTTTGGTGCTGTAGTTTTCAAAAGACCAAGGTGTGTGCAGAGTCACTATCCTTCAGATGATGTAAGTACTATTGAGTCTGATCTCCCAAATAAATCTTATTCATGTAATCTTAGTTTAAGAAAGGTGCAGACAAACTGGAAAAGGTTCAGAAGAGGGCAGCAAGGATGATTCAGGGACTGGAGAGAGTGAAAGAACTGGGCACGTTTAACCTTGAGAGAGAAGACTGAGGGGAGATATGATGGCACCTTACAAGTACATGAAAGGCTGTCACAAAGAGGAAGGTCAGGATCTCTTCTTGATCATCCCAGAGTGCAGGACATGGAATAATGGACTGAAGTTACAGGAAGCCAGATTCTGGCTAGATGTCAGGAAAATTTCCTTGACTGTTAGAGCAGTACGAGAATGGAACCAATTACCTAGGGAAGTTGTGGGCTCTCTCACACTACAGCAATGGTTCCCAGCTTGGGGTGCCTGCAGGGGTGCAAGATGGCATTTCAGGGGGTGCAACGAAGAGGAAGGCCATGTCGCAATTCACCAAAACTGGCAAATTGCTACTTTTTTGCCCAAAATTATCCCAATAATCAAATTATTTATTATTATTTCGATTAAATTTGGATTCAGTTCTCTTTTGTCAAGCAAGACAAAATCTAGCAATCGCCCCAATGCACAGGTAGACACATGGAGCACAATCAGCAAGAAAGTTCCATGTTTTAACAAGATCATGAATGAGAAGCAGGAACAAAGAAGTCGTTGAATTTTATGTTTACAATGGGGACTGATTTTACTGTTTATGATTTTTTTCCTAATTGCTCAATTTATATTTGAGTTTTATGCACTGAGTTAAAGGCCTGTTTTGCTGAGTTCAATTTGTTCACCTGCAGTCCTGTATCTGGTTCAATTGGAGGTTCAAAAAGTAGACATTTGACTTCTTCAACTTCAAATGTAGGGGTGCACACCTAAATCAAACATTTTCTAGGGGTGCAGGGCATAGAAGGGCTTGGGAACCACTGCACTAGAGCCATTTAGCCTGCAACTGGACAGTCGTCTGAGCAGGATGGCTCAACTTGGCGTCCTGCACTGAGCAGCCAGTTGGATCCAATGACCTTCTGGCCTCTACCAGCCCTATGAGGCTGTGCTTCTACCACAGTTACATTAAATGTAATGTAGGTAATACCAACTGAATGCAGGCCAACTACTATGAAGTAATAGATTTCAGGGCAGAATTCTCACTTCTTTTCTCTCCTCTTCTGTTGTTGCCTTCTCCACCTTCAGATATTTTAGTTTATGCTGCTTTGTAAAGTGTTGCACATATTTGTAGCATTTACAATATTATTAATTAATTAATTAATTAATTAAAAGCTTTTCTATCTGTCCTTCACGGAAAGTCTCAGGATGGTAACTGAAAGTCTCAGGAGTCTATTATCACTACTAACAACAACAACAACAACAACCATAATTCAGTTATATTACACTAACAATAATGATGGAAATAGAAAATATATCAATAAATCTAATACAAAACAAAGGATCTATAATTATCATAAAGCAATGTAGTCCTTGAATAAAAAGCTGGTTGAGGCTGCAGTCTTACCTTTACCTGGGAGTAATCCCACTGAACACAGCAGAATTACTTCTGAATAAACATGATTAGGTTTTGTTAGATGTGAATAGGATGGTACAGGCAAAATCAAACCATCAGTCTTAAGAAACCAGGAACAAGGTTGATCGTAATTGTCTTTTGATAAGTGTACTTTTTTGCATTTTGAAGGAATATGGTACTTGGATGGCAAATATTCAATACAAGATAAGAAAACTGACAGTCCCCCCACTCTGCTTTCTTTGGGTGCTGCACATGCTTTTTGCTAATGTTGTAGAGATACCAGATTACATATATGTGTCCATAGATGATATTATTGCTATTATTACCTGAGAGCAGATCTCCCTGAGGTGACATTTTCCCCAAACCAAGACTTGCAACTTTGATTAGTACGATATAGGAAGAGTAGACTGTGAGGAGTTTCTTGGAATATTTTTGTGAAGCTACTGACATGTCTAAGGACCGCCAGACAACATTGATCCATCCCCTCATTAGAGCTGCAAGAAACATTATCATCCACTACCAGGAAAGACACTCAGAACAGAGAACAGCTCTGGCAAACCTGAAGAGCGGCTGCAATGGAAAAACTGACAAGATAAATAATCACAGAATTAGATCAAGTGTATATAGATGGTTTTGAAGCAAAACAGTCCTTAACTTCCAGATCATCATTAGCATGAAGAACACAGACATGAGGTGGAGGGAGTGGCTACTTAAAAATAAAAAGGCATGCTGCAACCATTTTATCACTGCAGTTCACAGAGCATCTCACCCTAGTGAGGGGAGTGTAGCCAGGTGACCTTGCTCAGCCCACTGTCCAGGTGCTATTGATGGCTTCAGGGCCCAGGTCTTCTTTCTGGCAGGCCTTGTACCAGACCTCAGCTTGGATGAACCATCAAACAAGATGGCTTCAAAATGGAGAAAGGCCTCCAGCAGCCCCTTAAACAGGAAACTGTACCCTGTGAAAGAAGACACCCGGCCACCTTTCCTTGAGCACTAGCAAACCCTGGAAGCTCCAGGAGCTGCATTTGTGAATTCCAAGGCATACAGAAAAGGCTTGTCTAATATCAAAGTAGGATCCCCAGAATAGGATCACAGCTAACAGTATAAAATGGGAGACAGTATGCAAGTAAAATGAACCATTCAGGCAAGAACAGAAGCACCTAAATTTAGGGCAGGGCAGGAAAAACCAGTGGGCCATCAAGGACGTGTGGCCATGCCAGGGAAGCCCTTTTGTTATGTGCATCTTGGAGATACGTTCCACAAGAGGTGGAGGGCACAGCTGAGGAAGCTCTTGCCTGAACCTGTTCAGAAAAAAGTGAAAACAAAGTGTTATGGGTTCACTGGCAAATCTTGACATTAGCCAGCATGGTCATGCTGAACATGTAATGCAATTTTTAATCCAGCTTAACCAGCAGTTGGAGGCCCATTTTCATGGTGAGCTCAAAAGAACGTTGGTTTAGCTTCCCTTCTCTTGATAACCCTGAAAACTCACCTGTTAGCTTAAGTTATTTGTTGCATCTCTTCCCACTCTTCACTGCAGACTTCATAGTCCAGGTTAGCAGCTCTTATGTGCCTTTGATCTCAACAGAGCAGAAGAGTTGCCAGTTAAATTGTCATTTTCTCAAACTCTCTTGTCAAGTTCACATCACTGTGCACATATAAAAACAGCAGCACTTCGTCATATTAAATGTAGGATTAGTTAAATGGATGTGGATGTTAGTATTCATAGAGACATCCTTTCTCTGACTTGCTTTAAAAGTTCCTGTTAGAGTTAATAGAGTTGGCCTTATAAGAAAATTATCTCTAAATAAACAAGCTGGGTTTAGAACGTCATCTGCGTATAATGGCCTAGAATGACGGTAGCAGTTCTCTGAGTGATTGTGTACTGTGTGTGTATTGCTACATCTGCAAGCTACCTCTCCTTCAAGGAGCTCAAGGTGGCATAATTAGCTCTCTCCCCCTCATTCTACCTTCAGGACAGCCCAGTGAAGCAGGTTACTGTGAAAGATAGGGATGCTTCCACAGTCATCCAATGAGCTTCACAAATAGATGCACATTTGAATTTGAATCTCCCCACTCCCAGTCCAATACTGAATGTTGGATTCATGAAAAGAACAAATAGAGCAAAGGACATGTACACATAAACAGCATTTTCCATAGAGATGCTTCTCTTGATCACACAGCAACCAAATGTACGAACAAGGTATTTGATTTATTCATCTATTAGTTTGATATGCCACCTTTCCTTCTCAGGATCCCTAGGTGGCATACATGGTCCTCTGCCCCATTTTATACTCACAACAACCCTGTGAGGTGGGTTAGACTAAGAGTCCTTGACTGGTCCACCTGGTGGACTACATGGCTGAGTGGGGACTAGGAACTGGATCTCCTGAGTCCCAGTCCAACCCTCTAACCACTATGCATCACTGGCTATCAATGTAAAACAGGGGTAGGCATCTTTTTTACATTGTGACCTGAGGACATGAATTTCATTGTGAAACTGTGACCTGAGGACATGAATTTCACCACAGAAGTTGGCATCCACAACCTCAATGCTGGCACCATTTAGCAGAAAAGGAGATTGCTGAGTCTCTTTCTCATTGTTGCTTTCTTACTACTCATAAACTTTTTATACTAAGAGTGAAATTATGGGCAATTTTTAAAAAGACCACACCTAGATTAAAACATGGTGATGCCTGCAGAGGGCAGAAAGATGGTGGCACTGTAGTCTGAGGGCCACCAAATAGCCAACCGGCTGACAGTGTTACATCTGAGGCAATGCAATGAGATACGGGGCTTCTGTCTCATTTATTTATCTGTTTGTTAGATTTCTATCCCGCCTTTTTCTTTTTCAAAGAGCACAAAGTGGCTTGCATCATTCTCCTGCTGCTCTCAAGTTTATCCCCACAACAACCCTGTGAGGTAGGTTGGGCTGAGAATGTTACTGGCCCAAAGTCACCCAGTTGGCTCCATGGCTGAGCGGGGACTAGAAACCAGGACACCTGAGTCCCAGTCCCACGCTCTTAACCATGACCCCACACTGGCTCTCAGGGTTGTCTGCATCCATGCATTCATACACACAGGCTGTTCCAGCAAGTGGTGAACATAGACTTTGTGAACCAGCCTGTTCTGAGTGATAGAGCTCAGCCGAGAAAGTCCTGATTCTGGCTTTTTGTTCCTTTTTTGCCTGTTTTTGTGGGTGCCTTCCAAATTCCTTCGGAAAGAACAATGCTTTGGCTTGCAGCCTCCATTATGCACTTGATCATTTTTCTCCCTACCTTGGGCATCATGGAAAACCACTGAAAGAAGATTCAACAGCTTGCAGTCCTGCAGCTCTGGGTTGGCTAGAACAGCAGTATTCCCTTCAACTTGACAAAAGAACCCTGTGAATTCCTTCTCTGAGATTCAAAGACTTTCCCCTGCCACTTACTTGTTCAAAGCCTGCTAGGAGATAAGGGGGGAGGGCATTGCCTTCCTCTGTTATCTCTTCACAGACAATGAACAGTAGAAGTAACCACTGCCAGCTAACCCACTTTCTGGAAGGACACAATTCAGATATTCATCCAACACCACACCGAACGATGGCCGTTTGAAAAGTCAAGCGTTACAGTGAAGTTGTGAAGCAATTTTCTGGGAGCTTGCAAAGCGATGTGGAAATGGCACTTTGGCAAAGAAGAGTGCAAAAGGATGTCCGGAGGTGTTTTGTTTTCTTAACAAATTAAATCCGGGCATAGGAATGTTATCATTTATTATACACCTTAAGAGTTTGCAAAGCATGTAACAGACTTTGCCTCAGTAATCTTTTCGGGGACACAAAAAGCCAAGCGTTGGCTGTTGAAAAATAAAAATCCAGTGTGCATATGCATGTAATACCTTATTAGAGCAGCCAAAAGGTCACAAGAAATGTGCAAGCTTTTGACATCTCCAGATCCCTTCATCAGGCAAGGTGTTATCAAAAGCAGGCTGGGGTTGTGTAAGGAAAGGAGAATTGTTTGAAGACAGGAACTCTGCATGTGCACAATCTAAAAATGGAGGGAGGCCAGCCAGGTCTGCAAACACACCAATAAGCCTTTGAGAATGGGACGTAGAAAAGGCAAAAAAATCAGCAAACCACCACACAATCAGGGGCTGGGAAAGGGGGTGGGATGAGAGGAAGTGATGTGGCCATGTGGGGAACCCTAGAAGGCCAAACTCAGAAGACGGTGGGGGGCAGTTTGTTATCTGGGCTCTGCTTCCTTGCCTTAGGTGGTCCCTGCTGACAATATTGGAGTGGATTTTAAACTTTTGCATTGCATTCGGTTGGGTGGGTGGAGTAAGTAGACCCAACTGGGTAGCTTTGTCTAATAGGAATCTTTAGGACATTGCTGCAAATCAGGCAGGCACTCTTGCTCCAGCATTGCAGTTAAGCGGCTTGTGTCCAGGATACCTGAAGGAGCATCTCCTTCCCTATGTGCCCTCCCTCCTTGAGCTCTGAGGCAGAGGTCCTGCTCTGGGAGCCCTCCTTGAAGAGATCAGGAGGTTGAGTTCCCAGAGGAAAGCCTTCCCTGCAGTGATGCCCCAGCTATGGAATATGCTCCCCAGAGAGGTTTGCCTGGCGCTGACGTTATATTCTTTTCAGTGCCAGGCAAAACCCTTTTTATTTTCCTGTTTTTTAATGTTTAATTGATTTTAACTTGGGGTCTTAGTATTTCAATTGTTGGATGCTGTGGTGCTTGTTTTATTCTACTCATTTTTTGTAAGCTGTCCCAAGACACTAGTAGTGGATGGGTTCGAAAAGCTTTTAAGAAATAAACAAATGGGTGAATTAATTAATTAATTAATTAATTGAGGGGTGAATGAATGCATGGAAATGGGGTGGGTGAGGCAGAAAGAGCAGCGGTCTCTGTAATGCCTCCTACCAACTGAGGTAGATTTTGAAGAAACAAAGTGGGACTCTCCAGGCACACAGAATATTTTATGTAATTAGGCCCAAAGCATTGCAAATGAACTCTTCCTCAGGGGTACTGTAAAGTACATCCCTCTTGGGCTTGGCACTCTCCAAATACTCTTTTGCAAAACGTATCACTTTGCAAGAGGTTAATTAAGAGAGCAAGGAGGGTAGTGTTTTATAGGACCCCCGAGGAGAATTTTATTCAAAACATGTTGGGTATCATAAATAATAGTTTTGTGCACCTACAGCTTTGTTTCTGCCTTGGTACCCCCCAGTTCTTGGCTGAGGTGAAGTATGAACGAGAACTTCCACACCCCACATTCAAGGTGGAACAAATATTTGTCAATATGTGAAATATGCTACATTTTCAACATCTGCCATTCACATTTTGAATGCAAGTTTTCAAATCGAAACTGAATCAAGATTTCAATGTTTTCTTCCAATCTCAGTATTCAAATCTGAATGCTTCAGGCCTGCAGGCATCTCTTTAGTGTTTTGATTTGGGGCAGCCTTCACATATGAAGACCCAAATACTCACAGGTGTCAATAGTACTGTCTATTAGTTTATTTTTTTAGCATGTATAGACTGCCACATAGCCCAGCAGGATCTCTGGGTGGTTTACAAGAAGATACAGTAATGGCAAAAGTAGCTATAATAATTGGCCTTGCTTCCACCATAGTTCCTGGTGCACAAACCTGCAGTTCAGAGGACCAGTGCCAATCAGATGATGCCCTGTGACACCACCCTTCAGTATCACCCAAGGGCACCACTGCTGAAGAAGAATGACCATTGGGGGACGTTGGGGGACATCTTGTCCACAACCAACAGCTTAATATATCTATCTATTTATTAGATTTATATCCTACCTTTTTTCTTCTAAAGCAGTCAAAGTGACTTACAACATTCTCCTCTGCCTGCTTTCAATCTTATCCCACAACAACAATAACCCTGAGAGGTAGGTTGGGCTGAGAGTTGTGTTTGGCCCAAAATCACCCATCTGGCTTCATGACTGAGCCAGGACTAGAACCCAGATCACCTGGGTCCCAGTCCCACGTTCTTAACCAGTACACCACACTGCTCTCTCACCCCCACATCCAGGGTAATAGCCATACAAGGGGCAATGTTTATGGGTGATTGCAGTGAGGGAATGAAGGGTTAACTCTCTCTTCCCCACAAGTTGCAACACCATCAAAAACAATCTCCCCTTGCATGCCAATTATATTCTTAGTAAAGCCCTTTTCTGTTGGTTTGGGATGGTCTGGGGCAGAATGCAAATTAACCAAAGAATTTTATTAATTGGTATTAATTGGCTGGCTTCTCTGCCTGTGAAATTTAAATAAATCCTCATAATTATTTCTAAATGTGCATATATAGATAAATCAGCATGGGCAGATCTTACACAGATCAGTGTCCTGTGGGCCGAGACCTGAAGTTTTTTAAGTGCCTAGTAACACCCTGTCTGTCAGCTATTAAATACTATTACATGCATCAAGGGTACTTAGAGACGATAGAGCAACTCATGTCTTTCATACAGCTTTCCAAGAATTCTCATCAGGGGTTTCTTAATGAGAGGTTCAGTAATATAAGACAAGCTTCTCCATCAGACAACTTATCCACCACATCTTTTTGTTTTGTACAATTTGCAACCAGAGGGGTTTGATGGGTACTCTCTCAGGACACAATGGGCAATTATGAGGCTCAAGAATGCCTTTTGAGAATGAATTATGTACCGTCCAACAATCTGCAAGACAGGTGCCGTTTGTTAGGCATGCTTTTGCTTAGTTCCATGAAGGAATAAAACTCAGAATTAGGGTCCAGGAGAAGAGATAACACCGTCACTCACCACCTGCCGATACTGTGGAAACCTGGTGTCGTGATGTATCAGCAGTCAGGTATCAAATATTGAAATCAGGTATCAAATCTCTGTAGCTCAACACCAGAATTTGTGAAGAGAAGAATTCTGAGGCATCTTTTTCCCTGTGGTTCGAATTCTGCCTTACTCTGCAGTGAGCACTGTTGAACCAAGTGGAGGTCAGTTCCGAGTAAAGATGCACAGGATTGTGTTGCTGGACCGCAATCCTATTTGCACACACCTGGCAGTAAATCCTATCGAACCCAATGCCTTCTCAGTAGACGTGTCCAGGATCATTCTGAGAGCTACACAAAGTGTACATATGTTAAGATGATCTGATTAAAGTCACAAGCTATGATGGCCTACTACTGCTGCTACTTAGGTATTAGGAAATGATCTATCCATTTGAGAGGATGAACATTCACTTCCCAGTAAAATCTTCCCAGCCTGTCTGTCATTCCTGTCTGTCTGTGATGTGCTCAAAGCATCATACCCTATACTATTAATATCATTCCAACATGATGTGATCACATATTTTTAGCACAATCCCCATATTGGAAAAAACTAGCATGAAAAGTAGCCTTCCACAAATCAAGGGTCTGAACTCACATCTCTACCACCAACTATTCCATGCTAATTCGTTTCACACCTTCTTTCTCCCAAGGCATACTCATTCGCTGTGGCATTTCCACATAGCTCTATAATCTCGGGCTGTGTGTTGCATTAGACTATATTTCATTTAGATGCAGGACCGTACTTCAGTTTTAAGAATATCTGATCAGACAAATCGCCCTACAGAAGGCATGGGGCTATTTATGGCCTACAATAACTCAGCATGAGATACAGAATTGCAGCCCAGATCCTAATGGGCTGATTACCCCTTCTGCCGAATCATCAGGAAAGATATTAAAGAGAAGCAGCGTGTGATCTAGCAGCAACAGCCTATATGACAGTTCCAACTCCGTTCGCTGCCACTTCTTACGGCATGTTGTTTACAGGGCCTCAGACAGCTTTAAGCCTGTGTGACAATGCTCAAGGCCAAGTGAAGTCGAATTGATTTTCCAAGATTACAAGGAGTGCTGTACCTTACGCTTCACTTTCAAAGAATAATTTTACCTGTGGCAATCATCAGAAGGAGGGGTGGGAGTAACTATCAGTGCAGCCTTCCTCTGCACAAGAGTCCAGCGATGGGTCATGGTGCATCTGAAGTGAGTTAGCAAACCCCTGGCCCATGCTCTCTGGGACACCCTTCCCAACCTCTACCTTCCAGGTGTTTTGGAGTACACCTCTTGGTATTTCTGACCACCGGCCATGTTGTCTGGGGCTTCTGGGATGGGAGTCCCAAACTCGGGTGGGCACCTGCTTGCAGCAGACAGTTCTGGACTGATAGAATGAAGAGCAGTGCAAGACTTGAAGACCATAGGTAGAATTCTGATAACATCTGCCAACTTCACAAAATAACATGAGGCCCATAGATCATGATCGAATAGCCAGATGTCTTTGCTGCCTGTGTATTTAATTACAAGAGAGGTGTTAGGTCACTCAGTTAAGGAAATCTTAGCACCCTAATTATACGAGGGTTAACAATTGAACCCACATTTCATTTGGTTCAGTTTTCCAATACAAACCCACAAAAATAAATTTCTCATGTCTTCACAAATGGGTTGGGAAAAAACTTTAAAATATTCAAATGTGGGACAAACCAGAATGGACCGATTTGGCCATCCAGGTTCAGGGCTTTGATTGTTTAACCATGTTTGTGGTGCTGAGTTAGGGTTACGACCTCAGGTTTGTTTGCTTGCTTGCTTTTCTGAGAGTCCTCATCTTTAACAGTCTCTTGGCAGACAAGTACAGCATGGTCTTCTCCAAGCTAGAACATCTGTACCTCTTAAATTCAGCCAGTAGAGATTTCAATTCATTTTTATAAGAAATTACCAAAATGTGCACCTTTTGTTATAATCTTGATTCAGAAAGAGCCTGAGATTGGAAAGAGAGAAACCCTTGCTATTTAAAATAATTCCAATGCATGACAGAGCAAATCAGACCAATTTGTCCATCCCTAGTTGAGAGCAAAGAACTAGAAACTGCCAAGAAAACCCATAGGCAAGACTTATAGCAGCTACACACAGATTCCACAGCTCCAAACTCATACAGTAATGGAGAGGAACTTTACTACACAGTGGCTCCTATGAGCACAACTCTCCCCTTTTGCTTTTCCAGCAGACCAGCACAAAATGCTTCTAAAATGCAGTTCTTTGTTGAGCTGAGCTGACTTTGCAACACAGAGGATGTTAAAGCATCTATCAAAATAGTGATCTCTTGATTGATGGAGTTAGCACTTGCCCATGGCACAAGCTGATTCCAAACAGAATCCTCTTCCTCCCTCCATCTCCAAAAGGAACTGGCTTCAACCTAGGGAAGCTTATGCAGCTTGTGGGCCAGACAGCAGGAATACTGGATATTACTTAAGTGGCTACTCATTTGGCTTGACAACAGACCACTAGGTTGATGATCTCTCTCCTCTCTCCCTCTGACCCTCCTTGTTTTACATTTTCTCCCCCTGAACTAGATACGGTCTACTTCTCATTAATCCCTGGCTAATCTCATTCACTAACCTTAGTAACACATTCCAGCCCTTCTTCTACATCTAGCTCACCTTCGGAGCCTGAGCTTTCTAGCTAGGAGTGCTGCATTTTGAAAGAGGAGGAACTAATCCCTAGTAGGTATGAGGTTAATGAGATCATGAGACACTTTGAACCACCATATCACTGACCTAGATTTTGCAGCTTGATCTCAGAGAAGACACTTCATCTTGCTTTCAACAGGAGAAATTCTGCAAACCTATCGGCTTGCAAAAAGTAAGCCGTTGCCACAGAGGGTTAGGCATCTGCAAAAGATGATGTGGATTGTTCTGTGATGAACACTGACACAGTTCAAGAAGAGAGGCTAGCTTGAGGAAGCAAATCTGTTGCATACTGAGCACTCAGCACTTGGAATCAGCATGCAGGGACTGACATAGCTCCACATTTGTTCTCCAAGGGGAGTTTTATGATTGATTAGTACCTGTTCTTCAACCTTGCTTTGTGGGTGGAGGATTGCCTTGCAGTACTGCAAGTGCCATTCGTTTTAAATGCACTCCTTGCAAACAATCATATCAGAAAAACATTCACATAAAAACAGCCACTGGGGTGCGGGAATCCAGAAGCTGTAGAGGACAGGGAAGAAGAGTAATCTTGTGTAGCTCAACCATGGATTCATGACTCATATTCAAGCGGTATCTAGGACAAGGGAGGTTGCCAGATCTCCCTTGAAGAGCTATTCTTTACTTCAGAGTATCACAGATCCATTCTACATAATGCATTATGCTTCCTTGAAAACAATATAGAAAGTTATTAAAATGTATTCTTCAATTCATCTGCAGTCCAAGCCAGTTGGATCCAGATTTATTTAGAGTAGAGCCATAGAAATGAGTGTGTCTTAAATGAGTCATGACTGAGTCCCATTAATTTCACTGGGTCCATTCCAAGTACGAATGAATCTGAATGCAACCCTGCATGCAGAAGACACAGGAAAACTTTCCCAAGTGAATGATTTATAAACTGAAAAGCAGTACCAGAGGCTGTGATCAGAACCAGAACACCAGCAGGTCAAAGGAACTGCTTAACCTGCACATTTCCTTCTGTTTTTCCACTCAGCCCCAACAGCTGCTGTCTCATCTGCAGGAGCAGTGGGAATGGGGAATATGGGATACTCCTTTCTACAGCCTCCCTGGGACTTGCTGAAGCTAGTTGAAGGAAATGAGAAGTAGAGCTGTGCCTCATCCGCATATTGATGACCCTTCGCCCTAGACCTCGGAATGACTTCTCCTTATCAGAAACACCACATTTACCATTTTGCCTATTAACTTCTTCATTGGCTCTGACATTGATTAAGTGGATGGGTTAACCCTGCTTTTGGCCACGGAGGTGCCTCCAGGATATCTTTGCACTTGGCCAGAAATTTCTGCATTCAGTACAGAGTGAGTTCCCATCTTTTTGTCTGAGATAGATACATATGGACAGACATTCTAGCTGATGGCCACCATTCATATAATTCCCTCTATTTCAATCCAGCTCTTCTTGTGTTCATGTAAATGTATCACTAAACTCGCACTGTCTGTGCATACAACAGAGTGGTGGCAACAGAATCCGCATGCCCTGAGTTTTGCAGAGGCACAGGCACATACAAGAAGTCTTCAAAAGAAAATGTGTGAGGCATGACCAGAGGGACTTCATGTCAGCAGGGGAATTCTGACCTTAGTACCTGCTGATCACTTGCCTGGTAGGCTAAAAGGCATGAATTGGAGCAATCTCTTCTTGGCTTTCTGCCAAGCATGCTTAAGAAGAGGCAGTTATTCTTTGCATCCTCAGGAAGGGGTTGACTTGAGATGTGATTGCTCACATTTCCTGTTAAGGAAGAAGGACTCATTAAGCATAAGAGCATGTTATCTTAAAGACATAGCTACTAATTACTTTTTGTTTTTAATCAAAGGGAAGAACAGGAGATAGATCTGGACTGGGGGCCTTGCTCGACCGACCGAACTCCTGCCATTTCCCACTATTGACTATGTCAACAAGGGCTGATAGAGTTGCAGACTGGAGCGCCATGTGTTCCCCGCCTCTGCTTTACAGAGTAACATGGGCGCTCTCCCGACCAGAGGATTTTGCAAGTTAGATTTAGACCAGGGAGAAAGATAGAAGCCAGGGAGGCAAGCGGACGGGAGGAGGAGGAGAAATGGAAGGACAGAGGAACAAACGTTGCTAGTTGCTGTTACATTCTGTCAAGTCTTACACTGACTCTCTGCTGGAATGCCCTCCAAAACTGTTCGGTCCTTGACCACCCTGTTCAGTGCTGGAGAACTCAAGGCTGTGGCTTCCTTTATGAAATCGATCCATCTCCTAGCTATTCTTCCCCTTCTTCTGCCTTCAGTTTTCTTCTGCCTTAGCATTACTGTATTCTCCAGTGAGAATACTTGCATTTTCATGATGTGCCTGAGATATGACAGCCGCAGTTTTGTCATTTTTGCTTTCAGGGAAAGTTCTGGCTTGATTTGATCTAGGACATACTTGTTCATTTTTCTGTCAGTCCAGGGGATTCACAAGGCTCTCCTCCAGCACCATGTTTCAAACACATTATTTATTTTCCTGTCAGCTTTCTTAACTGTCCAGCTTTCACACCAATATAGTGATCAGGAATACAATAGTGTGGATGGTCTTGGCCTTGGTCTTATATTTGAGGATCTTTGTAGCTTCTTCACTGCTGCTCTTTCAAGTTTCAGTCTTCTAATTTCTTGGCTGAAGTCTCCCTTTCAATTCATGACTGAACCAAGCTTTGTAAGATCTTTCGCAATTTCAATTTCTTCATTGTTGACCTTCAAGTTGTGCAATTCTTCTGTAGTCATGACTTTTGTTTTCTTAATGTTCAGCTGCAGTCCTTTTGCATTTTTCCTCTTTCACTTTCATCAGGAGTTGTTTTAAGAAGCCAAGAGTAATACCTCCCAGAGGCCAGGCCCTCTCACTAGTCTGGTTTCCTAGCAGGGTCCCCCAAGGCAGAATGCTCCAAGTGGAGACACCAGACCAAGATGCACCCACCCACTTCAGAGGGCACATTCACATCAGCAGCAGAGAATGGACACCTGTAGTGATACTGGGGTTGGAGATGCTCCTGAAGGGCCACTCCTGGGCGGCAGCAGTGGTTGAAGGTGACGCCGGTAAAGGTTCCTTCACAGACAAAGGCAGTGAAACTCAGGCTAACTTTGATTAATACTGAACTGAAGAAGGCAATGATAAACCACTTCTGAATATTCCTAACTTGTACATTCTGTGAAGAAACAATCCTTTCCGCAGTCTTCACCACTGCATCAGTGCAGAGGGGAGTCACATGGCCTTGGATATCCAGAAGCCTCCTGGGGCATATCAGCAGGTGGGATCACTCTGGCATGGATATGCCTTAAGAAGATGTGGGGCAACTTGTCGGGGTTTTAAAAACCATTTTTATACTATTTGTTGCTAAGGGTGGTGGGATACTCTTTGGATTTTCATATCCAGGTGCCAAAATGCCAGGAGCCAGCTCTTTGTTCTTTAGCACTACCATCAAACACCTTGCAATAACACTAGCAATGATTTAGAAAATGTAATGAAGTATCTAATTTTGTTATCCAGCATGAAGATGCTTTCATTGGGAAACATGATGAGATTTCTGTTAAAAGTTCAAGTTATTTCAGTTTCACCAGTGCCTGGGTACAATTAAAGCCTTGGGCAAAACTTGACAGAGATGCGAAAGAGAGAGTGGTTCTTCAAGCATAATTCATAAATGAAGAACCCTCAAACAAATGAAAAATCCTCTAACTATTCTAAGCATTTACATTTTTCTAGAGAGTAGACAGATCCATTTGTAAGAAGGACAGCTGAACTGGAGAGAGTATTTTCGAAGCATTTTCATTTTATCTCAACTTAAACATGGAGCCCAAAGTGAGGAAAATATTCATAGATAGGCATATCAGAGAGGGAGAGCAAGAGACAGCAAGACAGAAGAGAGAGAATATGCTGTCTCTCTGCGTATGTGTATATTTATTATTTATTTATTTTGGGATTTAGAAATGGTGCCAATAAACCTAAATACAACTCTCTGGGTGATGAACAAATTAAAATTGTACACCCACACACACAAGGAGTGAGATATACACTGTATCATGTACGCATGGTCCTTGGGGGTGCCAGTATACACGTGGACTCACTTTTCTTGGGACCCACCAACAGGCCCTGCCCATCCAACTTACAAAACACACACACACACTTCTTCGCTGAGAGTGGGGTTGTTGTGAAAAAGATTTCCTTTGCTGCTGAAAACTGAGGGTTTGAAGTACATTGGGGTAGAAGCCCCACCTCCACCTTGTACTCAGTCTTTTGGGTGAATTTCTTGCCCTTTGCCATGCCTGCCATGGCAGCCATCTTGTGGCGGTACCCAGGATTGCTTCTCAAATTGCCGAACGTGTCCCTGGCCCCCCAGAATTGCCTGTCTTCTATTGTATACGTTTTACAAGTAGTGTACATAGAGTGGCACAGGTGGGACTAAAGCCAGGCCAAAATTTATCAGAAGACATTTCTCAGATAAATTATCTGAGATATTCTTTATTCTCTACCACCTGCCCTCTTGGAAAAAAAGGCCACTTTCCAATATATTCTACAACCATTCTCCATCGTGAGTTTTGTTACCATTTCTCCCTGGATGGATGCTAGGCCTATGTCGTTCTGGAACATTAGCAGCTGCGGCAAAAATAACAATAAAAACATGGTAGTAAAAAAGCACAGTTCTAGTTCCAACAGACCTGATAATACTATCAGGTTATCACCAAATACCACATTTAGTTTGTGTTTGTTTATTTCATTTCTAAATAGCAAGAGCGCCGTGGGCAATTCACAATATAAGAGATGTACTTTATTTAAACATTCCTTCCACAACATGGTGCTTTCCCATCCCACCAGCAATCAAAGTCAACTAACAGGAGGACCTATTACATGTAGACATACAAGTACCCATGCACTGAATTTCCATAATTCTCTCTTTCTCACTTCCCCCTGCCCTCGTGTGTGTGTGTGTGTGTGTGTGTGTGTGTGCGCACACACAAACCATAAGATGGTTCTTCTTGAACTTAGTGTCAGCAATGTCAATGTCAATGCATAAGTTGGTCAACTAGGTCTGAACCGTGTGCCCATAATTCAAGGTCCCAACATTCAAGACCACCCAGAGGGGACAGGAGGTGCTGGAAAGCAAGCCCAGCATCTGCCCTGACCTGGGTATACATGGGTGCCACTGCTCACTTCTTATTTTTAGAAACATGCTCAGCAGGTTGCTGATCAGTCATGCTCATTGTTACAGATGTTCATGCTGTTACTGTTATTTTGAAAATACACTGTCCTTTTCTAAAACAAGGTGCACAGATTCTGAAGCAAATGCATGGGGCTACCCTTGAAGACTGTCTGGAAACTTCAATTGGTACAAATAGGGCGGTGTGACTGCTGGTGCGAGCAAGTCCACGCATTCACATCACGCCAATATTATCCCAACTTCATTGGTTACCAGTTGAGCTCCAGGCCCAATTTAGCTTGTTTCAACATACAGAACCCTAAATGGCTTGGGACCAAGATACCTGAAGGACCGCCTGCTCCCAGATGTCCCTACCTGACCCCTAAGATCAGGTGCAGAGGCCCTTCCAAAGGAGCCATCCTCCAAGGAGGTGAGGAGGATGGCAAATAGAAGAGGGGCCTTGTAAGTAGTTGCACCCCACTGCGCCTACATTACAGTCTGGCAAAAAACCAAAACCATTATTTGCCAGGTAATTTAATAACTGATTTTATTTTGCATACATTTTTAAATGGAATTAATTTTATAATGTTTTAGAATTCTAACTTATACTTTTTCAACTTCTCATGTTAATGCTTCTCAGCTGTATATTGCTGTGGATTGCATATTGTTGTGTTATATATTATTGTGAATTGTGCATATTGACATGTTTTGTTTATATTGTTGGTTTATTGCTATATTATGTATATTATTGTTTTATTGGTATATTTGAATTCATTTTGTTTTGTATTCCCTTTAGAGAGTCCTTTTAGACTATTGGTTGCCAAATATAAGTTTAATACTAAATACATATAAATAAATAATTCACAACTGAAGAAATATACTTCATAGTAGTCGTCTGTGCACCCCCTGTACAAGGCCATTTTCTCAGGTCCCAAATTAAATGACACTGCAGGACATGGGTGAAAAGCTGGGTGCCTGTATGGAAATGGCAGTTATGACACAGAGCCTGACTTTTTCTTACAAGTTACACTGGAAATCTCTTAGAACTTCATTACTTCGAGGTTACATTTTCGCTTTAGATTAAGAGAAGTTGCTCATTGACATGATGGCACCACTGGGCATTGGATCCACAGCCATTAGCTGCTTTGCTGAAACCAACATGGAAAATTCAAGGCTATTATTTTTTCCTTTTAACTACTACAACTACCACCACCATCACGTCGTTTCATTTTTCTGTCTCTTTTCCCCATCCTAATGTACTGAAAGAACTCTGTGTTGAGAAAAAGAAAATGCTGGGCAACTTCAAACCTTACTTACCAGAAAGCTCTTGAGGAAAAATGTTCCATCTACTTACCAGGGGAAAACACATCCATGGCTTAAATTGAGTTTCGTGCTTGTATAGAAGATATTGCTGAGATACCAGAGAGGCATTTCATCCCCTTCATCCTGTCAAGGAATGGACATTAGCTATCAAAGATTGTTTCCTATGAGAGATTTATCTGCAGTATACGCACTAAATGTCAATGGTTTTTCATTATACAACCCGGCAGTTATGTGGCTCTCCCTCACTGTAGTATCAAAGATCCATGCAAACAGGAATGGATTATGCTCACACCATCCCAGTGATGGAGGCAGAAATTCTCATGTCCCTCCTCTCCGATTTTTACAGAAGATAGACATATTTATAGCTGATTAAAAACATTTTGGCTAAAGGTTACTTTAAAATACGACAGCCCAGACATTCCTAAACGGGGTGCCCAGGCTCACCTAGAGAATTATGAGAACTGTTAGTGATGACACAAGAAATCAAATAATTAAATGGCTCCTGAGTGCCTCCACCCTCACTGAGGCACTGAATCATGTACTGACCTGGCCTTGCTTCTTTCCTTTCAGATTTCTATGGAGAAGGTAATTCACAATGCCATGTCACTGCATTGCATTCGTAGGAACATCACTCCCCCTATTTCCAGTGTTCAAAGGTGCATGCTATTGGTGCTGAACCAAGCTTACGAGGCTCTTGTTCTGAGAATAAAAGGGAGCGGAGGAGGACCACGCAGGCTGCCTTGGGCTCCTTACAAGAGGGAAAAAAGCAAGGTATGACGGCAATGTAATGATAATATGTAGTCAACATGGCCCCTCCCAAGCACACACTTTTCCACTGTACGCAAAATTCATGCATTTGACAATTTTAGATATCCGTGTTTATAATCTTTTCTAGAACTTCGGGCAACTTTTAATCAAAACACACAAACAGCAGTAACCTCATATGAATTACTGAGTTGATCATACACACACATGTACACACTTTATTTGACAGATACATAATTTCTCCAACTTGATTAGGAACATTGACAAAAATCATCACATCATTTAATGCTGCTGTAAGTGCTGCATAATTTAAATAAAAATAAAAACAAAATAAGCACCTGTCAATAGCTGACAGTCTATAAATAGGACTCCAAAGAACAAGAAAATACAAAAGAAAAAGGAATAATTACAATGAATTTAAATATGCATAAATTCTTACTTACCAGCCTGCCTGGAAAGCCTTCTCGCTTACCAACCTGCTGGTTCCACATGGCATCCAGCCAAAGAAGAGTCTTCATCTCCTCTATCAAACTCTCTGTGCAACAGTCTAAAAACAACAATACTCAACACAACTTTAGCAGGGCAGAGTGTACATGGGTGGGAAGGTGACAATGGGAAGCTAGGGAGGGAGAGGTTTAAATCAGAGAAAGAAAGAAACTCTACCCAAATTACAAGATTGGTTATGCCTCTACCCACCATTGGAGCAGTTCACTTGCACCCTTAATCTGCATACATTGAACCAGTTGTAACTGCATGCTGTTGCTTCACCAGCAATGGCCTTGTTTCTGTGCGTATTACAATCATTCATGGGTGTCTCATTGGAGGTCTAGCTGGATGAGTAAATAGGGCCCAAGTTGGGCAAGGAGGTTTTCAGTGGAGAGAGAAAAAGCAGTAGCTAAGGGAGCAAAGGTGGGTCAAAGCCAGCTGGGAAGGTACTCAATCATCCTTTCATCTGTATCATTGATTTCTAATTATGGCAGTCTTCTTTTCCTACATGGGATGGCCATTCTAGTTACAGGGTCCTCCTCCGTTTGAGGAGCATCTCCAGTCAGTCCTCTGGCTTGAACATGTTCTCTGTTTGAAGGGCTATGCAGTCCAAGAACAAGGAAAGGATAGCTCTGAGAAGAGGCAGCCACTGGGCCCGTGAAATGGCCCACTAACCTGTAAACAGACAGCAAGTAGGCCTCCCACTCCCCATCTGCCTTATTCCTTCCATGTGCTTCTTTTTAACTTACAGCATTTTTCCCCTAAATTTGCCTCTCTCTGTACATGAATCAGGCCCCTTGTTGCTGATGCAATTCTTCGTCCATAGCTCTGACCATGCTAGCAAGGGTCTGCAGAGCCCATCAAGCAACAAGGAGAGCAGCTTGCTGCTTGCTCTCGAGGGTGGGGGGAATGGGGGCAGAGTTAGACGGGATAAGCTGAATCATCATCACAGCGTGTTCAAGTTTTACGCAGTGCCAGTGCCAGGTTTTGAGGTTCTTTGGGCAAGACCTCCTTCATGGGCCCCCTCCTGCAGTGAAGCTGCCTTCTCACAGCCACAGTCATTGTCTGCTGTTGCTCCTCAGCCTCTCTCGCCCTTGCTACTTTGCTTGCGTAGCAGGCAAACCAGGGAGCAAATCTGCAATCGGACACCATCCACTGCTTCTCTTCCTTGCCACCACCATTGTCCAGGCCAGACAAAGAGCCAAGTGGAGAAGCAGGTGGCAAGGGGGCAGGGTAGGAGCAAGCAGGGGACTCTTGCGGGTGGGCCCCTGCCAGTGACTGGGCCCTGGACAGGTGCCCAGTAGGGTTAAGGGCAAACCCTTTTGGAATCTGCCCCTCCAGCATCCCGGTCAAGTGAACGGAGCCAAGAGGAAGTCCACAGATGCTCATGGACCTCTGGTTGTGCAACCAGCAGCCTTCCCATCAGGAGCAACTGCAAGATGAGAAAAAGGGATGCTGCGAGTGGGTGCACCAGCTGCCGTTCCCAGTGACCAAACTTCTTCCCTGCTCGAGGCCACCAGCAGCCGCGCATGCTGGAAAGCGGCACCGTGAGCAGGTGCGACACGCAACTTTCTTCCCTGCTCACTGCTGCCAGTAGTAGCAGCACACAGGGAAAAGGAGCATTGCTTGTGCAGCATGTGGGGCCTGATAAGCACCCCACAGATTATTCTGGGCCACTGCAAAGCAGATCAGAGTCCAGGGAACTGGCCAATTTCCACCCCAAACGGATTCCTCACACATTCCTAGCAGCCAACCGAGCCAACTGATTTTATGCAAACATGTAGGACTTACAGGAAGAGGAAGAAATGGGCCAATAAATGGTGTCTGTCATGAATCAGAAGGCATTTCAAACTGGATGACAGCTGAGCAACTCATCTATTACTATGCTAGAAACTGCGTGCACTTTGTGCTAATGCAGACCAGCATATTACGGTAGCAATTCAGGATGTGTGCCAGATACTTTTTTTAAGCAAATAAATCTGAAATATAAGTATCTAGGTGCTTCCACGTGGCCCTCACTGTATCAACATCAGAAGGAACTGTTCTGATTGTTGTCACAAAGGAAGAGGCAGAAGCACAGCCTGCCTAACATTTAGAGATATAAAGCCTTCATATCCCCTTCAGTCTTCTTTTCCTTTGTGACTTCCACCGGATTTTCATTTCCAGAGATATTATGCTACTTGCTTTCAAAGGAATTCAATATTTTTTCCCTCCTCATTCAGAGAAGTAATTTCATAGCAAAACGCCACAGAGCAACGTCCTGGGTATTCATTTTCTGAGCCAATCTCACAAAGTCAATTTGTGTTGCAGGGGAGGCATGGAAATGGCACAAAGCCAGTGAGCTGGTGGAATTCCATGGCCACCCTCACCCTGCTCCTCTTCATCTTCCATTACCGAAAGCTAAGGGCAGTGGCTCAAATGGAGGGTACATTTTGAAGGGAGCTCCATGGTGCACGGACTTGGCTACTAGGGTTCCTTAATCATCTTGCTAATGTGGCCTGAAGGCATTGATTTGAAGCCTAGAAATGGATTACGGCTTCATCTCTGTGGCCTCTCCACAAAAGTCATATAGCCCTTACCCATCATCATTCTTTAATTGTTTTCCTCTTTGTTTTAAGAAATTAGAGGAGAAATCTTAAGAGTCTAAGGTGAAAGGAGATGAGATGGCTTGCTTACTTCTTGGGTACTTCTCTGCAGATAAAAAGCTAATCCTGATAAAAACCAAGTCTGAAATCTTTCTAGCCCACATAAAGTCAAGGTCAGGCATTATTAGACAATCAAGGTTAAAGCTACACAATTTTCTGAAGGAAAGAGAGGGAGAGGGAGAGGGAAAGAGCGGCAGAGAGCAAGAGAGACAGCAGAAAATCCTCATATCTTCATGTCCATTGACATATTCAAGGAACAGTGGAATTTAAAAAGAATCAAGCACCATCTTTTCTTGTTTTGTTCATGAGAGTTCAGGGTAAGTGCAAGAACAAGCTGAGTACCAAACAGGTGTCCACAATCCAATTTAGAGTTAGGAATGTTATGCTCATTAATCTGAAAGGGTTGTATCCAATTGTGCCCCACCGGGTTGGAGGAACCAGTAAAACATGAAAGGCAGAACTGTGGACTTCATAAAAAACCAAGAACAAACAAACTCTTTTGCCGTGTTCAACTCAAAGCCACCATTGAATTGAAGTGCCTTCCATCAACAGAGGGGCACATATGTAACTGGTTGCAACCTGGTGGATTTCTCCACCACCTTGCATAAACCATGAGGGGCCTTGCAAATTGATGCACAGTGTAAATAGTAAATAATTATTTCCTTCCATTTGTGAAGTCACAACGCTTCTGATCCTGATAAGCGATTTCCTTAGTGGAAAAATAAATCCAGAGAGGCACTGTGTTGTTTTTTCCTCCAAGCCACAAACTAGCAATAATATCTAGCATTTATATAGTATATTTCACATACATTATTTTAATAGTCTGTACAATTACCCTGAACAGTATTATACTCCATCCAGATGTAGGAATATGTATAGAAATGTGGCCATAAAGATCAGCTTTAGGTGAGTTTGTAGGGAAATGCTGAACCCAGTTTCTGTTCCTTATTCTCAGCTGGGTTTCGGACACATTTCTTTCCCTCAGTAGGTTCTTCTTTTACAATCATCTTCTTCTGCAGCAGAATTGAGTACTTTTTAGAAAAGTACGAGCAGCAAATATTAACAGCTGCCACTTCACACTCTGCATCATTCTTCTTTGAGGAGCTGCAGAACTTTTGGGAGATGGTGATGCCTCATCTACTGGCTATGATTGCATCATAAGTACCTGAAAATGGGAGGAGGGGATTGGTCTAGTCACTGATGATATCACAATGATTCTGTCCTTTTCCTTGTGGGCAGCTAGCTATTGTTTCCGGATGGGGAAATGGGGCCAAGCGATAAATGGTTCCTCTAAGAAAATGGATGGCAATGTAGTTTTATTTATATATTTAGAATATTCATATGCTGTCCTTTCGCAGAGCCTCAGGACGGCTTACATAAATAAATAAGAAGAATAGAATAAAACATAATACAAATACAATCCAGATCTACCCTGGCTGCAGATTAAAACATATATAGCTAGTATTAAAAGTTATTAAAATATTGTTGAAATAAAAAAGTCTTAGCCTGGTGCCAAAAAACAAATAACGACGGTGCCAGGCGGACCTCTCTGGGGAGCACATTCCATAGGCAGGGCGCCACCGCAGAGAAGGCCCTCCTCCGGGTACTCCTAATGCCTTTCACGGAGGGTTCCCGGAGGAGGGCCTCTTCTGCTGATCTCAGGGGGCAGGAGGGCAAATACGGAAGAAGGCGTTCCTTTAGGTGTCCAGGTCCCAAGCCATTAGTACCCTCCAGATGTTTTGGACTATAGCTTCCGTCAGTCCCCATAAGCATGGCTAATGGTCTAGAGATATGAAGACTGTGGTCCAAGTATGTGGATGGCCTTGGGATACCGGGAAGCCTTATGGCTAAGGAGGCAGAATAAAACTCAAATAAGTGCATACATGCATTCAACCCAGTACCTGCTAAGATCACCGCACCTCATGCCTTGGTGGAGAAACTTCCTACATCACAGCTACTGAGCACTCCTAAGCAGGATTCAATGGGGCTTACTTTCAGGAAAGTGTGTCTAAAATTGCAGCCCTGGCAACTTACTTGGTAGTAGGATTTATTTCAAAATAAAGGGATGCATATACGTATTCTGTATGTGTGCATGAATATTTGTGTGTGGCATTCATGGTGGTGGTCCTCTGCATTTTACCCTCACAACAACAGCCCGGTGAGTTAGGTTAGTTCTGTGAGTTAGTGAATGACCCAAAGTCACACAGTGATTTTCTGGCTGAGTAGGGACTAGAAACGGTCCTGATCCAACTCTCTAACCAATATACAAAACTGTTTCTCAAACAATTTATTTAAATTGTTTAGAAATCATACAGGGCCAAACTCCTCACATGGTGCCTTTCTCCATATAAACACAAAATCCTAATATTTCATAAAACCATTTAACATTCAAAACACAAAATGGGTGACAGATTGAAAACAGCAATATCAATCAACAGCAAAAATGGCTATAGGACATGCACAGGAAGTAACAGCATCCTGCTCAACTCAGTGCATTTAGAACATAGAAAACAATTTGCTCCTGGGTTGCCCCAGAGTGACACTACATTGGGGAAAATTCCAAAGGCAGGAAAAGCCAGCCGCCACGTGGTGCGCCTTGGAATGCCAGGCATAAAAAAAATTAAAGAGTGGCCGAGGGTAGGCAGTGCTAGGCCCTGGCAGGCTGCTGGCAGCTCCCCAAGGATGTTTGCTGTGCCAGCTCTCATGCGGTGCATCTGTATTCCAGAATTTGGTCTGGATTTTAGGACATGCCAGGTTCCATTAAGTAATCATAGCTTTGTCTTAAAGAATGCCTTTTCTTTCTCTTTATACTGCTAATCTTTCTTCCTGATGGCCTTTCACAAAATGCCTTTTGTCATTTTCCATGGTTCTACGTGCCAGGATTATAAGAAAAGAGGAAACAAGGCCCCTGCCTTGGCAAACCTTCAGATGGCTTCCACTAGAGATGTACACCCTGTTACTGTCTCTCTGGGGACACAAATTAGAGGAGTAATAAACAAAGCAGGGTGATTAAATTACTCGTTAAAAAAATGTTTTGCTCTGCAAGTCCCTTGCAAAAGGAGAGTGCTCTTCATGAACATCAGAGGAAATGAAACAATAATTTTGCCCAATCTGTACATTTACATTGCAACACATTCGTGCATTAGAAATGGCTGATTACAATATAGGAAGAAAGCAGCAAAACTACAGTGGGACATCCTCATGGGGACATGAGCGGTGAGGCTGATTTTAATTTCCATCACCACTATCCTTCTCACTCCCCTTTGCCTTTGGACAACCTGAGTGAAGTTGTGATTTTAGAAAAGGCACTGTTCATATATTGTTTGCAAACCCTTGGCTGAGGCCAACACTAAAATCCTTGCTTTCAGTGCATCCATCTTCTTCTCATATACACAGGTAAATAAAAATAATCCTTTCTATAAGAGATGACTGTGTACTTACTAACTGCATTTTACCTATTTTATATATATATATATATATATATATATATATATATATGCTCTTTCCAAACATTTATTTCAACTGAGCTCTGTTTTAAGATGTCTTCTGACTGCTGTTTCTATAGCCCTATTCTACAAGGATCCATGAACTCCTTTCATTAGAAATGGAATTCTTTGATTTTGATGTTATCAGCTGTCATTTAACATCTTTTTCATCTTCCGTTACAGGCATATACACCAGAGGCACCATCCTATCTTTCTATTTTGAACATGTGATTTCCTAATGTTCTGCCAACAAAGCCAGGCTAGACTATCATAATGGTCACAAAAACACAGATTCAAGCAGAACCACCCAGAGGGTTTAAGGTTTCCTGTGAGATTCTCTGCCATGTATTGGAATTGCTCTGCTGAGCCAAGTGGCAGACCAGAGACCAACACGATGCACATGGGCCAAAGCAAGGGACTCTGGACAAATTACCCCATCCCCACCCCCCAATAGCTCTGGATTCAAGACGTTTCCTACCAGGAGCCATGCCAGCAGACAGAAGTCCATCCGTTCACAGAGTTTCACTTCTATTCACTTCTCTTCATGACCTTCTTGCATCAGTGGCACACGTCAAGATGTGCCACCTGTGCCTCAGCATCTGTATGCAGCACACGTATCAGAACAACATCCCATTAATCATTCAGATCACAGAGGGGTCCAAATTGTTTGGAAAATTATGCACTGCATGGGAGGATTCTGTGTGAAGGGCTCCCCACTGCAGGATCTTGTGCTGTGCACACAAACACTTACTGGTGGAGCAACTATAGGACATGATGTCAGGGGAGAGGCTGCTTGAGGCAGCGTCGTCCCTGCTCATGTGGTGAGTTTTGCCACTTTTCATAATACCTGATCGGGGTACTGCTTGCTCCTGAGCTTTATTTGGTTCTCATGAAAAAGTTCATCTCTAGGAAGAGTCGTGTGTGCTTCGCAAGTGGACTAACTCGCAGAGAGTCCTGACTTAGGGCAAGAATAAGTCATGATGGTTATGTGAAGTCCTCCATCATTCCTCACTGCTAATCATAGTTTAGTTTTTCCCCCTGCTGCCCATGCCTAAGAATGTTCCTAATTCAGCAGAATGCTACCAGCAAGAATCGATCAAACTGAGAAGGGACAAGATAGCTCCTGGTAACACTTGATCCTCTCAAGGACACATCTTCCTTCTAAAGCAGGAGAACTCGTCAACATATCAGACGGTAACCTTGCTAAATATATATCTTCACATTTAGCACAGTTCAATACAGCAATACAAAATTCCATAAACCAAGCACACTTGCTTGTGTGTAATCTGATTGTCTTCTTGTTTATTGCTCTTTGTTCAAACTACAGTGAAACTACACTAAATAATTGGAATTGTATGTTTACTATGCCAATTATCCAATTATACCTGAAATAGACTATTTAGTTAGAACTGTATAGATCTCAACTTTTTTTTTTTAGATTGCTCCTGTCTAGGGTATAGGATGGAGGAATCCAGAGGAAATCTTGGCACTAACATGCAACGCTTATTCTGGGAAGAAACAGCCCCATGGGTTTCACATCAGGCATTGCACCAGTGGCTTCAACACATTGCTAGAATTTAGGCATATTTTAATTTATTTTCTAATAAAAACTTCTCACCCTTTAAATCACATGGAAAAAACATCTCAGAAAATGTACAAGCCATCTACTAGCCATGGCTCAGATCTCATATAAATTGTAATCATGATGTACTGCTCTGCTTGGCTACACATTTCTGTAGACACACCCAGCTATGAACGATTGCTCTCCTTCTACTCTGTGCAGCAGTATGATCACATCAATTAAATTGGCATGCCATGCATTTGAAATACAATCTCTAAGAACTCTCTGCTAGCTTTGCCAACTCCTAACCATGGAAAGGTGACCCCTGCAGCCGCCCAGTAGAGCAGACCTGGAGAAAGCCCATAACTGTCTTCACAGTTGGAGTTCTACAACAGGGAACCCCATGCAATTAGGGTTCCCCATCCTATAGAATTTCATAGCTGCATTTGGTGGAATGGGGCTTCGAACCCTCCAGACCTTCTGGTCCAACATGGGAAGATGAGGGCCGGAGGGGGCAAAGGCAGTGCCGGTTCCAGGTTTTGCAGGCCCTTAGCAAGCACCGCCATGGGCCGCTTTGTTCAGTGAGTACGACCCTGCCTCGCTTCCACTGTCCTCGTCTGCTCTTCCTTATTCATTGCAACCTTTTCCTTACTTGCCCAGCAGAGACCAAGCCAATGAGCGAAGAGGCAGAGGCATCCCCGGCTCCTCTTGCCCAGTGCCATTCCCTGGGCAGCACAACAGCCAGATGAGCAAGCTGCTTGGAATGGTGGAGGAGTGGAGCAAGCCCAGGGACTCTTGCCAGCCAGCCCCTGCTGAGGTGTGGGCCCTCAGCAGCTGCCCAAGCACGCTACACTTGATGCTGGCTCTGGACCAAGCCAGTGCATGTATGCTCAGTCCCCACCTCCACACTCCAATGGTTAGATGTCTATAAAGAATATCACTCAGCCCCCCGGCCAAATTCAAGTTTGGAAAAGTTCTTAGGGGCCACATTTCAGGGATGGGTGGAGCCAAAGGCAAAACCCACAGGGCCCAAATACAGGTATGTTACAGATGAAAGCTGCTACTGCCAGTAACTAATCCTTGGGAGAGGCATTTTTACACGTGTATGTCTGTGGGAGTGGGAGTGCTGGCTGCTTGGCCTGAATGAAAGCTGAGAAACCCCACACACAACTGTTGGTAAAGAAAAAGGGGAGCAAGGTGGAAAGAGTCTGGACATCTGGTGAACCTGGGTGGACTGGATTTGGTCCACAGGCCTGAGATTCAAATAAGAATATTTGTTCTTTGGTCTGATCCAGCAGGGTTCTTCTTGTGCTGGAATCTTCAAATCTATCTTCAAATGCCTATCATTCAAGTGTTTGGGTGCTTTTCCCCCACAGGTCCCCAGGAAAGAAGAGAATCTCCAAGTGACTGGCCCAGGAACATTCCACACCATCAAAACTGGACCAGCAAGTCTGTAGGGCAAAGTCACAGATGTATAAATGTGATTTCCTGCATTTGATTCTCTCCATAATCACCCACTGCCACATGCAAGCCATTATCTGATGCTTCAGCCATGGAGAAATGAACATACATGAGTGAGTCAGTCTGCCCTTTCAAAAAATCTAATTTCCAGGTCAGAAGGTGTTTCCACATTAGTACATCTTTTCTCACAAGATAATTCTGGAATAATCAATCTCTTTTGCTCCATTATTATTATTATTATTATTATTGTTATTGTTATTGCTATTGCTATTGCTATTGCTGCTTGGTTGCTGTTGTTTTTCAGAGCTTTATATGTGCATAACAAAGCAGAAAGTCCCCCACCAGGGAGGCCATGAGCACAGCTAACTAGGAGAATAAAAACAGTTGTCATAAACACTCCGCATCTTAATGCCAAGCTTCAGCTTTTACGTAAGATTAATTAAAGAGCAGATGTTCTGTCATCGCCTGCATTAGGTATGGTTATCTTTACAATTCCAGCTCTTCCATCGCTCCGTGTGTTAATTTGCATTATTATGCATTTTGAGCCTGGGGCATGAGTGGTGAAGTGGTAAACATTAGATTTATGCTGAACCATATTCCTAAATGCACTTCCCCTCTTAGGCCAGTAGCTTGTTACATTCCATGCTATTTTTACCAAGAAGCCTCTCCCTTTTTAATTTGCTTTTGACACATTACATGACAGCAAGACAGAAAGACAGGTGCATTTCAACACAGGCGGTGCTTTCCTGCACACAAGCAGGAACCCTGATAACAAGCCTTTCGATAGAGCAAGACATCGACAGAACATTAATAGTTCATATCATAGCCTCATCCCAGTTTCTGCTCGTTTGTTAATCTTAACACTGGGATGAAGTTTCCGACTAAGTTTCCTCCGTAAGTTTGTAAGGGTTGCATATCCAGCTACAAGGAAACATTCTTGGCTTTTGTAGTTTGCAATCCAAGACTGAAAACAGAATTCTTTTTCTCTTTCTTTTAAAAATGTGATCGCTGGAAACTGGTGTCTTCTGAAAACTTTTCAAGCAGTGATCAAAGCCAGCTGTGAATTAATTTGTCATCGCAACAGAGCCTTGCTTGCATCGCATCTCAGCAAAAGGCAATAACTATGTGAGCTGACAATTTCATTTAGAAGGATAAAAAGTCATTCTTCCAGCTCCACACACACAAACACACACAGACACTTCATTGGTTATCTTGATTTAATGAACAGACACATCACAACCATATGCTCCAAAAACCAGTTTTGGCATTGCTTCTGCAGGGTATCTTGGGAAAAAGCCAATGGATGGAGCTTGAAAAGGCTTCCAGATACACTGCAGCGACCTGGGGGACACAAATCCACTGGACATTCATTAGCGGACAATCTCATTGGAACGGTGATGTCAATAAATAGCCAATAACTACCTAATGGTCCACAATGACAAAGTTTATATTAAGAATAATAGCTAATTTGGTGAGCAGCTCAATTTTCTAATACTTGAAATGACATAGTAGCACTACAGTTAGTCATAAATTTAGCTAAAAATGCTCATGAAAACTTCATTATGGCATGATTAGGTAAGATGTTCCCACAAACAAGGATTTTATGCCTCACATGCTTTTAATCCCATTTCCTGTGGCCAGAAGTATAGTTAACGTTGTATGTAACTGTGCCATGCAGGATTTTCTTCACAAAAGTGCTCTTGCTAGTAGGACAGTAGGTATTTTCCTCATGGTAACTCTCACAGACGGTGGAACAAGAAGCAAGGCTTCTTGCTTGTTTGTTGTCAGGCTATGGTGTGTGATTAACCCTGCCGTTCTCGGCACCAGGGAGCCGGTCTTCCACTCATCTGAGAGTTTCCTGCCATCTTGTTCCCTGCCACAGACTCCTGTACAATTCCCCAAGATAGTTTTCTTATCACAGGACACCAGGGCAGTGTGAGGACGCTTGGGCTAAAACACATCAGTTCAAGCCCCCTGTGACACTATTATCTGATGCAAAGCTGCATCTTTTCATACTGCACTAGGGAGATTGAATATTCAGATTCTCCCACACAGATAACCCTCTCTCACACGTAACTAACATTGACATATGAGGAAAACAGCTGGGCTGGGACATTTTCAGTGAATGCTTGTTGAACAGGCAGAGGGGATGATTTATTTAGGGGAACTTTTCAGACATTTGATTCCTTACCTGCAGTCTGAAACAGGACAGCATAATAAGAGACACATCCCATGAAGCTTCTCTTCATCGGTTTAAGCTCTCTGCAAACTAGTGGATGAGAAAAGATGACAGACAGAGAGATAGGGAAGTGGGTTCTTCCGAATATGAGACAGCCTCTGGGAATGATGCAGCTTGGGCTGCGCAAAGTCCAGGGGACCCCAGACGAGCACCTGGGGATCAGCAGGTGATGAAGGCACTGAGGCAATAGAAGAAACCTGCATTTTATTCTTGTACTCATCATGGATCTATGATGCGGGTTTAAAGAGCAAAATTACACACACTCAGAATTGTGTGTGTGTGTTCTAAATTAACATTGGCAAATAGTTTGGATGTTGTTATGCCAAAGTTTCAGCAATGTGAAAGCAGATGAAAAGCTAGGATCGGAGCACAGTAGAAGAAACTGCCTGTTGCTGTAGTACACATGGCCATCTAAAGAAGACCTTCATAAAGTCATTAAGTGCATTAAAATTGCTTAAGGGGCACTCCTATGCAAAATTAGTCAAAAAAGGGGGTCTACAGCTACCAGTTGGCCTTTTCTGTCTAAACCTGCACATGCTTCCTCCATTAGTTGCACCACTGACCTGCTCTCCAGGATGCCTCTTGAATGTACACAAGAAGATCCCTGAAGAACTCTCTTTCTCCTGCTGGTCTTTGGTCCACTGGTGGACTCCTAGAGGAAAAATATAAACCACCTTATCTAGTAGCTGTTGACAGATCCGTCCACCTTGAATCTGTTTAATCCCCTTTTCAAGACATCTAAGCAAATGACCATTCCTACCATATTGTGGCACTGAATTCCACAAATTGATCTAGAACATTGGAACCCTGGTTTTTTCAGCTAGAACGGTGCAGGGCACTTGTGTCCCACAAAAGCTTTGTGTAAGCTTTGGCATGCAGTTCCTCGTCAGTCCTAACTAGCAGAACCAATGCTGAGGCATGATAACAGCTGCAGAACAAAATATTTGAGACCCACAAAGAACCCTCTCCTGATATAAAACAAACCCCGTTTCAGATTGTGTGAGGAACTCCTTTCTGCCAAATAATTTCACTGGACCGCCCCAAGCCCTGGTAGTATGAGAAAGGGAGGGGAAAAAACTCGATTCCCATTTCATTTGCATTTCATTATTAATCCAGCTTGACCTAGCTATGCACTAATTTTTCTCACTTCACCTCGTCATTCATTATCGCAGTTCACCCCAAATTTTCATTAGTTATAGCTCATAAGCATATTTGCAGCTGTAAGCTGGCAGAAAATTTGAGAAATGCGGACAGGTTTATCTCATGTGCAATGTGCCATCACCTAAAGTTATATTTAACCCTTGGGGAAAAACCTCCACAACTTTGGCAAGAATCCATCCTTGCCATGTATTATGTCTATGAAAGTAAGCCAAGATGCAACATGACACTGTAGCAGAAATGGATTCACAGGTTCTCATGCTCATTGGAAACATACAAATGATGTCAATGCAAAGGAATCGTTTACAACATTTAAGAATAAGCCAGATAGCCTAGCCTGGCCTAATTTACCATGACAGAGCAGCATGCCAGTGTGTGCAGCCCATTTGTACCCAATTTGGCTCTCACTTCAGCTAACACTAACCAGGAAGCAAGACCATGTTGTCTGAATCCAGGTTCATGGTTCGTTATTCCCAAACAAGACAGGCTCATAAACCTGCAGTACACCAGAGACTGCTGTTGGTTCACAAATCCTGGCAACAAACCAGGATTCAATGTTTGGACACCGTGACCATGGTTAAAGTTTTGCCCAACTGCACAAAGTGAAAAGACAAGCAGGCCCTAATCATGAAGACACTGTACATTCACAGCAGACCAGGAAGAGCCCAGAAACCCAGCTATAGCTCCAAAATCTGATCCTGGACACCAGTGCTGTTCCCCCGAGGTTCATTTTGAGCATGGCTATTATTATCATAGTATTATTATTATTATTATTATTATTATTATTATTATTACTACCACTACTATTGTTAATTCCATTTCTATACCGCCCCATAGCCAAAGCTCTCTGAGCCGTTTACTTTTCTCCCCTCCCAGCCAATTTCAGGGCTACAGCCTCTCTTCAGCCGTCTGCCAGGCAATGGAGATGCCAACTGTGTTGGCTTGCAGTGGAGGAAAAGAGTGTATGTAGGAAACAGCTGGAGGGGAACATGCATTTCCTCCAAGGACCCTTTGGTAGCAAGATCTTTGACAGGGGCTGGGAATAGTCTTTTTCTCCTGCCCACTGGAGTTAGGAAATAATGTAAAGCAACAGGCAAAGCGCACTGAGAGCCACTGTGGTGTAGAGATGAGGAGTATAGGACTAGGACTCAGATGAACTGGGTTCTAGTCCCCACTAAGCCATGGAGCCAACTGGGTGAATTTAGACTAGTCACAGACTCTCAGCCCAACCTACTTCACAGGATTGTTGTGGGGATATGATTGAGAGCAGGAGGAGGGGAATGTTGTAAGACACTTTGAAATCTTTACAAGAAAAAAAGGCAGGATATAAATCTAATCAATAAATAACATTCAAAGTCATGAAAAACAAATCCAAATCAACATAAACATGAAAAAGAAACCTGAAAAAATGAAAATTATTCAGCATTGGTTCCTTTAGATTCATCTGAATTCATAGTCATATTCAATCTGAAACAAAGACATTTAAAGCAATATTTAATCTTTGAACAAATACATACAGTTTGACAAATGCAAGTATTTATTACATCTGTGCACTTTCCAATTTACTTTCTTTTTCAGATTTCCCAAATGCTTATCCTGATGTCCTTAAAGGAGGACAAAGATTACTGTGGCATTCTTTCAGTGAGCAGTGATTTAAACATGGCTTATCTGTTGATTCCTGACAGTCTCCTTTCCATCTGGAAGAAATAATATTATCAGCTATAAATCTATTCTGTTATTTATGGGTACTTTTGTAGCCCGACTTTCTTCTAAAGTGGCGTTTCAACCTCCCAACATTCAGAACATACGCCCATGACCAAAAGCTTCATAGATACGGAAATTCTGAAGTGGAAAGACAGTTTTGCAAACGTTCAAAATTCAGCAGAATTTTTAATTTCACCATTCAAATCTCAAAAGCACTATTTCAAACCTGAACTTTGAAATTTTAATGTAGAATGCTAATCTAGCTACTGTGGAGATTTGGATGCATATAAATTGTTGGCATGTCCAGTTGGCTTGATTTCAATAAATTGCTAAATATGATCTCTACATAGTGAACTAGGAGACACTATGACATACTAAATTTCATTGAAGGTCAGCTTGTAAATACTTGCAAATACTGTCAAATACTGAAATGAAATATCAAATCAAATAGTGTAGCTATTATCTAATAAAAGCTAATGTTGAACATCAAAGTTCAACATTCTAATATCCTATTCTAATATTCAGAGTCAATATTCACAAAAAAATCTTCAGGAAATCTTTATTTTGATTTCAGAAAGAACTGACACTCAGTTTTCCATGTGTCAAAGGCCGTGGCTTTAACCACTACACTTCATGGACTCTGATCTGCTTCTCCAGGACATTTTGTATCAACATTTATTTTTTAAAAATGATGGATCACATTATTTGCCACTGTGACACCCAAAATATACATCAACTATATAATGCATAAACCTCCCATAAATATAAAATGCTGAGAAATACAAAACTGACAATTCAATACTGAGTCCATAAATGGGAAAACCCCACAGGAGTTGCAGTAAAGTTCAAAAGTGTGAATTACATAGTTCTATGACCAAGCCTATGGAGGATTTATTTTGCTTCCCCCTACCTTCAGGGATACAGGGCAGGAAGCTGAAGGCTGCATTTTAAAAACTAAGGACACAAAATCAATTATGAAGGGAGAACACACACACATTAAACATGAAAATTAAAAGCTATTACATCCCACCAAGATTTTTAAATCCCTGCTAATCCTCTCCGTTCGTCCCCTACCAGTTTAATCCTAGTCAGGGAATGTCAGAACAAACAGGTCATGGCATAATCATAGAAGATGTTCAAGTTTAGCTTGGATGAATCTCTTTTTTTTTTAAAGAGCATATTGCTCAACTGTAGGCTGGCCATAAAAATGCCGTTATTTCCTCACAGCCAGGACTTGGCACCCAGTACTTGGTATGGCCAGAAGGATGATCTCAACCGTCACTGCAGGATAGAAGTTGGTCTGGAAGGTTCAAGCATTCACCATAAATTTTGCTGGGTGGTCCACTTTGATCAGATGTGCTTGGAGTCAGGCAGCATGAAAGAACATCATTTAAGATATATGGATTTGCACACCCAGTTTGTTTAAATCATCATTTGCTGCAAACCAAGCAGGAGTGGTACTTTAGGTCACTCAACTGGGTGGAGTTAAACAACCGCAAAAGGCTCCATTCCGGGATTGTTCTCCACAATGTGAACACTGTAGCACACAGCAAAGCTCCTATTGGCCACCTGAAATACCCGCAAGCATCTCCAAGAAGCTTATTCCTAGTTGCCTAGTGAGTAGGAGCTTCAGAGCTCAATTCTTACTCAGCTCTTGAGCTTATTAGGTGATACGGGGTCAGTTCTGCCTAATCCACCTCACAGACTTGTACTGCATTGTTACAAGATGGGGAATACTTAGCTCAACAGAAATGCAAGTGAGAAGGATCTGGGAATTGTTGTAGATCACAAGCTGAATATGGGCCAACAGTGTGATGTGGCTGCAAAAAGGGCAATTGGTATTTTAGGCGGCATTAACAGAAGTATCACTTCCAATACTATGAAGTACTAATTCCCCTTTACTCAGCACTGGTTAAGTCTCATCTGGAGTACAGTTCTGGGCACCACAATTTAAGAAAGATGCAGGCAAGGTGGGGAGGGTTCAGAGGAGGGCCACAAGGATGATTCAAGGATTAGCTGTGAGGAGAGCTTGAAAGAACTAGGCATAGTGAAAAGAGAAGACCTGAGGGGAGATATGATAGCACTTTTCAGATATTTGAAAGGCTGTCATTCAGAGGAAGCACAAGATGTCTTCTCAATCATTCCAGAGTGCTGGACATGGAACAATGGGCTCAAGTTATAGGAAGCCAGCTATCAAGGAAACTTTCCTGACTGTTAGAGAAGTATGACAATGGAATCAATAACCTAGGGAGGTGGTGGGCTCTCCCACACCGGAGGCATTCAAGATGCAACTGGACAGCTGTCTGAAAGGGATGGTTTAACTCGGTGTCCTGCACTGAGCAGGGAGTTGGAGCAGATGGCCTTCTGGTCTCTTCCAACACTATTATTCTACGATTCTATGACTTGACCTAAGGCTAACATAGATAATTATGCATGCCACCCTGAGCTCCTTAAAGGAAAGGAAGAATAAAAACGTAATAACATTAATAATTTGGCACAATTCATTGCTGCTTCACCATTAAAGGACTCTAATTCACTGAGGGCAAGTTTAATCATATATCAAACATGCTGATGATTAATGCCTTTGTTGTTCTCATAATAGTAATATTTAAATATGCCTGACCTATGTTTGATCATAGTTGACCGGTTGGCTGAGCAGATCTTGTTCGCCAAGCCAAATGCCCAACCCTAGAGCCAAGAACAGACACTGAGCAGATCTATAAGAGGTGAAGACAGGATAAGGTTTCTTTACAATACTTCAAGCCTCAACTCACTGGCACTGATGTTATCAATGTAGATTTGACTTTGAGGCCACTTCACTCATTACATTTTTCAGATATATCAAACTGTTCAGAGTAAACCCCTAAATGAGAATGTGAAAATGGGGACACTTTTCAAGGATCTTTGTGAAAGGGCTCTCATGCACAGTTATTCTCTGAAATGTGCACTTACCAATTCTGAAAACGGGGTTCTCCAATAAAAATGCATGTACTGGGGAAATATGCACACAGAAGTGCATATATAAATGAAAAATCACATTTACAAAGCATTATGTTAGGAAAGCAGCTTGCAAAAAGATGTATGCATATTGGACAGAAATGGGTAGAACAAGAAAGGCTCCTTTTAAAAATCCGGAAATTCAAGACAAACAAACTTATGTTTGGAAAGTTGAGAAACTGAGAGAAACCAAAACTGTCAGATTCATCTGTCCTTAATTTTGAGGCAGCTGATGCATTATAACATATACACACTCATTCCTTTGGGCCTTCTCATGGGACAGATTTTTGCAGGAACACCATGGGCAACCATGCCTCTACCAAGCTGCCTATTTTCTGTCCATCGTTTTGGGGCACAGTCCTACACCTTTTTAGTCACTCCCAACATACCCTAGAAACAATGGCTGGGGAATACTGGACTTGCAGCACTTTTTTCTGTCCAAACCTGCATAGGATGCTGCCTTTCATCGCCTAGATTCTGACCCACCTTTTATCTAGCTCTTCATCTTGGGTACTGTAACTTTTTCACTGTAATTCTCTTGTCATCTATCATCTTCCTTCACCCAATTTCAATACCCAATTAGTTTCTGATAGGAGTAGATTCTAGCTAAGAATCTACTCCTATAGAACAGTTGTATTTGCTCCTAAAACCATGCCTTCCCCCCACACCCACCCCGTTTTTTATCAAAACGCTATGAATCTTTTGGGGCTCAATTGGCAGTAGTGGTGTATGGCTCTATTGTTCCTCTTACAAATGAATAGCTCAGCTAACTGTCAGCGCTGGGCAGAGGAGGCACACGATCCTATTCATTTTTCTCCCTCACACATAAGACAAGTTTAGAAAAATGGGCATAAAATGACTATTTGTGTCGCAGGAATTCTTAGAGATGTACTGGACAGCAGCTCCTTTTGTCTGAGAGCGACTTTATGAAGGGTGAGACGTTGGCAAGCCAAGGCCTGCGGTTGTCCATTTTTAACTTAGATATTCTCCCTCCAGGTTTACCTGCCTGTAAAAGCTGTTGTGGTGGCAGGCATTGCTGTCACCTTTCCTTATACTTCCCCACTCCTGCAACTCTCACGTCCTTGTCCACTTCCCTCACCCACTGCTAGCAGAACTTCCAGGATGGAGGGCAAAAGGAATGAAGGAAAATGGTTAGGAGAAACGGCTGCAGCAATTAGCAAACATTTCCGCAGCCAGTATAAAAATAAAAAAGAAACTAATTAGGCACCTACCAAAACAGGGGAAACCAGATGGTTTGATACTGAGGGGCTGCCTGCCTGCTTCTGATACAATGACTAGAACCAAGGGGAGTCCAGGGGAAATCTCGTCGCTTCTGTCTCCAACATAGGCTGCAATTAAGCACACTTCTTTTCAACTGCTAATAAATGTGCGCAAATAAATGTCCAAGTACTATGTGACTTTAGTGTAACTTATGGAATACTGGCCCATTTGATTTAAAAATATGTGCAAAATTTGTGATTAATCAAATGGGCCGATTCTGCACATATCACACTAGAGACATGCCATTTTCAGGTGACAAGTTACACAAATCTCATTGGCTTTTCAAAAAAAAAAAATCACATCTTGAAGTCCATTCTACATAGAGAAGTCTGTGCACCACAGCAAGTTGAAGCAGCCACAAATTTTAGGGCTGGGGGTCTGACTGCATTATGAAAACAAATCAAGAAAAAGACCCTGAATTTCCCAATCCTGCATTATTATTTGTGCTAGGAAAACCTTGGTCTTTGTGAATCTCCAGGGGCCTGGAATTAGCCTCCATTGAGGCAAGCAAAGTGAGAGGTCAAGAAGAATACTTGCGTGCTACCTTGCTTGATGCTGCCTGGCTGTAAACTGATCATACCGAGGTATTTGTCTTTGGTTGAAACCCGTACTACTGCTTTGTGCATGAACATACAGGGATTATACTTTTCTATTTCCTTTTCCTTTTCCATTTGTTTAATCCTTAAGTTTTCCTTAGCCTCTCCACCTGTTGCCTCTACTACCATCACCCTGCCTGGGCTTGGTCCCGGGCAATAGCTGGAGGTGAACCATGAGCTATGGGGCATGTCAGTAGTCAGGAACAAACAGTGACCAAAGACACAAGAACCCACCGGAACTCTGCAAATCCTGATTGCTCAAGCAGACTCAGTTGGAAGACTGTTCAACTTTTTTTTCCAACTGTAAGCTTGGGTAGGTGGAGTTAGTTCTGAAGTTCCCACTTGTAGCTTAAGAGTTCACCCAAGAGGAGAGCAGCACACAGCTCCAGCTGCTGTGTTCACAAGGTAGATCTCTAGATATTTGAGGCTAACTCCCGGAGGCCTTTTCTAGCATGGTCAATGATCACGGATGCAAGTCTGATGCATCTGTAAATATACCTTCTGCCCACCCTGGCACAGAACAGTTTTGGATATATTTTTAAAAGAAAAATTACACTGACCTGAAAAGTAGCTGATGACCGCAGGGGAGAAGGGCATATGTATAAGGAAAAGATGGGTTTATTTGCCTTAGCTTTTAGTGTTAGGACTACCAACATTTGGAGGTTTAGCTGCCACTGTAAAGAATTGTACAGTGCTATCCTGAACATCTGACACAATTTCTATAGAATGTCCAACACCACATCCTGAAAGGATGTGCAGCTCTCATTCCGCAGCACAGCCAGGCCCTCCTGAACCAATCCAGGAAAGTCACAGCCTCCCTTTCTTTCTGCCACTTATGGCATTCATGGTGTAGGTTGGAAATAAATAAAATAAAATCTGTGCCGCTTTGAGAAGTTCTGGCACAGATACACTGAGCACTGAACTCATGATCAGAAATAGTATACAGACATAAAGCAGACGCTGGATGTTCATGATGAAATGTGTGTTCCCAGCTTTTAATGGAAAACTTGTGGTCCAGCATAAAACAATGCATGCCACACCACACAGAGTTTTACATTCCTGAGGGACAACAATATTTCCCCATGAGACGGGCACTCTTTCCCCCACCCACTCCCATCAGCATCCCTGATATCAGCATCTCATAGCACCTGCTGTGGAGGTGATCATAGCGTGTGTAATGCCACATCTGCCTTGGAGGATTATGGGTATGGGGACAAAATGCTCCACTGCTGAGCACACCAATTTCAAATTGCTAGCTACACCCTTGGTTAACACCAGTATTTCATGTTGCAAATCTAGTGTTCTTAGATAAAACGGCTGGCAAGCATGCCTCCCAGCCTAGATAGAAAAATTTGTTAACTGCTGTTGAGAAAGAATAATAGCTATGTGGTGTAGCCGTTTGTGTTTAAACTTGGAACCTTTTTTTCCAGCTCTAACTTTTCTACAGAAATAGCCCTTACTTTCTATAGGTTGTAGGGTGGAAATTCTGATTTGGTTTCACTAGTAGAGGAATCAGCTCAAATTTGAGATGGTTAATTGGTAAAGGTCAGCTTAATTGATGGGATCACACATCTCTCCACCTGATATTCAACATCCTAACCACCTTGTCAAGTCATGATAAGAGGACTGTCAACTCATCCTAAGAGAATGGGGGGGAGGGGAGTAGACATGGATCAGTACAGTTCTCTGCATTTTTAATTTTTAGGGTTTTTTCCCCTTGGCAATATAGCTGTGGAGTCACTCATGGTGTGCATCAGTTCTTCAAAGATGCTGGGAATTCCAGTTTCAGAGGTTCCATGAGTCCCTTTTTGCAGTAGGCCCAAACTCTCAGCTAGGTAATACCAGAAGGCCAGTGGAGTGCTAGTGTCTGATACAAAAGTCCCAGATCTGCTGCCCAGCATTTGTTATAGAGAAGGCGCCACAGTCTCCCTCTGGGCTGCTGGATTATGGGTCTTTGGCCTACCCATTGCTCAAATGGCATCAGCCTTTTCCTTTCCACCTGCGGATTGTGCCAGCTCTTGTACCTGATCCTGTAAGAGGGGGTGAAAACATCTAAGAACATGCTTAAAATAAAAGTTTTTCCTGTTTAAAAAAAAAATCACTGGGGCATGGGAAACCTGGTTACAGTTCATTTGATAACTTGGGGGAAATCATGGAAGAACAGCATAACTGACCAACCAGAATTGCTATAAGAATTAAAACCAAAAAGTTATTTTAAGAACATGTCGTTCTTCATCCAAAGACGCATCTATGCAAAAAGGGTTGTGTGGAGGCTAGTAATGTGGAACAGAAAAAGGTGTGATCTTCCTAGGTAACATAACATAAAAGGGACCACATTCCCATCTTCTTCAAAGACAAGAATGGGAATATGAGCGATGCAGAGGTGACAGGGAAGACATTACAGAATGTACAGCTGGGTGCACATCAACCCTTTGAATCAGCCCTTTTGATCCATGTTTGTTTGTTTGTTTGTTTGTTTATTATTATTCATTTAGAAAGCTTCTATGCCTCTCCATTCGCCGAAGCCTCGGGGCGGCTCACAACAATAAGCAGCCCAGCTCCAATTTGTTCATGCATCTTGTGTCCTCTTGCTTTTTGTTTCTGCAACTCCCCCACACAAATCAAGTAAGAAAAATCAAAAATGCAATGCTACATTGATCAGATGAACCTATCACTCTGTAAACAATGATCTCTCTCACCCAGTTCCATCAGTCTGCTTTCTATCAATACTCCAAATAATGTGATGCTACTGACAGACTGGCGTATTTCCAGATGTGGTTTTTAAAACACACACACACACAGAATCCAAAGCCACTTGATTTCCATAATCATTACCTTTATGTAGCAAGTATTCCTATGTTGTTGTTTGATTTTAAAAAGGATCTAATCCACACTTGCAAGCAATTATTTCACTCTGTATGATCCCAACCAATACTGCATGCATATTAACTACCTTTCTCTTCCCTACTTTCTATCCCCAAAATATGCATGTAAAGCTGTGCATTGACCTGCACTGCACCAAACAATAACCCATCCATTCAAAACCCGACAGGCTTCCATGCATGAATAGGTTTGCTACCTGCAGCATACCTACCTTTTCCACTCTACCCCACCCTGAGATCAGCTCCATCATAGGCTGTGCGGTGTGATGGGAGAACTCAAGAGTTCTGGGTTGTTTAGGAGCTAACCGCGGTGATATTAGCTGTTACATATGCAATACAACCTACAAAGGAACTGTATGCTATACAACGGACATCTGCTATGCATCCTACAAAGGAACTGTAGTAGGAAAGGCTGGAAGAAGAGTGTGATCACAAAGAGAGAGTAGCATATCATGTTCTATCTTCAGGCCTGGACCTTCTTTGTACAGCTCTTGTTCTTCCTCATTCTTCTCCATCTTGGCCTGAGTTTGCTATCTGGTGTCTGGTACCAATGAGCTCGTGATGTTTAGAGTTTCCAATGAGAAGTATGTTAATTTATTTTGTTTCCAGATAGATGAAATCAGTGGAGACCTGGGAAGGTCACACAGCTATCTGTGGGTATACTTTGCTCACTTAGACAATGGTTACCTGTTGCTTAGGTGAGTTTGAGTTAGAAATGGCCTGGGAACCAGGTGGCTCGTGGCAGTACCTCAGCCAGATTGAAAGTGGCTTTACCATCAGATAGGCCTGGGTAAGGCCAAATGCCTAGTATGGGAGTATCCAAGACACAGTTATTTTTAAGAGTCTTCCCCAGTTAGTTGGGTGCAAAATATATTATTTTGCCTGGTTTAAAGGGAGCAGGTATAATTAAACACCAAAAAACCTGTATGAAACTAGGGAATCTTCCTAAGGGCAGAATATCAGTACTGACCCAGCTGCAGAAGATGTTTGTATGCTGGCCAGCAGGATTCTGTCTGCTATCATTTCTTTGAACCATTCCTGATAGCAGAAGAGATTCAAGCTCTGTGTTCTGTGTCTTCATGGCCTTTATAGTCGCCTTTCTGCAGTCTATTAATAAAGCTTTTTAATCGTTACGCACAAGTGTGCTTATTCTCTTTGGATCCAAAAAGGAGCCACAACCACTGGCAAAACAGGAGCTGATCATGAGTCTTGCAGTAAAGTTGAAGAGAATTATCATTACCTGTTGGTAATGGGGCTGCATTATATGCAGACATGGCTATTGGGTCCTAATTCAGCTTTGTTCTGAACCCCTTGTCTGGTCACCAAAGGCACAGTACAGGGTATTTCGCCCAGGCAAGCAAGAAGGCTCCCCAAAGAGCAGACTGCTGCAGTCCTCACCCCTCCTTCAGCAGTCTGCTGCACTTCTGCGCTGGGCATAAGGAGGATGCTTTGCTTCTTCCCTACCGAATGCAGAAGTTAAATGGACTACCAAAGGAAGCCTGCAGTACTTTCCCCCTCCTCTGGTAGCCCACTATACTTTCATGCAGGTCATCAGTGCTGGCTTCAGTTTTTTCAGGATCCCTAAGCAAGACACCCTCAATGGGTACCTCTTCCTTGGCGAATGTACAGTGGTACCTTGGCTCACGAACTTAATCCGTTCCAGGTTTCTGGTCATGACCCACATTGGTCATGAGCCAAGTTAAATTTCCCCATAAGGTTCAATGTAAATAAGGTTAATCCATTCTGTAACCATTCTTTAAATCAGAAAAATGTGAAGCAAAGTGATAACAACAAAGATTGCGGCCATCTCCCTGTCCCCCCAGCACGATCGAGACCGCGCCTGTCATCCCTGCATGCACCTGTCATCCCAGCATGCTGGGGGTTGGGGCGGAAAGACAGGCGTGATCGCGGGCGCACTGGGGGAGGGAGAGATGGGCGCAAACGGTGCGCTGGGGGTGGGGAGATGGCCGCGATCGCAGTTCCGTACGTGCAGGGAAGGCGTGCCTGATCAGAGGCGCACTCCTGCAGGAAAGACAGGCAGAATCTCGGCCATCTCCCCCGCGGCTCTGCTTTGCTGCTCCCGTCTTTCCTGCAGCAGCGCACCTCTGATCATGCATGCCTTCCCTGCACAAACGGAACTACGATCGTGGCCATCTCCCCACTTGGGGGCAGGGGAGAGATGGCTGCGATCTTGGTCACCCCCCAAAGCGGTGTTTGCAACCCAAGTCAAAATTTTCAGAAATTTTTGTTCGTGACCCGATTTGTTTGTGAACCAAGGCGTTCATGAGCCGAGGTACCACTGTATCTTCTCCCTGCCATAGTCACCAGCTGCTCTTGCTCCTCCTCATCTTTCTCATTCTTGCTCCTGCTTGCTTGCTCAACAGGCAGAGGGCCAGGGAGTGAGTAGACCATGGCATCTGTAGCTCCTCCTCCTTGCCACCAGCATTGCCTGGGCCATAGAAAGAGGTGGTGAATATGGAAGTTGCCATAGTGAAGGAGAGGAGCAAGTCCAGGGTGCTCCTATCAGTGGGCCCTTCTGGGGTGTGAACCCTCTGCAGGTGGCTGACCATGCTTGCCCCAGGTACTGTCCCTGTTGAACATGGAGGACCTGAAGTGCCCTCCTAAGCATCCAGCACAGGAACCAACAGAGCTGACAAGGGAGGAAAGGCCCAAGCCTTGCCTGCACCACCAACCTCCTGCATTTCTCCGATGGGTGAACCTTCCATGAGTTTGGCATAGAAACCTGGTGGGCTAGCAGGGAAGGGACATGGGAAGGGTTCCATGTCTGCACCCCATCCAATCTCCATGCTGGATGTTTAGTAAAGAACCTGCACAAGGAACTAAAACAAAACTTGACACTCTGATGTGGACTTGAGCTGGACTAAACTTCAGTACAGAATACAGAGAACATTGACAAGCTCAGACTTTGCTAAGCTGAACATTTCTACTGGTTACGCATGATGAATATTCACCTCTTGAATGTCCCACATAGAAATCAAGTGGGCTTATAGCAGAGGTACAGACTGCTTCATCCCAATGCTGTGTTAGGTGGATATGCAAAAAGTGAAATTCCTTGTGCATCCATTATAGGAACCATGCAGGCTTGAGAAGAAGACAGAGAGTGCCCACTTTTAACTCATGAGATGTCTGCAAGGGAGAGACAAAACACTCCAATGCTTCTGCCAGCCCTTCTTATGAGCCAAAACAAGTACACAAAACTCTTTTCAGGCTAGCATTTCAGGAGGGCTAATGTATATAAGGCACTCTTTGTGAGTTATTTTAACCAGTTCAGTACATGCTGTTTTTCATGTCCAACCGGCCGGGGGTGGGGGGGAGGGGATGAGTGAGAGATAAATCTGGGAGATGTTCACATTTTTTAAAGTAACCTATCCTACAGCTTTCCATCCTTAGTAACTGTAAATTTCCTCAGCCAGTTGTCTGTCAATAATTCAGACTAAGAAATACGCTTCCATACAGTATCTTATACAGCCACAGAATGAGAGTGCAGGAAGACCTGGGTTGTAGTTCCTACTCGACCATGAAGCTCACAAGTTTGGGCCAGTCATGGAATCTCAGTCTAACACAGAATTGTTGTGAGCTACGGAAGCCACCTTGGGTTCCTCACAAGAGGGAAAATGATTGGATCTAAAGACAATGCACATTTCCACCTGACTGAGAAGGCTTTATAGTCATCCCAGGTCAAGAGAACGCATTGACTGGCCTAGGACAACGTCACCTGTCAAGAAATACCTCTGGCTTGCCAAACAGTTTAGTGGGACATATATCCACACATTTCTGTGGAGCAGGTCCTGACACCCAAGATCAGATCAATGGTCAGACCTTCCCTACCCAGATTTAACAGACACCAGCAAGGAAAACTTCTAGCCGAGTCTATGGGGACTGATCAACCTGTTCAGAAAAACACATTTTAACAGGTGGATTGCATGGATGAAAAACAGCAATGGAGAAGAGCTCTTAGCTAGTTTACACAGGCGTTTCTTTTTTAATCTGAAGGGAGCATTCTAGCATAAGATCCCCCACCTGCATTCTAGCATCATCTCAAATTCGAGTTTAAGAGTCTTTAGCTCTTAAGCAGGGATGGGATTTTTGAACTATCCAACATTCTCCCGAATTAATTTCTCATTCCCATTTTCATTTCTGATGTGCTTTCTGGCTCATTCAAACAAGAAAAGTATGTATTTCTCTGCACATTAAAAATGCATGTTCCCCCATTGGATAAAGCATGAAAGTGCATGTTTTGGGGAGAAACATGTATTCTAAAGTGTTAAAGTGGATATTCCAATGAATATCCATTAAGTAGGAAAGATGGAATAGCTGCAGAAGGCCCTTTTATTGATAGTGCTAGGAATTGCTGCTCTGCAAATGCTATGATGTTTCCAGCTTTATAGGGACTATTGAATGGTATCTGTTACAGTGCAATCCCATGCATCTCTACTCAGACAGAACTCCCATTGAGTTTATTAAGTCTTATGGGTACATCTGTATAGGACTGCAGCCACAATCTCCATTTCCTTCCCCCACTCCTGCAAAAAGAAATATGGGATGAAGTGTTTTTAAAATTTTGGATACTGTTTTCAATTATAGTGTCTTTGGGAGTGTACGAAACATTCTTGTGCATTTTGCTCAGAACAATGGAGTTATACAAAACTTTGCACATCTTTTTGTGTTTATTTCTAAGACTATACTAATACTATATGCACTTCTGTGCTTACTTTTTCTTAATATAGCCATTTCTGTACATATTTGTTGAACTGTAAAGTGTGTAACATTTTGCGAAGTGCAGAATTTGGTATACAAGCACTTTCTAGTTTGCACACGGTAGGATGGACATTATGCAGGTCATAGGCAGTCCCACACCCCCATGCAGCCCCTGTGGCACGCCACCACCACAATATGCAGTGGCAAACCCTCCCAGCTGTTTCCCACTAAATTTCAGTAGCAAACCACTAGGGTTGTAATCAGTGCTTTTTTTGTAAAGAAAAAAAAGGTGCTGGAACTCACATCTTGTTCATCTTTTATATAGGGTTTTTTTTAGGGTAATCTTTTATTAGCAGGACCGGTGGTTGAGAAGTAATTAGTATTTTTTTTTTTTCATTTTTAAATTTGGGGTCACACTTTTACACTAAAAATTTAAAAAAGATTTTCAATTCACCAACTTTTTTTAAAATAAAGAAATTATTTACCTTTTGCATGTAGCCAGTCACTCTACACACACCAACTCTGTGGAATGAAACATAATGGTCACCACCCGCAGTAAGCACTCGGCGCACGACCACACAACCAATCACAAGCTGAGCAACGTCACAAGCCGAGCAGCACCATCACAAGCAGCGCGGACACACAAGCAGCTCGCATGCACTATTTTAATGATTTTGCCACCGATCTGCTATGCCCGACAGGGCGATTCAAAATGATGTGGAAAAATCCGTAGAAAAAAGGTGCCGGAATGCTGTTCCGGTGCATTCTATGACAAAAAAAGCCCTGAGTGTAATACAGGACAACTTCAGCATGAGAACAAAATAAATACAGAGCAAACTGCCAGGGCCTTTCCCCACAAATACACACACACTTGACAGTATAGCGGAAAAGGTACAAGGGAGGTGAAATGTGATCCCAGACCCCAAAGTTGTCCAGCCCTCCTGATCTCTCCAATTCTGACCATTTTCCACCTCTAAAAAGCAGTTGGTATCAATTACCTCTGATAATGGATGAAATATAGAGAGTTGAGTTTAGATTAACTCACTCCAGAAGACTTTTGTATTTATTTACCCAAAAAATTCTGCCGTTCGAAGAGGCTTCATGACATGACTGTAACACAATTATGCATCACAAATCAATATTTTAAAGATAAACTGAAATCAAATCACGCACCAAAAGTTATAAACTCTCAGTCAGTAAAGCTACAATAGCTGACTTTCTAAATATTTCCTCTGGCTATCATTTCAAAACCAGATGGACTTCGCATAAATACTTAAAGCTCAGGAGAAAGAAACATCATGAATACACCTCATCATGAGCAAGGTCATTCTGTAAACACCTAAAAGAATCCACACTGAAAGCCACCAATTATGTTTAATCAGAAATAACTCTGGACGAGCTCAGAGATGCTTGTTTGCCCAGGAAGTGTGTTTAGGACCAGACAACACAGAGGAGAGCCAGTGCAGTAGTGCAGTGGGGAGCTTAGCTCTGAGACCCTTTCCAGTTTACAGACCCTTTTTTCATTGGCACGAGAATGAGGAGATAACAAGGCTTTCAAGTTTTACTAATGCTTGTGACAGATTAACATAGTGGAAAAAGTCAAAGAATGAAGAAAATAAACATGCAAAGTCTGGACACTTCTTTCCTTTCCTTTGATAGAACTTCTGCTTCACCCCAGTGGTAACTCTTTTTTGCAAGACTGTTTGCATACCTCAAGTCTAATAGTCGTTGCATTTCAGGTCACTGTTTGATTAACTTATCCTGCATTGTGGGGTAACTGGTATTTCCTTAGCTCACATTCTGTACTGTAATTTACTCATAAATAGTCCTACTAACTTGTCCTTCTAGGACTTCATCACATAGTGCCTAAAATGTTCCAAAATTTCTGCTTCCTGCTTTTTAGTTTCTTTTCCTATAAACCAAAACTTGTCCAGGGCACAAAAGTACCAAGAATCTGCACAGGAATAGTTGTATGGGATACTTTTATACCCCAAACAATAGGACCAGACAAAAGAACAAAAGAAGGTTCAATACTGTTCATCACAGTCTCTTTTTAAAGTTAAGAGTCTTAGCTAAAAGTTCCAGCAAACAGTATTAAAACCCATTGAGGGAAAGCTTTGCTATGGTTCTTTTTTTTCTTTTTTATTGTTTATAGACAAATTATTGTTATGCAGAGGAAAGCATTGTTATGCTGATTTTGCGTAGCCTGAGGAAGAATTAGACCTTAAAGAGCCAAAATGTTGTTTGAAAATGGGGGGAAATTGCAGTCCAAACAAAGGCTTTTCATAAGGAGTGATTTCCTTGCCTGAAGCACTTTTGTCTGGAGTAAAAAAATGACCCCAAATGAGACTACTGCTAGTTTTTTATTACAGTAGAGTGAGAGTTAAAGCTATATATATTTTCTAGGTTGAAGCTCAACAGTTGAAGTGTGAAGAAATAACCTATCTTTTTATTTATTTATTTAGAATAATTTTATACTGTTCATCAGCTGATCAGCTCTCTGAAATGGTTTACAATAAATTAAAACAACAAAAACCCAGAATGCCAACCAAAAAAACTTACAAACAAGCCAGACAAAACATTTTAAAAATAACCTCAACAATAAATCCAACAAGGACCCCTTGCATAATCCATAACAAGCATCTGCAACAAATCAAGCCAAGGCCAACCAGCAATCCAAGATAAAATACCGTATAAATCACAATACACAGTATAAAACTTAGTTATTAGGAAAATAGAAAGGGTTTTGACTACTGACAGAATGATGAGAATCAGCATCAAGTGCACCTCTTTGGGGAGCTGGTTTCATAAATGGGGTGCCTCAGCTGAAAAGGCCCTTCCCCTTGTAGCCACCCTCTTTACATCTTTTAGAAGGAGCTCTCAGAGAAGGACCTCCAATGATGATCTTAGGGCATGGGTAGACATAGATGGAAGGAAATGTTTCTTCAGATATCCTGGTCTCAAACTGTTTAGGGCTTTAAATATTAGTGTTAACATCTTAAATCAAGCTGGGCTTTCAGTTGGTAACCAGTGTAGATGGTAGAGGACTGGGGTTTCCATGTCCTTGCCGCCTAGTCCCCATTTTCAGCCTTGCTGCCCTATTTTGAACCAACCGAAATCTCCAAATCAGCGCCACATAGTGCACATTACAATAGTCCAAACAAGAGGTTTCTAGACTGTGGGTCACAGTTGTTAGTTTCTGCCTGTCCAGGTAAGGACATAGTTGTGGATCAGTCAAAGCTGATAGAAGGTTCTCCATGCCACCATGTCTACTTGGACTTCCAGAGACAATTCTGTATCTAGGAGCACCCCCACATTATGAACCCTGTCCTTTAGGAGGGATGACCTGCCTGGTTGAATATTACCTACCTGGACAGATGATCCCCCCACAACAATGCCTCTGTCCTATCTGGACTGAGTCTCAAATTATTGACCCCCATCCAGCCCATTGCCATCTAGTCTGTTACTCTGATTCAGATTCGCTACTGTCTCACTTGGATTAGATGAAAAGGAAAGGTAGAGTTAAGAGTCATCCTCATACTAGTAACACTTCAGCCCATGCCTTTTTGTGGCTATATAACTATTGGATTCCCTTCCAGACACGTTATGGCTTAAGGGCTTCCTTGAAATCATTTGAGCATTTGCCAGCTTCTTCCTCAACCCCTCCCTACTTCCCTTTCTTTGTCAAGGAGACTAGTTTTGCTTTTTAAGTTGCCCACTGGTGTGCCCCCGCCCTCTTTTCACGGAACAGGGTTCCTGGAGGGCTTCTTACCTGGGGACAGCATTTGCTGCTCCTCTATGAACCCAGATCCTATGGTCTCTACCACCCCACAGGGTTGCTGGCCTTGGTGCTCCCCAGTGTGACCCACACTTGCTGTTTCGTCTCCTTTTTAATTAACACAGGTTCTTACTTGCTCCAAAATGCATTTGGTGCTGCAAACTGTGGGGTCCAAGGAGTTGTTTAGTATGCTGGGACTCAGACTCCATCTCTGCCTTGTACTCAGTAATTCAGGCAGAGATGCGGGTAATGTGTCCTTTGCCACACCTCCCATGGTTGCCGTTTTGTGGTGGTCCCCAGGACTGTTTCTCAATTTGCCAAATGCGCCGATGAGGCCCAAACGCTTGCCTACCTGTGTCCAAGGAGCATGATTGTAATATTAGGTAAACCTTGACTTTCCTATGTTCTCATTGATCAAACATTTAAAAGAGAAATGGACACACTTTAGAAGAGAAGACTAACCGTGGTTACTAGTCCTGACGACTACAGGCCAGTTCCAATATGCCTGTGCCCACCAATTGCTGTGGAGCATGGGTAGGAGGAGATGTTGCCATCATGTCTTGCTTGTAGCATCCAGGGGGCAGCTGGCTGGCCCCTCCATGAGCAGAATGCTGGACTGGATGGACCTGTGGTCTCCCCCAGCAGGGCTCTTCTTAGGTTCTCCAGTGATCACTGCACCACGGCTATTAGCAAAGGCAGCAATGATAGGTAATGAAACTACTTTTACGGGATGCACGCAATGTTCTGCCTCCCCATTCCATGCACATGCAGCAGGAGGGCTGAGAAACCTAATCCTGGCTAGCTCGCACCACCCAGTGAGTCCACTGCAAAAAGGCCAGAAAGAGAATGGTGCACCATTTGAAGCTGCACACTCGCACGGAGAGGGAGAAGATTGGCAGAGAAGTAAGGGGACTGCTATGTGTGGCAGGCCTCTGCTGTGTAGCTGAACCATTTTTTTTTAATGTCCTGCAGCTGTCAATCTAGCTTCCGTTGCCTAGCCGTGGCATCACATTCCACTAATAAATCAAAATTAATTTTTTTCTCAGTTTTTCCACATTACACTTGAACTCCCTTTCCCTACATTTTAATGGTCTCATTCTGGAGTAGCAGGAGAGATGAAGGAATGGTCTTTTTACCTGGCTAACAAGCTCCTATTACTGTTAATGGACACCCTAACAGTCTAGAGAACAAAGGTGGAGAGATGTGCATATAACTGTACAGGGAAGGACAAGAGCATCTGCAAATTGAAACATGAAATTTGCTTTGCATTCTCTCAAGGAATGATTTTCTAAATGCATCAGGGAGGGAAAAAACTGTGTGTCAGGAGGTGCTTAAAAAAATAAAATAAAAAAGACAGGAGAAGGAGAGATGCCATTGGATTTAACTAACAGAATCAAATACATATAGAAGGATTTGGGTGACTGATAAGACTATGAAGCAAATTAAAATATAAGAAGCAGAAATGAAAGAGGGGCCTAGGATGAAGCAGCTCAGCAATCTTATAAGAAGGAAAAAACAGACTACAGATAAAAAGAAATTAGACTTCCTAAGCCATGCTACAGGGTATCTCACGAATGAAGACAGACACATGAAAATAGCTGCTTTGCATCTGAGATGCAGGATTTCATGTCACTCAGCTTCTGCTGCAAACAAGTCCACACCCTTGAACTGCAAAATTTGCATCATGTAAAGCCTCATATAAAGATGTAGCATAACAACATTATGTGCTTAGCAATGCAGATAATGTAACTAATTTTGGCTAAAAGAGGGTCAGAGTTCCAGGAAAGAATTTCGTCTTCTGCTTTAGAAAAAAAGTAATTGAAACATACCGTGTCGACACAGCACAATCTCATTCATCTGGAGTTAAATGGGAACGAGCACCATTGAAATTTTAAAAAGGGGTGTGAATTAGGTACAATGAGGATGAAATTATGTTGGATTCGATTCCTGATTAGACATTTGGATCCGGTGAGGGAAAGGTGCCTTTTTTCATTGGTGTCCTGACACTAGTTTTCTCTGTTAAGGCACACCTTGCCCTGTTTCTGGAGCGGAGACGCAGTCCAAGGCCAAACGTAGGGGGTGATCAAGGACAGGTTATAGCGTTCCCCATAAGGAACTCTCTTAAGGGGACTTGAGGGCAAAGGCTCATGGGCCAGTCCATCTCAGGCCACACACAACATGTCAGCCACATGCCGCAGGTGGGCAACAGGAAGTGGAAGGAACAGCCAATGCCATTGGCTGTTGTCAGCTGGCCTCCCTGCCCAGAATCTGCCCCCCCCCACACACACACCCCAATAGGATGTGGGACATCATTGCCAATAGATGGGCTGTCCAAGATAATGGGCTCTGTGCCACGGTATGCCAAAACTTTCCCAGAAGTTAATCCATACATTTGTGGCCTTTATACATTTCGTTTTGTTTAATGCAGTCAAGTGTCTCTTCTCATCCTTCTTCTCACCACCATGCTCCAGTCCCCTTTGCAAGCACAAATTATTTTGAAAAAGTAAGTGCCAAAGGTTTGACAGTCACCATGGGGTTGTCGCAAAGCACCGCAGCTCTCACACCATGAGGTGAGATGCCAGTTCTGTCTCTGATATTAGGTGATTACTGTGAGGGTGAGGAACATGGAGATGTGCATGTACACCAGCCTCAAAGACTTATATTTAATGATTTACCAGAAAGAGAGAAAAAATTGTTTTTTCTCTCCACCTATGTCCTTAAAGAAATGCACAATGTAAAGCAGTCATACAACAATACAATGAATTTTGTATATCACTGTGGGATCTGCTTAGACATGCAACAGTACAGAAATGCTATAAAATAAATAGCTGATAAAAGCAATAAACAACCAGAGGAGGAGGAGAGGAATCTTCTTTAACAGAAGCCACAGACCAATGTTAAAATCCATCAAAGGCCCAGCCAAACAGTGTGGTTCTTACTGTCCAAAGGAAATTCAGCAAAGATGGGGCCAATCTGACCATCAAGGGCAGGCATTCCAAAGTCAGATTGCTGCTTCAGAAAAGTCATTGCCTTGGGTACCTGCCAACCTAACTTGACTGTGCTGTGATGTACAAGAGGTAGATACAATTATATCAGCATAGGGGAACCATGTGGCTCTCCAGATCTTGTTGGATTCCAAGTTCCATCAGCCCTAGCCAGCATGGCCAAAGGTAAAAGCTCATGGGTTGAATAGTTCAACAACAGCTAGAGGGGCACATGCTCTCCACCCCTGACGTGAATTCTTCAAATGCAAAGAATTGAGCACTTGTGAACTGCAGGATCATTGGAACAGAATTCCGAATTCTGTGAGATACACTCCATTACGCTTTAACCCTGCTCATGCAACCCAATGCTGAACACGTGGCAGAGGGAAATGGGGCAGTGGGGGAAGTCCCCTCTCCTTCAACATGTCCTGCTGCCCCCCATGGTCCTCTTCCCCTTCTCAATGCATAACAAGTCTCCTATTTGTCTGAGGAAGCAAACAAGAATAGAACCACTTTTTAAAAGACTAGAGGAGGGATGCCATTTTGAAATTTCTTTTCTGGTACAAAAATATATGAAGTTTCTGCTAAGAGAGGACGTTTTCTCTTTTACAGAGAACAATTCTGCATCTGATGGGCAGTCCTCTATTCTGATGGCTTCTACTATTTGAAGAGCAGCCCTGTACAAATCTGGTTTCAAGATACAGAGCCTGCCAGTTGAAGAGCTACAGAGTTGCCCATAAACAGCAGACTTAACAAGATCCATGGATCACTGGGGCATAGTTTTCAACAGTATGGCAAGTTCAAATGTTTTTCTATTTAAAATTATAACAATCATTTCTAAATGTGCATCCATGTTTACATATGCACATTTTATGCAAACTGATATCCTCTTTTTGGGTGATTCCTAGCCACTGGCCCCACCCAATTCTTTGCATGTGTATTTTACTCTGGCATCAGAAATGTATCCAAAATTGGCTGGGTTCAGATGACACAATAGCTCACTCTCAAGAGCTGAGCATAGGTTGCGTAAAGGTTATCACCATGGTTTGTTGCTGAAACATACTGTGTTGTCTGAACCCAGCCACACCAACAAGCCATGGCTTGCTAACCAGAGGCCACTGATGAAGAATGTCCATAGTCTGTTGTTGGGTGGCAAACTGTGGGTTCTTCACCATAGTTTATCTTGGCTGGGCTCAGACAGCAATGTTACTCTTATCCATCTTTCTTTAGACTCCCCACACTCTTAAAAACAGCAATCGAGCTGCAGGCAGCATGTAGCTTGAAAAATTGCATGGATCTTGGGTACATCTTTAAGTATGTAGCTTCCGTGCAAGATAATGTTTTGCTGTCTGCTCAAAATGTGTCTGCTCAAAAAGCAGAGCTATGTTTTAAAACATAAGGAGGAGATTTGGGAGCACTTGTAGAAATGTCCCCCGGAGACATTAACAAGTCTACACACAGTATTGCTGAGCTGCATCAAACAAAGGAAGTAATATTTGGTGGTATAGCATAGAAATATATAACATAAATCAAAGACAATGGCAGTAGAGTTAATGCCATAATGGAAATGCTGATACAATCCTAACAGAGATGCTTATAGAAGAAGATAGCAAGGTATCATTTAAGTCGTGCTTGCAAAATTTGAATACTGTATCTTAGAAGGGATCCAATCTAGTTGCTCACAAAGAGGTAAAAACAAAGAGCTATGAATCAGGCAGAATGACTTAATACGCACTGCACTGACTCAAACTGAAGGAGAATAAAATCTTTATTCCAGCACTGCGTTTGTTCTTTACGTTTCAAAAGCTGGGGAAAGCAATCAAATCCACGGAGTTTTCTTCTTCAATGAGTTCTATTACAAAAACTCAGTTGGTTCAAGATTTATTGATCTGGATCAAGAATGAACTTCACATACTCATACCAATGAGCCAACTGGTTGTAACACCATATAAAATCATTACAGTTCAGCACTTATCAAACTATTTCCCCTTAGGCTGTGTTCACACTTGACTTTTTACTTCCAACTCTACCTCCAGTTGTCCTCCCAGGATATTTCTGTCATTAAATATTTATCTTTTGGCCTGAGTGTCTACACAGTCGCATTGTGTCTCCAAGAGAATAGAGATGGTTTAGTGGCTCTTCAGTTTTCCATCGTGGTAAGACAAAGAGATTTCACTACAGGAGGAGCAAAAGACAATAAGGCCCAATAGCCAACACTTTATCCAATAAAACCAAGCTGGGCAACTTGTGGACCTTTAGATGTTTTGGCCTACAGCTCCCATCATCCCTCACCATGAGCTACGCAGGCAGGGGCTGACAGAAGTTGTAGGCCAAGATACCTAGAAGGCCACAATTTATGTACCCTTACATGAAGATTAAATTGCAAAAAAGAAAAGAAGCAAAGAAAGCTGGCTATTTTAATAGCATGCACTGTGATGTTTGAAAATGCTTCATTAGAGGTACTGCAGTAGGGCTGCTGAATCCCAGGCCTGGGAACCAAATCCAGCCCACATGGCATCCAAATTTCTGATGTTTCCCAGATGGCCGCACAGCCTTTCACTGACCACTGATTGCTTGGTGCTTTCCCAGCTTTTGTGCAGTTTTATCCCCATTCTAAATGGTTGAAATGCCTTTCTAAAGGCTTTGTTTCTGGCAGCAAGCACGAATGTGGAGTAGTGTTAACACTGCTGGACTCGGACTCATGACTTCTGGGTTGTAGTTCCCACCAAACCATGAAGTTCACAGGGTGACTTTGGGTCAGACATGAATTCTCAGCCCAACCTACCTCACTGGGTTGCTATTATTGTGGGAATAAAACAGAGACAAGGAAACATTTGTAAGCCCCCGAGTTCCTTGCAGCGAGATAATAGGTGGTGTTTAACTGTAAGGGAGGGGGGCACCTGGAAGAGGTTCATCCCTCTGTCCTGTAGCAACATTATCAACACATGAGAAAGAAATGTGACATTTTAGCATGGTTCACAGACCCATTTAATTCTGCATAACAAAAGTCACTTGGGGTGTAGAACTAGAGCCCAGAGAAATTGGTACTTCTGTGGAATAACTGCATAGCTCCTGAGCAGCTGATGATCCAGAGCCCAGCAGGGCCCGCTGGAGCTGACACCTCGCCTGCTGGGCCCACCAGCATCCCTTGGCTCTCTGGTGATGGCATCACTGTTGAAGCCACTGCTAGCCACCCAGCACTCCAGGTGAGCAGCTGGCTGGCTACCTGGGTGACCAGCAGTACTGCAGTGGGCCGGAAGGGAGCTGATTGGCTGCCATGTTCAGGCTTCTAACCAGAGCTGGGCAGCTGCACCTAAGCAATTATATCACTGCTGGTGTTGTGTAAGACAGGGGAGATGGAAGAGGCAATGGATGATGTCTGCAGGAGTGCACCTATCACCCAGGAGTTTGTTGGTGCTGGGGCGAGGGTTACTCAGGAGCAGTATGCTCAAAGCCCAACCAATCCTGGCACCAGCCCTGGTTCTGAAACATGGGAGGTATGGCATCCACACTCAATGCCATCCCTAAACTGAATCCTCAAGCAATGGCTGATAAGGGGGGGGGGGGGGAGATCATTCATAGTAGTCCATGCCCTCATTTAGAAGTAACCCCAAACTACAGCGACATTAAACCACACTTCTGCATTACATGCACAAGTTAGCTTCTCTTTCCCACTCCTCCCTCAACTTGGCTGCAAGAAAAACAGAAGCATCTGCTTTTATTTTAAAGTAACCAAAGTTTGTTGTTTCATACAAATCAGTTTCAGGTGTGGTGCATCTCATTCTTCCCCACCATGGTGCCCTTCAGATCTTTTGGCCTACAACTCCTATTAGCCCCATGTATCCCATGATATGGGGAATTGGGAGTTCTAATATCAAATGTCTGGAGGACACCACTTTGAAGAGGATTGGTTTACCTGAACAAATCAGGATTATAAATAACAGTGGGAAGTTGGGCTATTTAGAGAAATCATTATTTAAGCTAACCACGTTTTGTTCAATTTGTTCAACAAACCATGGTTAATGGGAAACCAAAGTCAATGGAAATCAATTTCCAATCTCCCCAAGAATCACAACAAGGGTTGTATCTAATGTTAATTTTACTTAGAGTAGACTTATTGAAACAAATGGGATTTATTTTAGACTTAACATTGGAAAAAACCTCAAGGAAAGGGAAGAATGCAGGAACCCATGTTTCATTAACAGTAGACCATAATTTAGTTTTACATCTGAATACAACTGATATGCATTCAAAGGCAAAAAGAGACATTAAGTTGAAACTGTGTAGTAGCCACATTTTTCTTTTTTCATTTTGAGTACACAACATTCAGATTGGGACCCTACTAACCTGGGCACTGGGGCTTTGAACATCTGGATTGAGGACTTAGATCTAACCTAAAGCAAACATTTAGAAAAGACAATGTTCGAATATTGCCTGTTTTGGTGCTAATGCTTTGCAGTGGTCTTTGTTGGTGGGTTGTCCCCCCTTGCAGCCTGACTTAAGGTGGGCCACAAAACCATCACTATGGAAATATGTACTAACAGAATTGAGAAATGGCTCCCTAAATGTATTATCAGGCCAAAGATGAGCCCTGGGTCTGGAAAGGTGGCAGACTGCTTCTCTTATACAAACAAGAACATCTCAGTCAGAGAAGCTCAAAGCTGAAACTGGCCTAATAGATACTGCCCAGGTTGGACATCAAATTTGTTTGTTTGTTTATTTAAAACTTTTGTATGCCATCCCTTATGCATGGCATCTTAGGATGTCTTACAAACTTTGAGACAGGTGGGAGTCCTCTACTCCCTTTTCCATTGCTCCGTATTTCAAGATAAGCCGCAGACAGTGCCACCCAAAACCTCTCTAACTTTGGAAATCAGGGGGTCAGGAAGAACCAGTCTCTTTCCACTTCCCCTTTCAGGGCAAGCATTCCTGAGACTCCCCCCTCATCTGATTCCTTTATCCTTGAGGCTTCTCTGTTTCCCATAATTGCATTGTGATCTCTTCTCCAGCCTGACCTGCCCACCTATCTCCAGTTTCACCTGGAATATTGTGGACCACAATAGCCTTAGTGCTGGCTTCTTTCCCACATTACCACATTCTGCAGGTACCAATTCCTTTTTTCATGCCACCTGCAGCTTTTGTGGCTGCTTGGGCCTGAACTTGCAAGGAATTGGTTAGTGAATGCCTGTCAGTAACAAGATAATCCTTCTAGAGGGGATCAAATCGTAACCAAGAAAGGATTTTCACTTCGACAATAGCAAAAGCCAGCATAGTCACAAATGGAGGTTTTGCATTTTTCCCCCAAAACGAAGTCTCAAGCATCACATACAGACAGCTTTGCTCATAGTGCAAGTGGATTGCTTGGAATTTTGCATAAAAATTCATGAGCTGGTATCTATTTCAGTGATGTCAAGGGAGCAGTACCATATAGAAGGAGGGGAGGGGAGGGGAAAAGTTTCGCCTTCCCATTCAGACAAGGTTCATTTTGAGTGATGATTGCAAACCAGCCGTGGAAATTACAGATGCTCTTCTGCTCACTATTATTTTGCAGCATCTCTAGTAATCGCCAGTGATCATTTATAACAGCATGTCTGATGACTTTCAAAACATAACTGGAAAGGATACTTCTGTGGAGAGTATGGGCTACTCAAAGGAGAAATCAATCTTTGCTACTGGGGGAGTGAACTTCGTGCTGCTGCTGCTATCAGACGAGACATTTTGATGGACAAAAATAGGGCTGAGAGTGTACCAGTCTTAAAAGACATTCCAGTTGGCTGAGTACAATGCGCTGGAGCAACAAAGCTAGAACATTCTGGTCCATGCCTTCAGATCAAGAGAGACTGGCAAAGCCGGGGGGGGGGGGGGGGAGAGAGGAAACAGGCTTATGAAGGCATTTTATTCAATCAGCAATGGATTTGCTGGAAAGAACAAATGTAACACGAGAAGCTGAGAATATCCTATGTAACCCCTTTCTTGCTCTCAATCCACAGAGGATGTGTGCCGGCTATAGCTGCCAGGCCAGGTTCTTCGGTTCAGCTCAGCTCAGCTTCCTTCCAGAGTGTTTGTTGTTGTGGGGGAAGCTTTCCCACATGGCTCACGGGTTGTTTGCAGGGACTCTCTCTAGTACAGCTCCTCAGCCTCAGCCAAAGTGGCAGCCATAATGCCAACAAACAAAACATGCCAATACTGCCCAAATAGCTTTGTACCAGCTTAAATGAGGGTCCTCCCAATTGTTCCCATAATATTGTTGGAGCATTAACTACTGAATTAAAATTTTGAGGGGAGAATTGACATTTAATGGTATAACTTCACAAAGGGATGTTTGTGACCAAATGTAGTACTAAATATAGTCATTCCCTTCCTCATTTTCCTCTTTCCATGTTTGCAATATCTAATAATTTCCTTGGGTTTTCTACAACTACTGGCAAATATTTCTGCCTCTGTAAGCAGATATCTGGCTATACTGATCAGAAAGCATTGTGGAGTTATTTCATCTCTTTTTTTCCCCTTACTTTTTATTGGTGGGTTGATTTTTTACCCCGCCTTTCTACCTGAACAATGCCACTGGAGGCTGCTGGAGTAAGAAAAAAGATGGAAGAAGTAATGAGAAAACACAGAAGGGTAACAGATGGAAGATGATAGCACCTGGATCCTTTCATAAAATTCCACGGATGAGATGGTGTGATGGTATAATCAAAGGCACATCTGGGTGGATCTGGTGTTTGGTGGGGGAAAAGGGGAATCTGTCAGCTGCAAGAAGGTTCTTCCAGTAGTGCATTTTGTTGGTTGCATTTAAATACTTTTAGCAGAGCATTTCATGGGTGTAGATTTTGGCATAAGCAAACTACTATATGAATCTTTTTTGTTGTTGAATGTCATCAAGTCGTCTGCAACTTATGGCAAATCTATGAATGAAGGCCCTCCAAGATCATCTGTTCTTGACAGCCCTGCACAAGGCCATGGCTTCCTTTACTGCATCAGTCCATCTCATATTTGGCCCTCCCCTCCTTCTTCTGCCTTTAACTCTCCTGAGCATTCCTGTCTTGTCCAGTGCGTCTTGTCTTCCGACGATATGCCCAACTTTAATATGACAGCCTCAGTTTTGTCATTTGTGCTTCCTGGGAAAGTTCTGGCTTGGTTTGATCTAGGACGCACTTGTCTGCCTTTCTGTCAATACAGGGCATTTCCAAAACTCCTCCAGTAGCATGTTTAAATACAAACTCTGCTGAGAGACGAGGCCTTGAACGAGATGTTGTCACCACACTATACAGAACAATGCAGTTTGTGCCATGCCTCTGTAGGGCTTTTCCTGTCATCAGTCTGAATGGGAGCAGCCATTCTGGACGGACACACACACACAAATCTACCAGATACAGGCATCTTATATTAGCAAAAGCCCTTTCTGGTTCACTGCCCATAGGGAAATTCCTCGACACCCACCAGCAAGCATATCTGATGGGTTGGCAACTGAATGGATGGGTTGCAATTAGCCAGCAGTGTTGACAGAGACAAACATCAGGCTGTTACAGTTTTATCTTGCCTCTTTCCAAAGCAGCACAGAGCTCTGTGCTCTTCTTCCCACCCACCCTTTTCATCCTCACAACAACAAGCGTGTGAGGTAGGTAATACTAAGTATCTGTGGCTGGCCCAAAGTGATCCAGGGAACTTTTTGGCCTAAGTGGAGGCAAGTCACTCAGTTCTAGTTCAACACTCTCACCACTGTCCCGTACTGGCTCTCTGTTATTTTCGACAACCAGTCCTTCCAGGAAATGTTTGCAAAGGAGGTGTTCTTTGTCACTGGCTTTGCCTATTTGTATACAAGGAATCGGAGTAGAAGAGACATCCTTCCAGACCTTTGTTCCAGGGTTTTCAAGCATCTAGTACAGCATTGGTTGCATAGTTACATGAGCACCTTTCATGTGGAGGTGGATTCAACATACATTTGTTGCATTCCAAAATGCAGGGTGTTCATGTTCCAAGGTGTTTATTTTCAAGGCAAAGGCATCTGAACCTCTTCCACCACTTAGAACAATATTCCCTAGCCTGGTTCCCTTTGGGTGCTTGGGGCTACTGCTTCCAGCATTCCTGACCATTGCTTATACTGGCTGAGACTAATGGGAACTGTAGTCCAAAGAAAAAATGAGTCCAGGATGGGTGAAACAATCCCTCTATCAGCCCAATGAGGACTTGCAAGCCCACAAGTCTTGAAAAAATGGCTGACTATTGGAGAAAAAGCCAAGGGAGGAGAAGTGGAATGAAGTAGCATAAACTCTGAAGAACACACTCCATAGTGCAACATTTTGTTGTAGTTCCACTTTTTACAGCGTCGGTCAAGTTGTAATGCAACTCCCAATACATTGCTGATAGTTACACAGGTCAGCATGTACTAATATATTGTTCTACTCACTCTTCATTGGGTTGAAACTTTACAGCACAATCTTATGCATGTTAATTCTGATGTAAATCCCACAATGTGCAATGAAATTTGCCCCAGAAGGAATGCTGGTGGTGCGGTTAAAAGATCGGACAAGCTCTAAAAAGACCCAGGTTCAAATCACCAGTTGGACGCTTGGTGATCATCGAACCAGTCATTATCTCTCAGGCTAGCATAGCTTGTTGTGAGGATGTAATGGGAGGAACCATGAATGCCTCCCTAAGCTCCTTAGCAGAAGAGTGGGATTTTTAAAAATGCAATAATGTTTGCCCTTGTCCATGCTGATTGCTATAGATCTTGACAAACCCAACCCATCCACTCTCTTAGGGTGGGACTGGATAGGGTTCTTGTTAGTACATTCTGCTGTTTATATACTCAGTCATGGTGTAGCCAATTTATTTATTTTAGGATTGGTGGGGTTTTAATGTTTGTAAACCACCCAGAGAGCCCTCTGGGCTATTGGGGTGATATATAAATGCAATCAATCAATCAATCAATCAATCACCATGGGACACCATGTATGTGTTTTGCCTGAGACATCAACATGTCCTGCAGGTCAATCTTATACATGTTCTCTCAGAAGTCCCTTTGAGTTCCCTAGGTCTTATTCCTGGCCTACATGGGCATAGGATTTCAGTCCTGGGCCTTTACTTATAGCCTGGTACAATTTTCACTTAAAAGGTATGCAGCGATTATAGTAAGAGCAGATGGTATAATATCCCAGTGCAAAGCTGTTTGTCAATTCATTGATTCTACAGGAGATGCATCCAAAATGTTTCCTGGTATTCCATATACATAAACCCCAGGTAATACTTGTCCCAAAGCCTAAACAGCCATCTACACAAATAAAAGGTATACTTAAGAATATATTTCCTGCAAGGGATGAAAAATTGTATAGCTCAACAAATAACTTGGATTATTTATAGAATGTAGCAATGAAATGACAGTATCTGCTTTCCTATATCTGTCTAAAGGACATACAGTAAATGCAATTAAACTGTATTCATGCATAAATAGCTATTGAAATGAAGGTATTAAAACATTAAAGGTCAAATTCAATGTAAGTTTAGGCAGAAAAAGGGCCAACAACCTCCACTATGCCCCGGCGAGCATAGCTGGTTGGAGCATACTAGGAGTTGAAGGCCTTCTTTCTGCTTAAATTTGCACAGGATTGTGACCTTGGTTGTTTGCAAAGGCAGGCTAATGCATCTGCTGTCATTTTTATAGACAGTTGTGAAGAAAAAGTATGTGTGATGAAATAATAGTTTATTTCAGGATAGGCTGATGATTCCTATATCAGTGGGACTCCTAATCCATTGTTGCTCTACCCATGGTTCTCCGTGTTGATAAATCTGTTTTGGGGGTGGATTTCAGCACCATGGATCACTCTTATAAAGCTCAGAATAAAAGCTGCAATGGATAAGGAATGACACTGACATAGATATCACCAGCCTCCCCAGTTTATTTGCACTATTATTGTTCGGTCTGCAAGAATAGTTGGGTGCCAACTCAACTGGGCCACTCTAAGCAAGCACAGTTTATGTTCATGTGAAAAAGTTATGTGCTTGACACTCCACCCTCTTCTTTTTCCTTTCCTTTTTCCTTTCCAACTGCAGAGACAATCTTCTGGTTCCCTTGTCATGTATTCCTAAGATGCCCAAACCATGAAACTGGTTATAGGCCTGGTTTGGGGGTAGCCCAAGAAACTGGTTTGGGCTACCTCCAAACCAGGCCTATAAAACAGAACGTGTTCTTGTAATTTGTAATTTGTTGAGTGGCCTCAGTTATATATGTGTTGGGGCAATTCCTTTATAAATTTAGTCCAGGCATACTGGGAGTGGGGGTGTTAAATTGCACGCCTGAAAACATTCAGTGCACATTCCAGTCCACAAGAAGGAGGTGCTAAGGAATGTAGCGACTATAGGACCATTCCACTAATTTCTCATGAAAGCAAAGTGGTGCTGAAGGTGTTGCAGCAAAGAATGTTAACTGTATGGAGACAAATGCCTGATATTCACACTGGATTGTCTAGAAAGAAATGGAGCAGGGGTACCTCCATTTGATAAGCTTGTCCATGTTGCACAACCCGTATCATGGACAAAAAGCTACTGTTAGGACAGAGTATGGTTAAACAGAATGGTTTCCTATAGGCAAAGGCATCAGACCAAGGTGTATTTTATCTCGCTGTCTGTTCAATCCATATGCAGAACATATAAGAAAAGCTGGATTAGAATCAGAGGAAAAAGGAGTGAAAATTGGCAGAAAATCTATCAATAATTTAAGATATGCAGATGAAACCTATTATTAGCAGAAAGCAGCAAAGAGTTGAAGCAACTCCTGATGAAAGAGAAAGGGAAGTGCAAAAGTAGGGCTGTAGCAGAACTTTAAGAAAAGAAAAATCACAACTACAGAATTACATAACTTTCAGATCAACAATGCATTGGAGTTGTGAAAGGTTTTTAATACTTTGGCTCAGTCATCAATTTAAAAGGAGAATCCAGCCAAGAAATTCAAGGAAGACTGAGACTTGAACGGGCAGCAGGGAAGAAACTAGAAAAGATAATCGAAGTGAAAAGATGTTTCACTGCAGACCAAGTCCAGTATTATATTAATGAACACTATGTATGGGTGTGAAATCTGGACAGTGAAGAAAGCTGACAAGAAGAAAATTGGTGCATTCAAAACATGGTGCTGGAGGAGAGCTTTGAGAGATGAACTGACAGAAAGATGACCAACAGAAAGATGAACAAGTGAGTCATAGTTTGAATAAACTCAGAACTTTCCCTGGAAGAAAAAATGACAAAACTGAAGCTGTTGCACTAGAGTGGGGCACATCATGGGAAGGCAAGGCTCACTGGAGAAGGCAATCATGCAAGCAAAAGTTGAAGGCAGAAGAAGAAAATGAAGACCAAATAAGCGATGGGTTAACTTCATAAAGGAAGCCACAGCCTTGAAGTTAGAAGAGCTGAGCAGGTCTGACGAGGACAGGACATTCTGGAGAGCATTCAGACACAAGCTGGGTGCAACTTGATGGCACGTAACAGGAATATAGAATCGCTTCCTGTTTAGGGTCATTCCCCAAGATTTCTGGAGCAGATGCTTTCAATTGATGTTATTTCAACTGATGTTATTTACGCTGCAAGTAATGTCATACATATGCTTCGTTTTTCCGTGGAGGGCGCTGTTGGAGCTGCATACGTTCCACTGCACTCTCTGCAGTGGTTGCTGTTGCTAACAGTGCTCTTTCCATGTGCAGAACCATAACAGATACTGGAATAATGTTAGTGGAGGAGAAAAACCAATAGACAAGCTATTCTATAACAAATATCTCATCAGAAATTACAGACTCAGAATGGGTTGAGCAGCAAAGTAGCAGCTGTTATGTGTTTTTTTATAACTGATTAATATGCCAATCAGATCCTCATAATCAGAAATAAGAGCCATTAATCTCAAAATATGAGCACTGTTAGCAAGAAAGAAATTCTTGTTCAGAACTTTTTTTTAGTACATTTTATTTTTTGATTGTGTTTCACTGGCTCAGGCAACCATTGCACAACATATTAAAAATGATCCTGAACTGACAGCACATATATAAGAACTCTTCTGGAACAAACAATCCTAGAGTTGGAAGAATTTTGAAGGGCTTCCAGTTCAAACCCTCTTCAGTGCAGGAAATGAGAAGTAGACAGTACCTAACAAATAGCTGCACAGCCTCTGCTTGAAGACCTCCAGTGAGAGCCACCTCATTTCAATTTGCCTAGATCCTTCTTAAGTGCAACACCCAGAACTGGATACAGTACTCCAGATGAGTCAGATAAGTGCAGAATAAAGTTGACCTACTTCTCATGAGCTGAAAAATATGGTTCTATTAACAGAAGAAAAAATCGCATTAACCTTTCTTTGCAGCCAGATTGCACTGCTGCCGATCAACCACAATGCGAAGCTCTAAGTAACATACAATGCCACTGCATATATTTTGGGCCTGAATGCAGAACTTAGCATTTGTCTCTGAAGAATTCCATTTCCTTCATTTCAGCTCCATTTTCCATCCTCTCAAAGTTGTTTTGAACTGTACACCCATCCTCTGTGGTGTTAGTTAACCCTCCTAGTTTAGCATTACCTGCAGGTGCGAAAGGGGTTCCCTGAAAGGGGGTCCTTAGAGAAAGGATCCTTTTCTTGAAGCCGGTCCCTGACCTGGTGTTCCCACCATGGGTTGGACTACAGCCCAGACTGTCCACAGTCATCAAGGCTCTGTCATAATGTCTGGGAGGATGGAAGTTGTAGTCCGACACATATGAAAAGCACTGGGTTGGGGAAGGCAACTCCTAAGACATCGATTATATTCTTGAAGAGAACTAGGCTGAGAAGATAGCCACCCTGCTCCTCTTCCAACCCACAGTACCGGATTATCAACTAGTGCAATCTTACATCTGTGTAAACAAAAAAGTCCCAGCATCCCCCAGCCAGGGCTTGTAGGACTCTTTTGATGCCAAAACATTCACAGGATCCCACCCTTAACCAGCTGGCTAAATAAAACATCATGGGGGACTTTACTAAATGCTTTGCTGAAAGCAAGGTGAATTACATCTCCAACCTTTTCACATTTCACCAACTGAGCAACCCTCTCAACAGGAAAGGGAAGGGGTAAAACAGAAACCTAAAGTCACAGAGGGCAGCCCTCGAATGGTGTGTCTCATGAATGTGCACCTGCGTGTTCCTTCGCATCTGTGTGGTGTTGCTTCTGTGAGCTGGCTGGATTCAGGGCAGAGGCAAATCCATATTGGGTCACCAACAATTTGCCTTTGATTGCAACTACATCAAGAACAGGGCCTTGTATTTACTGGATATTTATAACTGCTGGGATTAATTAGGGTCAAAGTAAATGTGCTGTGGGAGACCAATGATTTATAATCAATGGTCTTTGATTTATTTAAAGGAGCTATATGAGGCTGCCATTTTGACTGTGGAAATGGCACTAGGAAGGGGAGCTTAACCCTTTCCTCCTATGCCATTTCCCTGGTCTAATCCCCCCCCCCCCCGCACCCAATTAGCACAGAACAAAAAACAGTTTTAATAGGAGACAAATTAGATCAGGGAAATGCAATCTTATATAGCTTTGAAATTAAAACAACAACAACAACCCCTGTTTCCCATGTCACATCCTGTTTGAACTTTAGTTGTCTGTATTATAGGAGCAGGAATAGTATATTTGCCAGTACTTCCACCCACGATGAAGCAAATTAGCACAGGGGGTAACTGCAATATCTACCCACTATCAGGTAACTTAGGAACCCAGGTAAACTTCACATCTCTTGTCACTGCCAATCCATTACTGGGGTAGGGAAAGCTGCAGTAAAAGAATGAAACTATGTGAGCCAAATAAACAGGAATCATTCCAATGCAATTCCTGTGCTGCAGAATTCATTTCCTGGATTCCATTTATTTGCTTTTCAAATCTTTTTCTCCAAATGTTTGTTGCCACAGATTAGCAAAGCCGAATTAAAACCTATAATGCACTGAAACACTGTAAGTACACACAGACAGGGGTAGAAGTCTGGAATGCCGCATGGGGGTGAGAATGAAATTTGGGCTAAGAAAGGGTATCATTCTCAGCAGTGACAACTGGAACACCTGTTCAGACCTATTCTGATTTGCTGCACACCCCTGACACTCAAACTTAGGTTTTAATACCAAATTGATCTAAAATAACAACCTTTTGGTTTCATACCCAAGATCACTAAGGCCAATTACACTTCACTAAAACCCACTCTTTCAATGAACCACAGTGACTGTTAGTACAGAAGGCTTGTTAAAGGGCACTATCCAGTAACAAATCTGTATTATGCCTGAACATGAGTCCTCTCCATTGTTCTGGAAGTGTTTCAGTTTTTCCTCTGCAGCCCTCAGAGCTAGAAATGCCAAGAGCAATTCGCACACTTCAGTTTATGAGAACGCCATCATGTCATGGCTGGTGGTGGCCGCCAGCCCACTGCTGGTTCACACAGTTTGCCTCTCACTGTTAGCTAATTGTTTGAAGTGGCGTTCTAGGGCAAGTGATTATAGCAATTTTGCACACGTTCAACTACATTAGCTATGCAGATAATATTACATAATTGCCATTATCTAAATGAAAACAAACAAACATCACTGTATGTCAACACATAGATATATTAGTGCCATGCTGGAAACTTCTCCCACAGTTTTTCATGCATTCTGATTGAATTTGATAGACAAGGAATCGCTTTGAAAAAGAACTTCAGTGGTGAAGATTTCAGAGAGATTATCCTGGTTGCATTTGGGTTTCTTGTGTGTAAGCATTTGGGAAGTGCCTGACAAGTGTGCACAAATGTTCTGTTTTTCTTTGCACAGTTGTTTGGGGGGCAGTCTGTGGGTGTCTTTGCTGCCCACACATCCATTAAAACCCAGAGGAAAAAACATTATGAAGTTCAGATCAAGACATGCAGGTAGCCTAGGAGGCTTCAGAGCAACAGAGATGGAAGATCTCCCCCCACCCCCGCCACACACACACACACACACACACACACACACACACGGGAGGGGGAGACCATCCTTGCTTGCATCACCATGACTGGACAAACTGAAAAAACATCCCTAAACTATATTATAAACACCCTGAAATAAGGCAGAAGCCTCTTTCATGAAGGAAGAAAACTTCCAAGAAATTGGAAGACAGATTTTGGCTTAGCTGAAGCTCCTTCTCATCCTAAAATTCACACAACATCGCCTCCTTTGCACCTGCATTGGGATGGATGTGCAACGGGGACCAGTCTGCCAACACAGTTCGTGCTGTTGCTACTTGCAGTGGCAACTTGAAAACCGCAAGTATCTTATGAAAAATGGCCGCTGTGCTACACGCCCAACACTGTTGAGAATTTTCCCACTCTCTGGAGAAAATCAGTGAAATTGTCCTCCTGCCCCGGTTTCTTTGCCTACAAATAGAGTCAAGGATTTCAAGAAAGCATTCATGCCCAGCTTTGATCCTGCTCTCGTCTCTCTCCCCTCCTCCACATCCTGAAGCATCAGTCTGACATATTTACAGGGAGAATTTAGGGACACATCCATATCTTTTCCCCAGAGTTCCAAATGTTAAGGAGACAACAAGCTCAGAGTCAAAGCAGACATGGCATTAACAGCACAATTCTAGGCATCTTTACTCAGAAACAAGTTCTATTCCGCCCAATGGGGCATATACTCAGATATAACTTTTAGTCTTTCAGTTTCTGTTGTTCTTAAATCTGCTGCTTTATTTTAAATCTTTGCAGTATTGCAAGGTTTTATTTGGGTTTCTGCTTTGATTTTGCTTTTACATTGCATTTTTAAACATCTATATTATGTTGCCTTTTATGGTTTCATTTGCTGGAATGCACCCAGAAAGTTTCTACTATTGGACAGAATCAAAATGCTATATATAAAGAAATAAGTTAAAATGTGACTGCACGGGATTGTAGCCTAATGGTGAATTGGCAATTAACATATTTAGCTTTAAATTTTAAACACCATTCACTGATCAGTATCAGAACTGGAAAACAAGATGTTTGGAGAGGATGATGTTAACCCTTTTTCTCCATACTGCAATCTCAGTGAAATTCCATCCACAAGTTCCCATTCAGTTCGGGAAGGAAGCAACCGTTGCCCCTAAGGCTGTCTTCATTCTAGTGACATCTGAGTCTTGGCCAGCTTGAGGGCTTTATGGGCCTAGATCACACATGATCCAGAAGTTATGAAAGAACCACATCAGGCCAAAAGCTGCAAGGACAATGTCCTGTTCCTCCATGACTGGCCACAGACTGGGCCAGAAACCATCATGACTGCTCCAATTAGTCTCAGACTAGGACTGTTGGCTGCTGGCACACTGCTGCTGGTTTACACAATATCTTGGCTCCAGACATGCATGGAGTTTGCTTCAATTCAACTGTGCCATCCATGAAAGAATCTTTACAATATAACCTAGTAAAGTTCTAGGTGGTGCCCTATAGTTCTCTTTGGAGCTTCCAGAGGTCTGGATTGCATTTTTAGGGTCCAAGTGACTTTCTTTAGTGGTCATTCTTGTTGGTTGCACTATAATGAGGACACTCTGCCCAGGATGAACTAGCTGGTCACCTTTCTCTTTTTTCAATTCTCCTCACTATCAAGTAAAGGCTACTAGGCTGTTCCATCAGATCTTTCTATCAGTTCTGGGCTGAGATGGAAGATGCACATAAAGTTCTTTACACTTTCTTCTAGGGTATCTTTATAGATTATCTTTACAGTTTCTATGCATATGGCTTCCTATTTTGTTTATTTTGTTTTTATTTTGTTTGGCTATGCAATGCTTTAAGTCAAAGGTGTGGAACTTCAGGTCTGCTGGCCAAATCTGGACAACCTGGGGACCCAGTCAAACCCTCCAGATTTCCTGAAATGGCCTGGCCCCACCTCCTTTCCTACAACCACCAGCCACACTGTGGTTTCTCCCCTTTTGCATGGTTTTTCTCATTCTAAAACACTGAAATGCCTCTCCTAAGGTATCACTGCAAACCATGAAGGTAAAGGTAAAGGTTTCCCCTTGACATTAAGTCCAGTCATGCCTGACTCTAGGGGGCGGTGCTCATCTCTGTTTCCTAGCCGAGGGAGCCAGCGTTTGTCTGCAGACAGTCTCCGTGGTCATGTGGCCGGCATGACTAATAAACACCAAAGTGCACAGAACGCTGTTACCTGCCCACCGAAGTGGTACCTTTTTCTCTACTTGCATTTGCATGCTTTCGAACTGCAAGGTTGGCAGGAGCTGGGACAGAGCAACGGGAGTTCACCCCGTTGGGCAGATTCGAACCGGCAACCTTTCGATCAACCAGCTCAGCAGCACAGCGGTTTAAACCACTGTGCCACCTACAGTCCCACCATGAAAGCTCTACATTAAAATATTCTAGTACTTCTGGTACTTTGGCCTACCCCTTTCACCTTTGTCCCCACCACACTGGAATGTGGCTCCGAGAGCTTCTCTAAAATCAAATTCAGGCCTCAGACAGAAAGAAGTTCAACAACCCTGCTTTACATACCATGGGCAGGAAGGTTTTATATAAATGGGTTGTTAACAATAAATAAGGATGAGTGCCACTTTGATGCTCAGGAGTAATATATGTCTGAATAGCTTTTATGCCTACTTGTGAGTCTCCCAGAAGCATCTGGGAGCCCCCCACCCCCAGTGCTTGTCCAGATGAACTCTAGCAGGACTCTACTTATGTTCTTCCAACAATGGAATGCTGATTATTTTAATACAGTGGGACTCTGGTCTCCCCAGTGATTACCCATGGACATAATGGATTTGACTACCCCAAAATGTACATGATTCACCTGCACTCAGGACTGATGGAACAACACATCCAGGTGGACCCTAATGGCAAAGTCTATCTGTTCTTTTACAATGCTTAAGGTGAACAATACAGATATGAACACACAAATCAGTGTGAGAATACAGAGCCCTGGCCATCATCATTGCAGTCAATCAAGGGATGCATTCACATTAACGATTATATCAGATCTGGTTTAGATTTGCCCAACAGGATTTGTGATCTAATCTTCCATGAGCAGATCCAGTCGTATGAGGTTAAATCCGGTTATGCACACTTGGAAACACACGTGCAGTGTTCACTGTGGCCAGGCAGCTGAATCGGAAGGGGCCAGCAACAAGAACAAGAGGCAACCTGCGTGAGGGGGAAGCTTCCAAGAGAAACATCCCTCTGGTGTTTTGTAGAAGAGACTGCTTTCCTCTTCGTCATCTCCTTGGCTGCTTTGCCATGATTAGCTATCAAATGAGCAATTACAGCGCAAATGCAGGGCCAGATGGAACTTTTAAAAGACCAGATAGTACTTAGGGCACTCTTCAGTACCAAGCTTAATATCTTTTCACAGCACCAAAAAATCTGAACTTGCTGTCAGAGGAGAAAGGAATTTCCTGGCCCATGAAATTTTGTTGGCCAGTATTTCAGGGAGAAAATATGCACCATGTATTACAGTTTTAACCAATTTGGTTCCCTCTTTGAAGCAATAAGCCATTACAGAGGACACTACCAATTTTGGTCTCATAGAAATCTGCTTCAGAACATGTCAGGCTGTTTTGCCCAGTAAGGCCTAATCTGAATGACAGAATTTATCCAGGGCCTGCCCCAATACCTGCTACCTGGCCCTAAGAAAAGTCATATGGGATCAATCCACTAGTCTGACTGGTCCAGCATGAAGTTTCCACCTAATTGCCAGGTCTGTTGTCTACTTGGCATTGATAGCCAGCTTCAAGGCTCCACTCTTCCCTCAAACGTTGTTCTGTACATTTGAACATTTGGACAGGACTGTCCTTCAAGAAGAGGAAGCCTTCAGTCTTCTGGCTGGTTTCCAAATAGTGGACTGTCCTCTAAAAAAGGCCACCCTGCTTTATACAGGAGCTGTTGCATTAATGTATGTGAGGTGCAATCAACCCTCAAAAGCATCATGTGGGCATTGTTGTCGTTGTTACTGATCTGCATGACCACTCTTTGATCCTGTCCAGAGTCTTATGGGACCTGTGCTTACCTTTGCAAGGCATGAGAACGGGAATGTGCACCTTTCCTCCATCACACACATGGCAAAACATGGGACATGAGTGCTCCATGCAGTTTTCCGTATGTACAAAGATAAGCACACAGCATATGCAAATATACCAGAGATTTTATACATCCTCCTGCTTGGAAGGATCAAAGAACCTGCAGCATTACGAGAGGGCAAAACCTATCAGCTCCAATTGTAATCAATACGTGTTTTCTCAAATATGTGACTGCATGTTGAATGACAATTTCCACTCCCTCCCCTTTTTCATTTAAAGATTCCATCTTCAAAACAACAACATGAACCAGAACAATTTCACCTAATGCTGATCCTCCCATGAAATCACAGGAGATATTAGTATTTTGTTTGTTGTACGTAAATGTCTGGGGGGATAAATTGCTACTTTCAAGATACGGAAAAAGCTTTTCTTTCTATGCTGCATCTAAGCAAACACACAATGCCCCCCCCCCACACCTTCTCAATGATGGAATTAGATATTAGCTTGAAAATTTATATAGGCATATTTGGCAGCCTTTTCACAATTCCTTGGCCTGTAGAATATCGTCTTAATGCAGATTTGTCTCAAATGAAATATGAACAGATGCTCCTGGTTATTTTGCTACCCATTTAAAATTAGCAAACCAGACAACTACAACCTGAGATTTCATCAGACAAATGCATTGCGAGGTTCCATCAGGAGGAAGTGCACGCAAGGTCGCTGAATCACATCGGCATGAAAGCAATTGGTGAAGGGAGCCATGGCAGATATATCAACCACTAAAAGCAAGGTGGTCCTTAAATCTAGCTCTGACAGCAAAAACCATTATTACAAGCACTTGGTGCTCTAGGGAAGCTCCAACAGACAGAGAGTCTTTGCCTAAAGCCTGGGACCTCACCTTCATGGAGAAGTTGCCCCACCAGGGACTAGCCGTTCTTTTAAAACAAACTGTTTCTACCATTGCTTTACATAATGCTGTTGTAATACATAAGAATACCAGGTTCTGCTCACAATGACAGCATTATGTTGCCAAGGATGATCACTCATTAGAAAGCAATCTTAACCACTTACATCAGGCCAAAGGACATTAAGGCTGCATTCCTATCCACTCTCAAATGAATAGGACTGAAAGGAAGGGCTTCTGGGCAATCATGCATAGGATTATTCTGTTCGTGGTTCCCATTAAAGAGAAAAATTTGATGTTCAGGGGCTGGTTGCAATAGAAACTGTATGTGTTACAACAGAACACATAGAAAGAAAGCCAGAAGATGTCATGGGCATGTCTTCTAATTTATCACATTTAGGGCACCATCCTATTGCTCTCATCCTTGATGCACAGAAGCCTCTGCACCTGGAGGGTGGCGTGCCTCCTATGCTCCAAAGGAGGCACAAGGGCAGCAGTCTCCATTGCCACAGCATCTCACACCCTGAATTTTATCTAGACACAATTTTGGCCTTCTAAATAAAGCACCAGGAAAGAGGCTGAGATATCAATGGAACAGATACAAGGCTGCAGCCCCACTCTGCCCTGCCCCACCCCAGCACAAACCTTTTGCTCCCCTCCAAGGCACAGTTATAACTGAAGGTCGGCTGCCAAGGTTCTTCCCGTGCCAGCTGTGAGGAGGGCAGGGCAGGGGCTGAGCCTTTGGATCACAGGATCTTGGTGCTGGGACTCAGAATGATTCAGTGCCCCCCCCCCCCCCAGACAATGGCTGGAAGCCATAAGAAAGAACAGAGAAAGAACAGGCTTGTGTTGACAAACCAGTAAGGTTTAAATCATTGAAAGTTATTTAATTTTGAAAAGAGATGTGATAAGACGCATCACCGCTCTGTTTGCACAGTGCTTAACTGTTTTAAATCTCTAAGGACTCCAGTCTACTTGAAAGAAAATTTAGAATTTTAAATTGAACTTCAGTAATTATTGCACTTTAAACATCTCTGTAACATAAACTAGAAGTATATATATTGATTGCTTCTTTCCTATCCCCCACTTTTTACTTTAATACATCTTTGTCCTAGCTGTAATCTTTTTGACAGCTAGGGAAGAATAAGAATTTTGTTGGGTTTTGTTTTTTGAAAGAACTTACCAAAATTTGCAAAAATATTCATGGGTGGAAAGAACTTGTGATTTAAAACTAAGAATATGGAAGAAAGATAATCTGATCAATGTGTCCATCCTAGCAGGATACTTTTAGGTTTTAACAGTGCTTCGGTTTTGGTAGTCTGGCTTCAAATCCTTGTGTATTCAGACCCGTTTGTGGTGCTGAGCTGATGTTGTAAGCAGTATTTTCCCCTGATAGTCATCATTAACAATTGCACAAGGGCTTGATTATCCCTACATTAGGAATAGGCATACCTCTTAAATGTGGCCAGTACAGATATGTGAGAATTTTGTTTGGTTCATTTTGATCAGAGCATAACAACAAATTATGTTGTTAATAAATTTCTTATAGACTGAATAGAAAGAACTTGAGATTTTAACCATTTGAATATGGGAGAAAGCAAAACTAACAGAAACTTCCATCTCTAGAGACAACATTCTTATGATGGTTGCATATTCTGCAAATAACCATGCAAAATAAGATAAACTAACTCTTTCACACACTTTCTGTTTCTATATAATGAATCAGAGATATGGCAAGGCTAGCAAGAATTGTGCTCAGTACCCTCCTGCCCCTTCCATTAGTAGCTCCTTCTCCTCTTTCCCAATCTCATTCCTAATATTGGATCGCTATTCTTTCTCTGGTCCCGATGTTCTCTATCACTCAAAGCATCTTTATTGTTCCTTTTTGGTACATATGCTTGTGCTTTTACTGTTTACAAAGAAGAGGAGTTACTTAAGGAAACAATCCTTTTCTTACCATGCATTCAGAATGTTTCCATGTTTTCCTCCATTACTATAATGTTGCTCACTCTGTTGAGCCAATATTGAAGCCCTATTATTTGCCTTGGGCAAATTTGTTCATGAGTAACAAAATATTTATAGATAATTGTGGTGAGACGAACTCACATCCAAACACAGAGAAGGTAAAAATATATGAAGGACATTTCTGAAGGGCAGTGCGAAGACTGATTTCTCCCCCTATAGAAGCTAAGAACAATAAAGAACAATTCCCTTTATTCACTTTGTGGCTATTACTGTTCTTATTAAAGGCTATCACTTTTCAAGTTAATATTCAGGTATTTAGTTCAGACACATAGATCTGATGAATGCAATGACTGGCTCTTCACTTGGGTTGAGAACCCAGAGACAGAAAAGTTGCTGAGTAATGGCCAAGAACTGCTGTCATAACAACAAAAATTCCATCATCATCAGAACATTTAAATTATGTCTTTAAATTTGGATGTCATGGAGTGTTCATGGCTTGTTGCTGCTGCTATTTACCAAGAAGCCAAAACATGCTAACCATGCCTTCAAAATTGATGGATAAAGAGATGTCAACATTGGCAATGAGGGAGATAATTATGAACAAACCAGATATCTACTTTTCCATCTGGATTCAAAGACATGAATCCATAAGAGACGCCTTCTTGATTACTCAAGCAATATGGACAGCCAAAAAGGAAAATACAGAACAAGGACACTGCTATAACATCAACAGACTCATCAGATCAAGAATCCAATTCCCCCCGCTCCTCTCATCTCCCTCTTACCTTGTTCAAACATTTCTCCACTGCTTGCTCTAATTTGCAAAACAAACCCTCACAATATTATTATATATAAATGTAACTATTCATTCACATGTCTTTCTTTAATATTTTCATTTCATATTCCCAAGCTTTTCTTAAATAAAAATTAAAATGTATTTTACTAAATTCATTATTACATACTATTCTTGTAATGACAAGGTGGGAGGGGGTTCCCCCCTCATGATGGTCTTCTTCTATTCATTCTTTCTTCTAATTGTACAAAAAAAGAGTCTATCTTTAAAGATGTGCCTTTTCATTTATTTCCAGTCACAGGATGCCTACAGACTACAGTACTCAAACCAAGTTCTGAAATGTTTGACAACAAAAGAGTCCATAGGCTTATAAAGTTATCGGACAAAACCTGCAGAAATACTGTGTGAGAAAAAGCTTTTAAATGATCAGAAAGGAAGCATTTTATACAATCTGAAACATTCTGGTGAACATATAGAATGGTGAAACCTCCTTCTATGCTCCTTGCACCAGGCATATGAGGAGCCTAATCCTCCAAGGTTAAAGGGTTATGGGCAGCCTCACTGGATTGTGCCCCAAAATATTTTACTGGGATCCCCATTTCTGTGAACTCAACCCACTTCGTCAGATACATGCAATGATGCACCAGGCTGGTGGGCAGCATGAAGGATCATCCAATTCTCCAGAACAGATTTTGTAGTACTTGAAGGACAGCAGGAGAATCTGTTCCACCTGAGGTGCCTGCCCTGCTGGTGGTTAGAGACCACTGGAGAAAATTACCAGTGTGTTGCATGCTGCTGCTGAAGCGGGCAAGCACAGCTAATCCATCCTATTGCCCTGCATGAAATGGACCGTCTTACAAGGGCACCAAAGGGACCAGATAAAAACAGAATGGGAGAATGTTCAGTTAAACAGCTGTATTTCTCAACAAACTGAAAACTAGTTGGTTGGCTTGCAAGCATTTCAAATAATAAGACAGTTTACTGCAGAATCAAATGCTCCCTCATGTACACTATAATGACATAAAAAGGGAACTCTCCAAAGGACTCAAATGAGTTCAGGTTTCTTTGAGTCCAACACCCAGATTCTGCAAGAAAGTAGCTTTTCCTGAGTCACATGGATTCCATGGACTTGTGCACTGTGTTTTATTTTATGTAATCTTACACAAATTTAGTCAACTTCAAAAAATACATACATTTTTAAAAAATGAACACGTGCCTTTCCCTCATAAGCTAAAATGTGAGCATACTTTTTTTTTCAGGGATTTGCTTATTTGGGGGTTGGAGGAAGCATCACATTTTCAGGAGTGCAAATCTATGAAACTCCAAATTTTCACAAATGTAATTCAAATGTATTTTTGAAAAAGCCAATTCTGGCAATGAATGGATGGTGGAGTGAAAATGTGCCTAACAATCCACAAAACATAGGCAGAATGGATTTAGCAGCATCCTTACCTCCCTGGACATGAATTAGTGTAAAGATTATAAAACAGTTAAAGTGCAGGAAACATTTTAGCTCAGTACAATTTTAGCTCGAAGTAGAAAACAAAGTACCAGCGTAAATGCTGAGAGCCCCTAATACCTGGGCAAATTTAAATTAGCCTTAGCACTAAAAGGTAGTGTACAGTAATTTAAAACATGAAAAAGAGCATTAAAACAGTAAAACATTATAGCATTGAACAACTATATAATTTAGAAGATTAAAGCAATGTCTCTTCAAGCCCTTTCTAAAAGCCAAGAACATGGGGCCAAGAAGGGTCATCAACATAATTGGGCACCCATTATAGAGTCCCTGCCATTACCTCCACCTGCAGCTCCAGAGACAGCATTGGATCAAGGAAGAACTCTCAAGCAACAGCCATGAACTTTCCAGGAGAACCCAACCCCTTCTGGGCAGATTGAATCCCAACAACACCCCCTGTCTTGTCCAGGTTTGGTGTCAGTTTCTTCACTCTTATCCAGCCTGTTACAACCCCAGGCAACATTTAAGGGTCTTGACTGCTTTTTGGGGGTTACATAACAGCAGACACTATAGCTGAGTGTCATCATCACCATGTTGGTGGCTCCTTGCTCCAAAGTTTCCCCCTTCCTCATTTCAGGGCCATGTCTACAAACTATTCCCTCACTTTATCTTCAAAACAGTCCTGTAAGGTAGATGAAAGACAATGAGAGGCAGCACGTTGCTAAGGCCACTTAATGAGCTTAATGGCTGAGTAAACAATTAAACTGGCGTCCCTCTCACTTAAGCCCAATTCTGTGCCCATCAGGTGACAACCCTCAAAATACACATCTGGTCCTTTTTGGATAGGTAATATCAAACAGAGTAGTATTGCATACTAAATATCCAGGGGTTTTTTAAAACTAGTTGTAATCTTGTCTCAATGTAATTTTAAACCATGCAATAGTCTGGCTGAGTTTCCATATAAATGCTGTCATAAGATGAAGCTTCAAAGCTTCTTGGTTTGGGAGGTATTTCCTATGACCAAAGAAGAGACAACACTTGCTTATGTGTTATATAAGAAATTGATACACACAAAATTGTCCACTTCCCTTTCCCCATGCTGGTAGCAAAGATATTCTCTCGTTTGTATGCACGTAATGGTAATGACCAAGAAGAACCTTCTCATCTGCCTCACATGACAGTTATTTTTTTTCTACATTGCCAAAAAGTAGCAGTGATCTGTCTCCAAAACTTCAGCCTTGTCTCTTTCTTCAAACACAGTTACTTTTCCAGCACTCCCAAAGCCTTAGATCAATTCTTTTCAAAGGAGGAACATATTAATAGCATCCCATATACTCCCTCTAGGATCCTCTTAAGTCTAAGTCTTTTTTGAATCTTTGCAGAGCCTTAAGAAATCTCATTTCCATCAACTGATGGGAACACATCACTCCCCCACCCCCAGCTCACTACTTTATAAACAACGGTTGTTAGTTGGCATGTAAAACCATAATGTAATATGATAGTTAAGAAGAAAAGCAAACAGGAAAGTTACAAATAATGTATTTCTCTCAATAAGGCTAAAAACCAACAGTTAAATTACACATTTGACCTATGTACAGCACCCTTCCCCAACCTGGTGCCTTTGAAATGTGCTGAACACCAGTTCCCATACTCCCAATCAGGTCAGGAATCATGGTAGGTATAGACCAGCACTTTTGAAGGGTGCTTGGATGGGGAAAGCTGATCTGCAAGCTTTTGAATTTTCTCAAACAGAGAAGAGCTTGGGGAGCTAATTTTAGTTTTCAGAATGCCGAAATGACACTGGAAAATATTTTTTTACAGTTTGTTTAGCTTGCATAGCTCCACACAGTGAAGTTCTTGGGGCTTCTGCTTCTTAAATGGCAGTTTCCCACTACCTTAACCATAAGACAAGTTGCTGCTGGAGTCAAGGCAGATTGAAAAGTGGGAAAGAAGTCCATTTATTTACAGGGTCCATTAAAGGGTCTTTATCTGCCATCAACATGCATATGCAAAAGGAAAGAGAGCAGGGAAGAAGCAAATGTCAGCCAACTGAGGAATCAGAAGGGTGCAGTTTTTCTTGGGGTCAGTCTGAAGAGTGTGGGGTGGGACGTATGTGTCATAGAAAAGAAAAAGGAATAAAACACAAAATATGAGTTACTATGGAAAGAATGAACTGCATCAAGATTATCTCCCAAAGTTGGATACCATTTATAAATTACTGGAATAGGTTCCAGGCAGGAGATTTAGCAACTACTGATACACTACTGTGTGTATGTGTAAAGCTGAAATAGTATAATTGTCCTGAATGACTATTGGCAAACATAATATATCCCTATCTAGCTAGCCCACTATCTTTTGTATCCCAATATAATGGGATACAAAGAGCTCACAGAAACGGGAAAGAAAGAGCTCACACTGGGAACTTGCTCGAGCAACATGGAACTAGACTGCAGGGACGAGGTTCACATGAAGCTTCAGTAACTTTCAAAAAGAAAGAAATGATCTCTTATCCCATGCTGCACAGGATGCCTAAACGCATCCCCTTCTTTCAATTTTCAAGAATTAAAACCAGCACCACAACACTTTTCAGTTCATACCTACAGCACTTCCTCGATGTCTTCTTTCCAATTTCTTCTGGATGTTTTCAAGTAGCTTTAATCCGTGAATTTGTTTACTCCAAGATTGATTGCTTCTCCAAGAGTGCAGTCCTATGGCCTCCTTCTGGCATTATCTGAGGAGTTACAGGACCCTCCCACCCTGCCCCTTGCAGCCACATGGAAAGGTCCATGTCGGCCACCTTTCCAGGACTGGAGAGGGGAAGGGGCATGCCAGGGAGCCGCAAAGGGAGGAAGCTGGGCCATCGGCCTATGCTGAATCCGATCAGCACCCCAGCCTCCTTCCTTCCCCTTCGCTGGTGCTGCATGTAGACAGCCAAAAATGCCCACCTAGGTCAAATGCATGGTGCAAGATATAGCAATGGTGGATAGTCTCCTTGCTGCACCTCTCTCTGGCCATCCAGTGCACACACACCAGAGGCTTGCATGCGCCTAGGGTGGGAGCAATAGGAGAGCATCCTAAAACGTTTTCATTTGCTATCTTTATATGCGTGCTTTAAACTCAGCCACTTCTTGCATTTCTTTTTCCATTATGCTAGCAGATCAGACAAATAGATTACGATCCCCTTGCAGGCAGAGAGGTACCTTCATTTGACTTGTAATGTTGCAGGCACAGTGGTAGAGGCCTATAGCAGGGCCACTATTTGCACCTGACAGTAGAAGGGGGAAATGCCAAGATCCACCTCAGCAGACAGCACTGTTTAGTCGGGATGTGCCGAGCCTTCCCAGATTCTGGTCCACGTCTGCCCATTGGACTTCCTTTAGTGCTCATCCCCCACTGAGGAAGTGAACTGAGCACAGAGGAAGTCTGCGAGCATCTGTGGACACCACCAGAGCTCCTCTGTGTGCTGAACTGACCGCATGCAATATACTCAAGCACAACGTGCGCAGGTATATGTGCACAGCCAGATGTGCATGCGCAGTCCCCCCCACCCCTGCAAGAGTTCCCAATACATGCACCATGACACGTGGTGTAATGTGTGCATGGCATACCTTGCCAGTGCCATGCCTGTCTATTTCTGAAAGGCCCTCCTCCCTTCAGAGGAGACATTCCACAAAAATGCAGTGAGCTTCTACATCGCATGTATCACATAGGCGAAATCATGTGCACAGAAGGCACATTCCATCATCATCTGCTCATTGACAGTACCGGATTTTTTTAAACCAGAATTTTGTTCTTGTTATGCAAATGCACTGATCGGCATCAGCGCAAGTGTGAATTATCTCAGAGATGAAAAAGCAGTCCATGGAATCTGCGTTACTCAGAAAATTCTGGTCCATTGTGGAATCCACAGGTCAGATTCATAGAAATCCATATTCCTTTGAATTCCTGGTGGATTTCTCCAGCATCCCTACCTGCCATTCTCTTAATCTGAAGTGGGGTTCGGGGGCCATGAGAGGAACATGCTTGTTCAAGGTGCCCTCAAAACTGCTACAGAACCTGCATAGCAGCAACATTACCAGTAACCATTTGCCATGGTTTGTTCTCAATTTATTATCATTCTCATCAAGTCTCATTAAAAGTAATATTAATCTGTCTCCTCTTCCCTCCTCTTCTTCCATTCGCAAATACGCTCTCAGCCTTGGCTATTCTACCTAACATTTTCCCTTGGCATGTTCATCTCCCTTTTTTCAAAGTTAGCTCCTTTTCTATGGGGTCAATCAAACTGGGGGTGGAGGGAATGGCAGATGGAAACCAAAGGATGCTGGTTATGGCACCTTTCAGGAAAACCCAAAACAACAGACCCATAAGGGAGATGTGACAAGTTTCAATGCCAAATCTCTACTTCTTAGCGTTGCTATGAAGCATCACAGAATCCATCCCTCTAGCACGTGTGGATTTTCCCATATGCTTGGCCCTGACTTAGAAAACAAGCCAACCCAAGAGGAAGTTATGATTCAATCGCCCAATATAGGGTAATTCATTTTAATGGAAGGAGACTGAAAGGCAACAGATTTAGACTGGGGTACAGGCAGCATAAGGTGTGCTTAAAACCTTTACTCCCTGCCCCTTAGTAAACCCTTCCACCCATCCCATTGTTACTATTACCTGAAGAATGGAAAAGGGAGAAATGCCCGTGTTTTACCAGGTCTTTCTTCTGGGTTGTATCCAGTGTTAGTTTTCCTTGGAGCAAACCTATTGAAATGAATGCGCCTTAAGTCAGACTACCCAACTTTTACAGCTAACACCAATTTGAAGGGATGGTTTACATTGGGGAAATGGCATTGCGCGGAGTTACACCCCACTTCTCCCAGTGCAACACCAGTACGCAATCTAATCTTTCTCCCCCTCTTCTGCTTTTCAAGAAAGAAAGAGATGTCACCAATTTCCCATGGCATGTTTACCTCAGCCTCAGGTTCATCTGCCTCAGATGTTCTAAACAATCCAAAAGTGATGTGTGAAGTACTGGTTAAATACCATTAGTGTTCGCTCAGAAGGGTTTAAAAAAACACATGCACACATGCATACATTCACTATGCAAAGAATTCTGAGTGCCTGCATTTAATGGAAACATTCTAGGAGCCCCATGCACCTACAATTAAAAATTAAAACATCCATAAGCCAGCTGGGTCTACTCTGTCAACATAGAAGAATGACTGGAATGAGACCTGGTGCCTCTGAAGATGGAGAGTCCCCCCCCGCCCCACCCCCAAGAGAAAAAAAAAAAAAAAAAAAAAAACAAATAGGCAGTGATGGAATCCCATGTAAATTGTGTGATGATAGAAAGTCAATGCAAGTGGAAGTCAGGCATTCTTCTTGTTAAGGGATCCCAGTGATTAATATCAGAGCATTATGAATGTGATCATTAGAATATTAAATGGTTGGGGTGCAAGCTGGCTTACTGAGCAATCCAAGGGTGAGGAGTCCAATGGACAGAGGATTCTGATTCCACAGGCTCTTTCCTATCCTCTTGCCAGCAGGATGCGAAGATCTGTGAGGGCTTCCCATTGATGGTGGTGGTAGTTGCTGTTTTGGTTCCTCTCTGTCCTCAAAAAGGGAAATTCCTTTAGACAGGCCTAACTTTTCCTCTGGCTTGTGGGTGTATCTGGGAGCTGGAAAGGTTAGGTTTCCTCAGCTGCTCTCTCTCCACCCACTGTCATAGCTCCAACACTCCGATTTCTCCCCTTCGATGAAGCTGGCATCCCACATAAAGAAAGCCACTGTGGAAACTTCGGGGTGGGGGGCAGTTCCAGCCTCAGAAGAACCACATGGAGGTCAAAGCTCTTGACTAAGAACTGAGAAGTTTTTTCCCAGGCAATCCTATGCCCCTTGGGACACTGCCTAGAGACCATAGGATTGCTTTGTAAGCTGCTAAAATCTCATTAAAGGGAATGGGAGTTAAGCAGCCTAGCTCTACACAGGGTAAAGCCTTGGTCATTAGCCAGGGGCACTTTGTTAATCTCTGGATTTATCAGAAAATGTCAGAGCCAAGTGCCTTTAGCTCATGACCAAATTTCATCCAGATTGTCATCATGTACTAGCACAGGATAGCTACCATGGTAGGTTGCCAGTGACTTGAGGAAGCCATTTTCATACCTTAAAGGGAATAAGCCAAGCAGGAATACAAGAATAAGAGTGAATAAAACAAGAATAAGAGTGAATAAAGAATACTGCATTCCATCCATATTTTACATATACTCACACTGCTTATCCAAATGAAGTCTGCAGAAAGCACTAGTTATAATTAATTTGAGAAATCTGTGGTAATCAGACAAAATGTGGGATAAGCAGGATGTGCTGAAAATGAAAACTTGCCAAAAAGAAAAGAAAAAAGAAAAGAAAAAAAAAAAGGCAGGCATATTGCTCGAGTGGGCTGTGGCTATAAATACAAGGTTGGCACCCACAGACAAATATGTTGAAATGCCTGTGCATGAAAGCACATATCCCATTAATTGTGTAATTTTTGGAGAAGGATCATACTAGCCTTAGTGGAAATAAGGGATATTTATTTTATTTATTTATTATATTTATATCCCACCTGTCTTTTTTAAAGAACTCAAAGCAGCTTGCATCATTCTTTTCCTCCAGTTCTCAGTCTCATCCCCATATCAACAAACCTGTGAGGTAGGTTAGCTGAGAATCTGTGATGGGCCCAAAGTCATCCCGTTGGCTCCATGGCTGAGCAGGGACTGGAGGCCAGATCGCCTGAGCCCCAGTCCCACACTCTTAACCACTGCACCGCTTGCATTGCAGAATACCTCTTTTGTAAATGTCTGCCATGATGGAGTTTAGCATAAATTGTGAAATCTGATAAAGAAAATTGATAATTCAAAGACAGACATCTGATACAAGCTACATATATAGGTAACCTAAATTGGCACATGCTTTCAAAAATGGAGAATGCATCTGTTAAAGAAGCAGTGTCATTATTTGATCAGTGCCATTATTTGATCACTTGATAATCTGAGATGAGATTTTAATTCATGCTTAAATCATTTCTGGGGAATGAGATGTATTAGACTGAGTTCTGTGTTACATAAACAACTACCACCACTACCTGTTATTAACTCATGAAATGACAAACGGAATGGGAAAATGGAATGGAGTATTCTGAAAAAAGGCATAACTGCTGGAACCCAGGGCAGAAGTGCTAAACAGTGTAACATATTTCAGATCTCATGTGTAATTTTTAATAAATGAATATAAAGGGCACATGTTTGAGGAATGGTTTTGCTAGTGCAGGTACAGCTTAGGATAAGGAAGATTAAGATGGGAGCTTGAGTGGAAGATTTGCATCTCCCTATTTTTATGTCCAGCTGAAGTTCTTTTGCTGCAGAGTGCACACGATATTTGCCGTGCAGCAGGGAAACAAATGAGCTGCTGTGTCAACATTTGCTGTAGAATCATCACATCAGCATCTGAAACCGAAAAGTGTGTAGAGTTGCAGGGTATGTTCTGTAGAACAGTATGAAGATGGGTAAAAGAAATCTCCATTTTGTTCCTTCTGCTGGCATCACAAACACATGTACTTTGGAGTAAGTTTTATTGCATTTTACTGGGACTTGGCTTTGAGTAACCCTCCTTAGGCATGCACACAGGAGCAGTTCCAGTCATTCTAAAAATGCAGAGGTCCAAGAGAAATTAGTTTGCGTTAAACACCCAAAGCTATTCTGAGATTCCTCGTGCTTGGAAATGAGGCTTAGTGGGTGCCACTTCTTTTGCTGTGACAGGTTACAAAGGTGTACTAGAGGTCAGTTTAGGTGGCCACCATGGCTCCCAATGGGAGAATGTGCCTAAAACAGTAATAACATGATGTCTGGCACTTAAGTTACTCTTATTTTTGCCTTCTGTGCATAGCTATAAAGCAGGGAGCAGAAGCACAGGTCAGGGGAACATGGGAGATGTGCATGTGGTTCCCATCTGGCCACCTGGAGTTGCCTAAAGGGCCATGGCGATTCCCCCTGCTCCTGACCACTGGTCAGTTGCTAGTTTCCCTGACCTTTGTGAAGTTTTCTACCCTTCAAACAGGTTTAAGGTTGCCTCTCCGAAGACTTAGTCACTGGCTGCAAGAGTCCCAAGATGCAGTATCCTGGCATTTTTGGCCCACCCCTTTGCCTTGGGCTCCTCCCACTGTTGGAAGGTGGCCTGCCTTCTTTCAAAATACTCCATTCCACTTCCCCCTCCGTCACAGTTTTGTTTTTCTAGTTTTTCATTAATTGGATTTTCAAAAATCAAAGCAAAACAAACCCAAAAATAAAAATCAAAACCCTCTAAATTCAGGTTATCCTTAATTCAGCAAAAACTGATGTTTTGAGCTTATTGGAAGCCACAATGTTTATCTAAGTTGTCCAATTGTTGGAGGTGTACCACAGTTAACACCACTCTTAATCATCTGTTTTGCCACTGCCCAATGGCTGCTTCTGTTTGGGAAGAGGTAATACGATGGATAAACTTTGTGATGGACAGTTATTTAATATTTAAGGACATACATGTTCTTGTTGATTATCTGGCCATCTCTTATGATTTAATGTAAAGTGAACATAAGTGGATTCTTCATCCGCTTGGGACAGCTAAAAGGCTGATATTGCAACACCGGAAGAACAAACAGGCACCATTGATTACAGAAGGAGTTGGGGACTTGAAGCTTTCAATTTTTGAATGGGTGTTTTGTAGGCATAATTTACAAATGGATAAATTTATACATAACTTTTCCTAAAAATAGTAATATATTTTGTTATGCATAATATATATGGGTACATAGTATATATATATATATATATTCATTGTAATGGAGCCATTCAAGCCTGCGAAAGGAAGGGCTGTGGGACAGCCAGCCTGGCAGGACTCATTCACTTTCCCTGCCCTGTAAAATGATTGTCAGATGATGGAACCAAGAGGGTGAAGGGTTTGGTGATGTCCCCATCCTTTCCACTGGTCTCCACACAGAGATCTCATATGGGGGACTATGATGGAATGACTTCAGAAGACAGTATGTTCCAGAGGAGTGGTCATTTTAGGGCCAAACTAAGTATTTGTCCCATCACAGATTGCGCAGCTATGCATGGTGGTTTTCCTCATCCCTTTTCTTTCCATATTACTTTTTCTTTGTGTGTCATGTCTTTTTCGATTGCAATCCTGCAGGTAGGGACTGGCTTGTTCAACTTATTTTATGTAAGCTGCTCCAAGAGCGTTTTGACTAAGGAGCAGGAGAAAGATATCTCATATAAATGAATGCCTACGTAATACCCCTCAAATAAGTGTGAGTGGGTTTGATGCATGTTGGAACTATGGCGCTGTAGCAGGCAGATGTTACCAGTTCTTGCCACACCAGCTTTTGTCCCCAAATTCTACCAACATCTCATTCCCCACTAAGGGGGGCAGGACTCAAAACACCCCTCCACTGACTCCAAGCATAAGTAAAACATAGCTACATTATACAGACGGCATGCTTTGGCCTCATGCCTGTTCCAGCAACATAGTGAAGAGTATTATGCCATCATAAAGAGAAACAAATTATCATCTGTGCCAAGAATATGGGAAAGCTGATTTGAAACAATAGGACAGAATGGTATAGAAGCCCATGTTGGGTTGTAATCCTGTAGAAAAGGACGTATGTTTTATTTTTCTTTATTGATTACTCATGCAATGGCTGGCTGTTTGGGCACTTAATTAAAATTTATTTATTATTAATGGTATGTAGGGCTGCATGATTTCAATTGGTTGGGTGAGCAATACACACACATGGCTTGGGCTGACTAATCAGAAAGGTCAACTTTAATTGATAGTTCTGACCATTAGGGACACACATTTATTATTGCGGGTATTTTGTTTCTGGTGTGTTACTGTATTTATAAAGTGGAAGTTGGTGGGTTTTATTCATTGATGGCAAGTTCTTAAATTTTCTCCAAGATCTTGAAAATCAAAGCAAAAAACACCTGTAATTAGGATTTGGTAATTTGCAACTTTAGTCAATTAATTGGTTACAAGGCAGATAATTAATCAAATAAGCATTTTTTAATCTCTCAGCAGTCCTATTTGTAATCCATCCCTTGTCCCATAGTGGGTAACCTAAATGAAGAAGGCCACTGCTAAATGACTAAAATAAATTATTCTTACACAAGGATGGTAAAGAAAAAGCACCCCTGGAGGAGAGGTGATGGTCTCATTCATAGCACTTTATTCCTATGCTCATGAAGAGCAGCAAGTGCATGACAGCATGAGGACAGCCTGGCTTGGAGCCGAAGGAAGAGCATGACGCTTTGGTCCCACTGAAATTGATGGAACTTGTCTATGACTAACTTGTCCTCTCAGTTTCAGTAAGATAATAGCATGACTAACATCCTCTGGACCCAACCCGATGCGAATGGGGCTACAGATGGCGGCAGCTAACAGCAAGTTGCACAACCCCATGACAGCCATGGAAATAGCTTGCATACTCCTGACTCCTGAGAGTCACAAACAAACAGAAAACTGTATCCCATCCATGCAAGCCAACCGTAGATCACTCAATGGATGTTGATTCCTTAGATCCCTGCGACCCAGCTCTACATTGCTGCTGTTTTCCGAAAATGCCAAGGGTAGCTTGACAAGTCACTTTTATGAGGACCCTTGAGACTCAGATAACAGAGAAGCAAACAGAGAAATGGAAGCCAGAACAAAAACAAAAAAACCTTAATTGACACTTTTTAAAAAGTGCAGGGGGAAAAGTTCCCATCCTCTGCGCCAATCTCTTGAAGAAAGAGTTGTTTTGCAGGTCTCTTGAGGAAATGTGCCGAAGGCAAGGTTTAAAATGAATCCCTTTTTTCATAAAGGCTTGATCCCACTGGGGTGTTTTCCGACTGAAAGCAGAAGAGGCAAAAGTTTGCTGAGTGAACAGTCTTGGTAAGCCCAGATCTAATACTGGCAACTCAAATCTCCAACTGCCCCATTAGCTAAGTAGCTCTATTGGAGCATTAGCGAGATGAAGAACTTCTTCCATCAGTTTGAGGTGGTGATCTGGAGCCAAGACTGTCAAAAGGCTCCCCTCTAAGCATTTGAAACGATTGCTCAGGTCGTTGCTTATTTCAGCAAATTCTCCTTGGAAGAGTGGGGGAACAAGATCACTGGGAAAAGAGGAAGAGAGCTCATGTCATTAGCCCTTTGCAGGAGGAGGAAGCTTATCTTAAAACTTTGCCTGAGGTTAGATATACACAGACCTTTCTCCCCTTGACAGGAGATGTCTCTTATCAATCTTTTTTTTTTTTTTTGGCCTCATTTTGGGTCAACTTTTCCTCATCCACTGAGTTCCATTTGAACACACAGGGTTTATTATTTAGTGTTTAAAAATTGTCTTTGCTCTTTCATGGTGTCCGTGGAGGAGAAGCAACTGTGCTTGCCAGGTCATATTTTCATGCACCAACAAGCTTTCTAGATGGCTATTATTTTCTTTCCTCTGAACACATTTTCCAAATTACAGCTGTTACAATTCCTCCTCACATTAATAGAGACAGCATATGAGGCCTGCCCTGTTTCTCTGTCAGCGAATTACAAGCAAAATAAGGCAAGCACAGGGAACAAAATACCCAGATCTTGAAGCAGAAACACAAGTCCGGTGATCCTCTCCATGCAATCCCCAAGTAGATCTAGGGTCAAGGAATTGCTCTCAAGATTTACACACACCTAATAAGCAGCAGGATCCCGTTTGACAAACTCCATGACAGCAAGAGTTCCAAGTTCCTCTCTTCCTCCACAGATTCTTCTGATGTTTGCCAAAAAGAAAACTCTCTCTCTTTTGTTTAGAAAAATGATCCAGACTTGTTTGGCTGGCTGGTAACAGGTCAGTGTTTTCCTTATCCAAAGTACAGGACTAATGAAAAGGGCTGCTTTCATTTCAGGCGGTGGAGAAGCACATTTGCCAAGAGATTCAGCCACAAGCACCTTCTCCTTCAACACTTATCCCATCTCCAAGCAGTATCCACTTAGCTATTAAAGGGGTTCCTGTGACCAATTTGCTGTTACATTAGCAGAAATAAATCCTAGTAAAATGGCAGCAAGATTGCTAGGATTCTCCTCGGCCCAGTATATGATCAGGGAACCACAGAAGTTGCATCATTGTTGAAACTATGCAAGTATGAGCATCATCAGGAAAAAGGGACCACTTGTAAGGAGCTTTGAGGTTTCCAGAGAAGCAATAGTAAACCTGACTTTTAATCAAGGAAGAAGTAGCAAATGGAAAGTTAAGAGATTTTTGTGTGTGGCCACTAAACATTTATTATCATTATTAATTTTCTTAGGCGCATAGTCAGGGAGAGAGATTGGGCTTCTAAACCAAACCTGTTGCCTCACATAAAAATGCCACAGAATATTTTTGTCTCTCATCAAAACAACCCCCACACATAAAATCATCCCAATATGCAGCATGCTTCCACAAGCGGATGCTTTCCAGAGTTTTTAGACTTCCCCAGCCAGCATATTTCATTGTTCATGACAATATATATCTAGTTGGTTCTGGTTATACATTTCCTGAAGGTGTGATTACTTATAACCTCTATGGTCTCTTACTCATAAAGCGATCACATCTCACATTGGCAATACTTGCCTCATTAACGGCTTCGTCAGTGGCATAGTAAACAGCCGACGTGATCCACATGGATAGGAGTCTACCGATAACCAAAGTGGTGTGGCAACAACTGCCGTGTTTCACGTAACAGAGAAGATGGCACCAAGAACATGGCTAATAGCTGTTATCTTCTGAACTAGCATGGCCTCTGGCTTGCTCGGGGCAATCAAGAACACACTTGGCATACTAATTAGCCAGATCTGCAGCTCTTCTCAAAAAATAGGGACACACACTAGTCTGAGTGAAGAAGCATCTGGAATCCGAAATCTAATTATGATTACAGATTATATTGGGTTACCAGCTGGGAACAGAGAACTGGTCTGCTTGATCCAGGAACACAAAAGCTGGCTAAGAAACTGATTGTACTCTGTAGTTGTATTATTAACAAAGCCTGACACAGAGAAGGTAGCTTTCAAATTATTAGAGTTATTATTAATAATAGCAGTTCAGTGCATTATGGGACAAAGTAGTGCATCAGGCAGGATATATTTGATCATGTGTCAGACAGCTTTCCAAGACTACCCGATGCCTCTCTGTTTAGGCATAAGTCTTACTGAATTTATGAGATTTATTCTGAGGTGAGTGTGTATAGGATTGCATCTGTAGATCTTTTTTAAAAACCCTCTTCCTAACTTAAATTGAAAGTATTCCATTTTAGCATTGAAAATTATATGACATTGCCTTCTCCTCTTCCATCTGCTAACACACTGGGAACAGATTTTAAAAGCAGCCCTTATATAACTGATTTTGGTAAAGCACAGAATCAGTTCAAGTAAAAAAATGGTAGCTAAAGAACCCCTTGGCTATCTTCTAGCCTTCAAGGTTCCTAACTTTTGGAATCACTCCTATGAATGCTTAGACAGCAAAAGGGCCTTCCCAGCATGTCCCAGTCACTGTACTTCACTCTTATCTCAAATTTTGAATGATCTTGCATGAGATTCAGTAGGTGAAATGTTTTCATTTATCCCAAGATAGGTGGCACTTATAAAAAAGCAATCAACAGCAAGTGCCAAATATCTTAAATGATAAGAGGCCTTGAGCAGGTTGACCAACTTTTAGAAAAATGCAGACAATGCCCCTATCTAGACAGAATTATCCTAATTTCAGTAAAGTGTGCTCCAGTAATCTCCAATTAGATTACTGCAGTGATCTCCACATGGAACCATCCTTGAAGGCCGCTTAAACACTGCAACTTGTGCAAATCATGGCAGTCAGATAATTGGGAACAAAACATATAGAACCAGTTTTAGTTCCTTCATTGACTGCCTGTATGCTTCCATGCCTGGTGCAAGGTGCTGGTTTTAACCTATAAAGACTTATACTTAGAGACCAGAATACCTGGCTGGCATCACACCTCTCCACTATTAACAATTTTGCAGCCTTCCTCCAAGTTTTTCCTTCAAGTTAGGCTTTAAAGGTAACAAAAAGTGTGTCAGTCTTCTCAGTGGTGGCCCCCTGATGAGGCTTTCCTGGTGCCATCCTTTTATTTGCCCTCTTCTACAGGGTATTTGATGGCATCTAAGGCTATTTAATGGAATAATGGGACACCTACATCGGCTGTTTTTAATACATCTACTTTGTATTTTTACACACACACACACACACACACACACACACTGTTAGCTGTTAAGTTTTTCTTTTTCAGATTTTAATGCTGGGAAAAATTATGGTGTGTTATGGTATTACACTCTTGTTTTCATGAACTGTTGTAAGCTGTCTAGGGCAGTAACAGGGCAGGATAGTAATAAAAAGAATTATCACAGCATAATAACTCAGCAGTATAGAAATGAAATAAATGAATAAAAAAAGTTGCACATATGTCTAATTCTCAGGCCAAGCTAAGAACTCTCAGTGATGCCACTGGACAAAACAGTAGCAGACAGCCACCAGCAGTGCAATGTTCGACATGTCTACTCAGAAGTAAATCCAATTGAGCTCTGTGGGACTTACTCCAGTCTGGACAAGTGTACAATTACAATCTAGGTAGTATAAACAGCCTCTCCTTCCAGGAGTGGAAGAAAACACATAATTCTTCTTCTGTGTGAGTGTGTTGCTTTAGTTATGTGTCAGGCCTCTCAATGTTCTTGCGGGGGGGGGGGTGGCACAAGATTATCTAGAGCCCCAGTTCCAAAATCCTGCCAAGGCCTTGAGACTGTGAAGGCCAAGCATCCCCCCTTCTTTGCAGCTGGCACGGAAAGAGCCGCATTGGCTCACTGCCCCAAATGAGAAAAAAGAGCACATGGCGGGGAGGGCAGGGAATGAAGGAGGCTGATGCTGAATGCTCACATCCATTGCAGTGGTGCCCAAGCGTCCTTCCCCACCCCTCCTCTGCACTTTTGGAGCACCAAGTTCGGCGGCATTGAGGGCACAGGCACCCTTAGGATCGCACCCTTAATTGATAAGGCCATTTTAGGCTGTATCCACATTTCTGGCGTAAGAGTGGAGAGGGGCTCAATGGATACCATTGCTGCCTTGATATAATTTCATTCTTTTACTTCAAACAATAGCTTTGACACCTTGTCATATTCCAGTATCATATTTTGAAGCTTTAACATCTTTTAAATGAAACATGATTATGTGTTCTGTCTTTAAGTTAAGCCTTTTCGGTTTTTTGATGGGGGGCGGGGTTGGAGGGTTGTGCTTATGGTCAGTACCTGTAATTCTGTTGTTGGTGCTTCCACAGGAACAGCTCATAGGAGTACCATTCCAGAGACATCGTGCAGCTATGCAGTCTTGTTTTCCTTAACAGATTTTGTTCATGTAGTGAGAAAAAGGGAAGAAGATGGGGGCGGGGGGAGGTTACAAATGGTAGCAGGGGCAAGCAGAAGGTAGATCTCTGAATAATTTGCAAGGATTTCTGCCTCCCATTTATTTGATAATTTCAACAGCAAAATGACCTTCCCTAAGGTATACTGCTGAAGTGAAGAAAGCTCAGGAAATGTATTTCTGTGAGCTCCATTGAGTAGTGACAATCAAAACAAGCTCCTGGACTCAGAATTTTGTAAATCTTAAAGTAGGTTGTTAGTATTAGGACCATGCTGCTATATCTTAGAGCTCTATTTTTTTATTTTTTTAAAGTTAAGTTCACAAGCCTGAAGTCTGCCCTTCCTTGTCTGGACCTTCTGAAAAGTCCTGTGAATGATGCAGGGCAATAAAAGTCTTTTCTGGAAGTATCCAATATGCAAAGTCGGCCTTTGTTGTCCTGGTATTACCATGTCAAGTATTCACAACTTAACGTTGAGTGAGAACGGCATGGGTGCTGCAATTTCTCTGACATATTATTTATTTATTTAACTTCTATCCTGTTTAACACTAATTGGAATCAACCCGGTACCAGGGCCGTCTTAACAGCATTATGGGCCCCAGGCAAGCAGTGTACTGGGGCCCCTACGACAACTACAGCTACTGTTAATTTTGGAAGTTTTCCAATTTTCCAAGGGTTAACATACACAGATTAGTATGGGGCCCACGGGCAAGTACCCATCAGGCCCATGCATTAAGATGGCCCTGCCCGGTACATTCTTCATTATGGTGGTGTTTGTAAGAACATACTCAGAAGATATATAACTTGGGTAATATTTCTACTGCAGGTAGAAAACAAAGGCCAGATTTCCTTTATACTAACCAAAAGAAGGATAAAGAAGAGGCATGTATGTTACCGTGACCCCTCGTCAGTACAGATCTGGGAAATATCTTACTCACAAGGAAGCATTAGGCACAAGGAAAGTTTGATGGCGGAGCAGAATTTGTGGTAACATTTCCCCTTGAATAAGGCAACTGCTCGTTGAATTCAAGCCATTCTTTGAGTTGTTGTAATCAGTATTTCCGGCTCCAGTACATCTTCTAATGAGGGTCAAGTGTAACTCTGCTAGCGAGAAGAAAAGAGGCTTGCATCATTCTTTGGCCGCTGTTTTATCCCATAGCTTTCTATTTGTTCTTCGTGGGTTATTTTTCAGCAGCAGGCAAGGCAATGCACAATCAATACAGCTAAGCATCATATTAGAAACTCAAGGTTCTTAATAAAAAGAAGCCAGTCCGCCAGAACAGAACACCAACAGGCTCCAAGGCCTTCTATTCTCCAACATCAGAGGAAGACTCAGTCCTGTGGGGAGAAATGTGCTGTAGAGGTAAAAGCAGCACAGCACTGAACGTGCCATTTCCACAGACCCTTGCGCCTTTCCCCAAAGTTTCAAATGTGATTTTTGATTTTGATTTATTTGCCTTTTCATGGTCCCTAGACAATGACGGCTGGTTCTGCATTGGAGTGCTTTCAGCCTGTGCCTGAGACAAATGCCAGCCACAGTTCCACGTCTTCAGCGTGCATCCCTTCTTCTCAAGTTGCATCCACATTTTGCAAAGGTTTTTGCCTTAGCCCCAAGTGCTAAGAAATCAAAGGAACTGAAAGGTGTTTCAAGCTGCCTGTAGTCACCTTCGCGAACTGCAACAAAACATTGGGATGTTGCGTACGGTCAGGCTATGTTCAGCAGTGTTGGGATTTCACCCACAGGGTCTGCCCTAGCACTGAATGCGAGAGATGTGACTTGTGGGTGGTAAATTCTCAGGAAGGAATCCGTGTAGCATTTAAAGAACAGACACAGCAGGCTTGTAGGCCAGACTGTGAACCCAGCTCACACCTGCCATCACAACTTCTATTATAAATGCGACATTGCTACAGAGCAAACATTGGAACAGCCCCCATTTTGCTCTTCCTCCTGTATGTTCAGCAGCGTAACACCTGAACACTACACGGGTTACATACATGCATTATTCAGCCTCCATCTTCTGCTTCTGCTTCTTTTGTATCCAGACTCAGTGATTTCATTGCACTTTCCCCTTAAATAAAACCTAGTCTCCAAACTTCCCCTCCTCTCTCTAGAGAATTGCTGCGGTAGGCCTGCATTAAGAACCCTGCTAATAAACCATTTAAAGTTGCAACCCTTAAAAAAACTTACTGGGTGTGGCTCTAGTGAACCCAACAGGCACTGCTTTCCAGTAAACATGCAACTGCCATTTATCTGCATCTGTTTGAGCCTCGAGTTCATAGTCAACGAACAATCCCCCCACCATGTTTGTTTGTTGGCTATTGTAACTGTTAAAACAGAAAATGTACTAGCCTGTAGCTGGATGTTTTCATCTAGAAGCTGCATAATCCTAGAAGCTTGCAAAACTAACTGTGCGCATGTATGTGTTTAAATTCAAACCTGTTCCAAAATTGCCACTTCGTTTAGAAAGGTAAACTGCTCATATGAAGCTTTAGTATACCGGAATACTACAATTATATAAGGGAGAGTAGCACATGGCTTTGCTTTCACAAAAAATACCCAATTTCCACTGCTCCAAAGTCCCTCATAAAGTTGCTTTTTAAAAAGCATAAATGAAATATAGTTTTCACTATTTCTAAAGCAGCCCTAAACCACTATGAATGAGAAGTGCACAATATATAATAAAAGCTTGTTCTAAAAGAGTTCTTAGTCTTCAACCATAAAAAAGGATTCTTCCTTTCTGGATAACAATGGTCAATTATAAGAGAAAGACTGTTAAGTGATCACTGGATATTTATCTTTTATGTGCATTTTATTTGAACTTTAAGCATTTCATAATGGAAGGATGATATGCTGTTTAATATACTGATGTGGGGGTCACTGAGTGTAGTCAAATCTTTACTGAATTATTCTTTATTTTAGAAAATTCTGAAATATTCCTCCTTCCCAAAAACTTCCCATTTGATCAATTTGGTTTAAGTTGCTACTTGGTCACATAATTGTTAGCCCAGGATCACTATTGCACATTGCATCTTTTTAATAGGTGATGCATTTACAGGAAGCCATGCTAATTCCAAAGGCAGAAGTCAGCCACTTCTGGCCATGGGAACTTTGGGGAACGTTCTACTGATCATAGAACATGTCTAGTAGAGAGAACATACATATCCTCTCTACTGATCAGCTTCTCCTAATTTTATAGAACTATTCTGACCTTCCTTTCTGCTGCAGCTTTGCCAGTCAGAACCTGAGCATCTTTCAAAACTCTTATAAAACTGCTCCCCAGAGCCAGGGTTAATCTGATAGATCCTAGAGAGACTGAGCTGATTAGCATTCAGCATTTAACATTTTATCAACCTCGATATGTTTCCTAAGAGATAGGGCAACATAACAAATAAGCTCTCTTACCTCAGGCATAACTCAAGATGGCCTTAGACAAGCCACTCAGCACACACACAGAAACCTACAATATACAGAACATATTACTGGGCGGCCTTACCAGATTGTTAGCCATACTAATGTAATGCATTTCAAGCATTCTGAACACTCCAAACCCATTATGGACATGCTCTATATCCACATTATTAATGTGCCTTTAATTCAGTCAAAACTGAATGGCAGTGGGGCAATGTATTCCCTCCAGGTTTCAGCCTGAACTTTTAGGGAGCTATTTGTAGTGCTGAATCTATGGTGGGGGTTCAGTTATGAGGATAGCTCTTTTACACTTCAGAGCCCCACCCATAGTTGCTTTAATTTTATGTGTTAGGAGCATCTGCACATAGAAATGCACTATCATGCAATGTGGGTCATTTTACAGAGGGGAGTTATGATTCATTTGGAAGCGGATCAAGGATTTCTTACTACATGCGCCAAAGCAATGGTTGGGGCAGAATGAGGAAGGACAGCACTTCCCAACCTGAAGTTCTCCAGATGCATTGCCTCACAGCTCCCTTAATGCTTTCGACCATGGTATCCTTCTGGATAGACTTGCGGGATTGGGGGTTGGAGGCACTGCTTTGCAGTGGTTCCGCTCCTATCTCGACGGTCGATTCCAGAAGGTAGTGCTGGGGGACCATGTCTCTACGTCATGGCAGCTATGCCATGGGGTACCACAGGGCTCCATTCTATCCCCTCTGCTATTTAACATCTATATGAAACCGCTGGGAGAGGTCATCAGGAGGTGTGGGCTGCGGAATCATCAATACGCTGATGATACCCAGCTTTACCTCTCATTCTCCACTAACCCAGATGAGGCAGTGGCTGTGCTGAACCGGTGCTTGGCCGAGGTAAGGGAATGGATGAGGGCCAATAAACTGAAACTCAACCCAGACAAGACGGAGGTCCTGTTGGTTGGCGGATCGGGTTTCGGAGAGGGTGGATTTGACCTGGTCCTGAATGGTGCAACACTCCCTCTCAGGGATAAGGTCCGCAGCTTAGGAGTACTCCTCGACCCGGAGCTTTCTTTGGAAGCTCAGGTGACAGCGGTAGCGAGGAACGCCTTCCTTCAGCTTCGGCTGATTAATCAGCTGCGCCCCTACCTGGAATACGACTGCCTGGCGACGGTGACACACGCGCTGGTGACTTCCCGCCTAGACTTCTGTAACGCGCTTTACGTGGGGCTTCCCCTGAAGACAGTCCGAACACTTCAATTGGTGCAAAATAGAGCTGCCAGGTTGCTGACGGGGACGGGGCGTTATGCTCACATGACTCCAGTCCTCCGTCAGCTTCACTGGCTTCCCATTGAAGCCCGGGCCCAATTCAAGGTGTTGATTATGACCTACAAAGCCCTAAACGGCTTGGGTCCTGGCTACCTGAACGAGCGCTTACGTCCGTATATGCCCGACCGCCCTTTGAGATCTGCGGGAGAGTCCCTTCTCCGGGAACCCTCCATGAAAGAAATTAGGAGAGTAAGTACCCGGAGGAGGGCTTTCTCTGCGGTGGCGCCCAACCTATGGAATTCACTCCCCAAAGAGGTCCGCCTGGCACCGTCGTTACTGGTTTTTCGGCGCCAGGTAAAGACCTTTTTATTTAAACATCATTTCAATTGTTAAAACATATGACCTGGCCTGGGCAACTTCTTCTTCCTTCTCTTTCTCCTCCTATATTTTTATTTTATACTGATAATTTTAATTTTGTATTTGTAAATCAATGTATTTTTTGTATTGTTATATTTAATGGTAATTTATTATGTACTATTGTATTTCAATGTATTGTATCATGTTGTAAGCCGCCCCGAGGTTTCGGCAAGGGGCGGCATAGAAATGCTATAATAATAATAATAATAATAATAATAATAATAATAATGCTTTCTGAATGTTACAGGAGCTGTAGTTCACCACAACCCGAGGGCAACAGGTCAAGGGAGGCTTCAGTAGAGTGATGTCCTAACATGGATGGGCTCTCCACTAGCATGGAGACAGATGGTGATGGAGAAAGGGACCAACCTTTGAACCTGCTAGTAGGCATCCTGTTCCAAGGGCTCTTAGAAAGATTACAGGATGGGAAAGAATGGACAGAGAAGGAGCTGAGCCAGAATGAATACTGAGGGGCCATTTCTGCTGGGTAGTTCAAACATCATTGTTCTTGGATTATTTTAAGGATATTTTAAATACTGATTTGTTTTGTTGGAGGGGGTCATTTTGTGAGGTGTTGGGCAATGTGTGTATGTTTATGTCATGATTCTTTGAAAAGGGACATGAGGTGGCAACAACAGCCAGGAGAAGCAATAACTACTGTTCTCCAAGATCTAATCATTGTGTCCATCATTAAGGGCCATCTTTCTGTTTATTGCTAGGAATAATTCAGTCCTCTTCAGAAAATTCCTGTCATATGCTTCCACTTAACTAAACAGGCCCAAGACTCATTCTGTTTGCCAAGATACCACTGATGCTGGGTTATTTTATTTCTTCATGATATTCACATTTCATCCTCCCTCCACTTAGAGCAGCACTGTAGCTTCACAACAATCCTGTGTGAAAGCAAGAGATTTTAACTTAGGATTTTCCCTTCCAAAGCCTAGCCCAGCTTTCTAGGCATTGTTCCAAACTAGCCAACTATCTTTATGAATTATCTCTTACAGTAAAGCAGCTTTCCCCAAGCTGCTATCCTTCAGACATTTGGGTTTCTTCCCATTAGTTCCAGCAAGCATGGCCAGTGGTCAGGAATGCTAGGAGTTGTTGTTTCAAACAGCGATTCCCAACCTTTTTGGTACCAGTGACTGGTTTTGTGGACGACCATTTTTCCTAGGACCCGGGAGGTTGGGGTTGGGATGATTCAAGCACATTACAGTGGTGCCTCATACTTCAAATTTAATTCGTTTCAGGAGGCTGTTTGACCTCTGAATTGTTCAAAGTCCAAATCAATTTTTCCCATTAAAAATAATGGAAAGTGAATTAATCCATTCCCAGACCCTAAACAATACCCATTTCAATAAATTTAAACAGCAAATACAGCCTCCTGAAATGAATTAAGTTTGAGGTTAAATATGAGGTGTGATCAAAAAATATGGTGAATGTTTAAATAAAAAATTATTACAGTAAAAGACACTGCAATCAGTCCTCCTCAAAATGTTTCCCCTCGCTCCGAACACGTTTACCCCATTGTTCTTGAATGTCTTCAGTTGCACTGCTGTGGCTACCTCAATGTCCTGAATCCATTCAGGGCAAAGGATTCAAGACAAGACAAATCGATTCAGGACATTGAGGCAATGTGTCTTTTATTGTAATGTTTTTTTTTCCTAATTGGGCACACAACCGATGAAATTCTCACTGAGACTGCATTTTTTTTTCACTTTGCTCACAGATCCAACTTAGAAGCATTGTTTGAACTGTGGAGCAATCTTACCTGGATCATTTGAATTTAGAGACCTGCTTTGCTGCTCGGTTCCTAACAGGCCACAGACCAGTACTGGTCCATGGCCCAGAGGCTGGGGACCTCTGGCTTAAAACATCCGGACAGCACCAGGTTGAAGGAGGTTACAAGAAAAGGATATGGTTAGAATGTGTATGCTGGATCTATCTAAGGTTCAAACATTTCATCCAAATTCATACCCTCTACTATCTAAAGGCTTGCATGAGCCTGACCTACAACCCTTTGAATCAGTGCAAATCCCGAAATTATGAATCGCAACCACATATTAGCTTACACAAATGTATTATGAAAGAACTAGGCAAAACTACTTCTGGGAAAGACCTGCTGCATGTTATCTATTTGGGAAGGGCATTAAGCAGCCTCCCGTAGCAGAGACTCCTCTGGAGTGGCACCAACCCTTTGGCAGAACAAATCCCTAAGCAACCCTACTTCATAGAATTGTTCTGGAAATTGCACCCAAAGCAGAATTCAGAATTAGATCACTGAGTGAGCCAGCCTACTGCAAGCATGTTACAGTTTTACCCAAAGATTTGCAATGGCTGCCAATATATTACTGAGCAAATCTTCATATGTCAATATGTTATTGACATATAAAGCCTTAAACAACTTGGGAACACGCTACCCAAGAGAGCAAACTTGCTGTCTATAGCCTTCAGGGATAATCAGGAATAGATTATTATTATTTTTAAGTTCAAGTCTTCACAAGTAAACAGACATTAAGAAAGTTCAATAGACATTTGTGCAGACATCAACCCTTTCAGCATTTAAAAGAAAGCACTCTGCAGAATAAAAAGGGATTAGGTACTCTATTAAAAAGGAGGGGGAATGAATTGAACAAGAGACATAATGCAGGAAATACACAGACAGGAATCAGTTTAACATCAACAAAACAGAGATAGCCTGGGAAAATAATAAAAGATCAAGGGGAAAATATTCAGAACATCACTTGATTGAAAACAGGTTCCATGAATATCTAGAGAAGAAGATCAAGTCTCATCCATAGAATTTTTTCAAGATTAACAGAAAATAATTCCACCCATTATATTGTGGCACTAGCAGCAGAAAATTCAGACAGCACCTTCATCACTCATGTTATTTCTTAACATCGGTACAGTGTCCCTGCATCGTGTGGAAACAAACTTTGCAAATCACAGCTAATTAGTAGAAATCAGTATTGATTAATAGGATAGACTAAATGAGGTCTAATGAAAGAGGCAGCAACATGGGCTAGTTGGAGAACAGCTAGCTAAAGAAACTATAGGAAAGGCTAAAAGTGAAGGGGTCATGTAAGGGGATATTTTGTGCTTAGTTATGCAGACATCAGGGGGAAAAAATTAAGATAATCATGAGATGAAGACTGACTGAATGTTAAATCAACTTCCCTATTTTATGAGAACTTCTTTTTATGCTCGCAAACAACCTTGGTATGTCCCCAAACTTTGCTGTGCGTTCTTAACTATAAAATGCCCAATGTAAAATATGGGAGGGCAGAACCATCCTGTTGGCAAACCCACACAGGATCTCTCCCACAGGGCTGTGGCCATAAAGGACTGATGGTCTGAGGCTCAACGGTTCTGCGGGAGGGGGGATCTGTTTATATGGAACAGCTTCCATTCAGTTCATTGGGCCTACTTTACTTCTCCTCAGTGTACAAAACCTTTGGGGGCAATGGGCACCTTTGGTTGCTCTTACAAAATGGCTCTCACCGCACCCAGCAATGGTCACAAAACACTCATTTCCCAGAAGGCAAACCAGTGAGACACAAAGTACTGCAATTTGTCCAAGAATCTGATTGTAAGACAGAAATGAAATCTGTTTTCCAAAACTCACAAACCACCTTTTGGAACCCAAATAAATAAAGGCACTTGAAGGTAGTACTTTCCTATTATTTCCATTGCTTAAAAATAATATTTGGACACAATTCTTAAGAAATCATTTAAAAAACAGGAGAGGCAGGGAGCTTGTGGCACCACAATGGAGACAGCAGCCAGGGCCACCTTCGTGCACATCTATTTATTATTTATTTTATTTCAGGCTTTTATAGACCATCCATCTACTGGTGTCTTGGGATTGATTACAACAAAGCAAAGGGTATCTTCACTGCAGCCAGGGCATTTGGCTTCATCTCTTTCGATAAAAACAACACACTAACGTAATTAAAGGCATTTGACTGCCCAGACAGACTCTACCAATCTCTGTACCAATGGCAGGAAGGAAATCTCAGGGCCTGATTTGGTGTTAAGTGAAACCCATCCTCTGCTAAAAGCCTGTGGAGCAAATAGGAACCTGGTTTGCAATTTCTTAATACACTGACAAACAGCCAGAAGATCGTTCTCTTCCTAAGCACATTTTGTTCCAGTTTGTGCCATCATTCGTCATAACTACTGGCAATGATGTGAAATAACAAGTGCTGCTATCCAGAAAAGTTTCCAGGTCATGGGAGTCAAAATTCGTAATGTCAAAATGTCCTATTCATCTGACACTGCTGGCATCTCTGTCTCCACAGCACACATGGTCCAAGAAATGTTTGGATCTGAGGCAGATAATGCACACGGCATCCGTAACCCACTCCTCCACATTTGTAAAAATAGATGCTTGATCGTTAATGCTTTGAGGTCTACTTAGGACACACTTTGGATGTTGCTGCTCTTTTTCTGAGGAACATAACAAGATCGGTGACACTGTGATCAATGTAATATATTTTCTGCAATCAACAACATAACATGGTCCTACAGGAGACTGAAGTGTGGAACAAACATTAGTTAAGAATGTATACCTCTTAGTACAAGTGATCTGAAAATGGTTGCTGCCCTAGATTACAGTTCTCTGGTGGTATTTCCCTCAGCAGCCCAACCATGAAACACTTTAATTCTTACTATCAGTATATTTCCTATTTTGAAGAAAACGTGACTCACCATATCTAATAGGTTTACTTATCACACTACCTCTCAGTGTAGTTTCAGTGTCAAGAAGCATCATAAAGATGTAAGAGCCGCATTGGGCTTTGCAGGTCCTCTCATCCAACCTCTTGCTTGATGGAGAGAATCCAGAGCTAGGCAGCTCCAGAAGATGGCTGTCCTAGTGTCTGCTTGAAGACCTCAAGGGAAGGAGAGTCCACCGTGCCTCTTACTCTCAAGACATCTCAGCTAATGCCCCAAAGGATTCTATCCACATGTAACTTTAGCCAGTTGGATCTAGTCCTGTTCTGTGAGGTAATGAAAACAAATATTTGCCCTTTTCTGTGTGAGAGCCCTACAGGTATTTGAAGAGTATTGTTCTCTGGGATAAACATATCCAATTCCATTGACATTTTCCCCATACAACTTGTTCTCTCTTGGTTGTCGACATTCAAAATCCTAAACAACTTGGGGCCAGGATACCTCGCTGACTACCTTCCCCTGTAAACACCAAATCTACCCCTGAGATCTTCTGAGGAGGTCCTATTAGTCATCCCACAGCCAATAGTGGCTGTGTTCACATAATACAACAGGAAAACCTACATGGTTACCATGGTACATGGTTTATCTACCTTACAGATGATCAAGTACTTTTTACATTATTGTGGTATTCATCCTCCGCATTCAGTTCCCCTGATGTTGGCATGTATCCCATCATCCACTGTGCCTGAAATTCAATCTCAAGGTGCATCACCACCTGCCTATGCCACCTGACTTTTCTTCATTTCTAGGATGGCTGAGGTGGCTCCTGATGTTGTAGCATTTGCCTACCAAGTTCATGGAAACCTTGATTCTGGGTTCAAGCAACATGACAAGCCAGGGTGGTACAGAGAACCCATAGAACAAGCAAACTGTTTTTTTTTTTTTTTTATTGTGGCTTTTAAAGACCAAACCTACAACTGTGAAACTGCACAACTGGGTTCAGACAACAGTACAAAGGTAAAATATCACCATGGCTTGTTGTGTTGTCTAAACCCAGCTGGTGTGTCATCGGCTAATATTGTGAAAGCAGGCTTTCTCAGTAATGGCACTCACCTTCTGAAATGCTTTTGCATGTACAGTTCGAGAGGCAGAAAGTGCGGCAAAATGCCTCTTGAAACACATTTGTTCTCTCAGGCCTGACTTGCCATTAATCACGGCACCACTCTGTTTTATTGCTTTGCTTGAAACAATTTAAACATGTTTATTGTTTTATACTGTTTTGATACTTTTAAAAATATTGTATGTGTTTCTGTGTAAGTTGCTTGGAAATCTTGGGATGTTGAGAGGTATAGAAGCCACTTAAACAAACAAACAAGCAAGCAAGCAAAGGTCTTTCTGTGTTGACATGTTTACTTGCCCTGTTTTAAGTCTTCTAACTAATCTCTTTCTCTAGCTTGTGGCTATATAAGTGTTTTCACTTATTTCATACATTACTAGTTCAAATGCTTAGTAATGCTCTGCAAACTTCTCCTTTTGCACCTCTAAATAGCTCCATCATCTCGCTGAACCAGCTATGAACTTGGGCTCAAACATGCGTAGGCTCTGTTGCACATTCTATTTTGAAGGATGGCGTCTCCTGCGTGTGAAGAAGTTACCCATTATGCACAGGTCTTGGGACTGATTGTCAAAATCACATTTTCCCATAGACAAGTGGATGGCCAATATTTATTATTCTAGTATGAAAAGGAGCAGAGTACACAAGCACAAGGCCTCTGCCCCATTTGGGCTCTTGCACACTTGGCTGAATGTTGGTGTAGTTCTTTTGAATACTTGCTAGCACTTTGATTAAAAGCAGATGCAACAGGCAAAATTTCCTGCAGTGGTGCAACACCCACATCTGTAGCTCTAGAACCTAAGGGCACAACTGCTAGTGCATCTTACACCCATTTAGCACAGGTACTGCTATTAGTTGCTGAAATGCTACTTCATGGATTGACGTATCAGTAAAACTAAGCCAGGTGCTCTTGTGCTATTAACTGTCTTAGGCTGCAATCTTCTAGTCCATTGTCCCATTGAACTCAGTGAAGCTTACTTCTGAATAGCTCACATAGGATTGCACTGTTGACAGGAGTGTGATTACTGTCACTCTGCTTCAAATGAGTTTTGCTTGGTAAGTGAACATTGCCAGATGTCAGCCTTGGTTTTAGCATTTCAGTATGGATCTCCATTAGTGGCATCAACCCTCCTTTAGTAAGACGTGATTGTCCAGATGTCCCTAAATTAACTCATCATAGCAAGGAAATCTTATGTGCTTGTGACTGCAGCATAGCTGTCAAGGATATTGGGGAGACCCTACATGGTGGTAGAATGTAATACCATCTTGAAACTGGAAATATTTGGCTCTTACCTGCTTTTGGTTTCTTAAGAAACTCTTATTTTGCTGGGCAAAATATTTCCAGATATTGTGGCCTATACCTCTCACTATCCTTCAATATCTGCAGTTGTGGTCTTCTGGATGTTGTAGCCTACAATTTGTTCCTGGTCTACACCAAGGGAAACTATCTGTAAATTTATGAACATGAAGGCAATTAGATCAATGGCTACAAGAAAGAGGACCTTGTCAGTAATGGTACTCTATTTAGGGAATGTTCTTGCTAAAAAGGCTCACCTGGTGATTCTATTTTGGCACTAGGCAAAAATCTTTATTTTCTCCCAGGTATTTAATCGACTGAGTTTTTAAATTTTATGGCTGTTATGACCTGTGCAGTTTGGTATGTTCTGCTGTATTTCATTGCATTATTTTGACCATGTGCAATCCACCCAGAGAACATTTGTTTTTGGATGGAAAGAAACTACAAGAATAAATTACCTTCTATAACATCCCTCATCATTGACTATTCTTGCTATAACTGATGGGAGTTGCAGTCCAGTAACATCTGGATGACTTCTTGCAGACCACCCCTGGCTTAAACCCTCAAAGACCTTCCTTTAGAGACCATATTTCTGGGTCCACAAAGTAGGCATCAGTAATTACAAATAACTTTCTCCAGGAAGTCCTCTATTATGTAGCTTTCTTACTTTCAATCTTGAATGTTGTTACAAGAGTGGGAAGGGAAGTAACTTTTCCTTCTGGTGGACCCCTTACTTACATGGGTTCCCAAGGAAATAATTATATAATCTTATATAATTTCTTAAATTTCTTAATTTAAAGTTTATCCAATCGGAATGAACTTGACCCTGGTCTGTCCAGATGCTTGGGAAGTTTCTGAGCCTCCTTAACCCTAACCTTAGGGGGGTCAAAAGAAAAAGAATGGTGCTTTGGACTCTCCTTCCCAAAGAACTTTCCAAAACCCTTCTAAAAATCTTTAAACACTAGCAGTAGCTTGGTAACCATATGGTCTTTCATGGGGGGAAGTATTTAGTGAAAAATCCCTTTTAAAGCAACACAACCAAATGTTCAAATACCCAAGTGGCATTTGTTTCAGAAAAGGATAGGGGCAGGGAAAGCAACATAACACACAAGCCAGGATTCCAAAGAGGAATCAAATGCTCTGTTAAACTGACTTAGTCACCTACTTGAGTAGAGTCTTGGATTCAAAGCCTATCCCAATCTGATTGCATCTCCACAGAGGTGTTCTGATAGAGAAAGAGGAAGATTTCAGCAAGCTTCCAGTTATATGGTATTTTGGAAAAGCTCTAGAAGGACCAAGATGATCTTTTTTTATGGAGATCTCCACTGAGTAAAAGCTAACCCCTTTCCATGAACACAATTGTCCATGCTCTAGCCTTCAAAACAGAAAATTAGTGGATGTGTCCCCATCTTAATAGTGGTAAGGTGGTTGAAACCCATCAGTCTATTCAAGAAAAGGAACTGTGGACAAAAATGAGATAAGGCTAGATAAATATATTAAGGTTACCCAACAAGGTGCCAACTGACCAGACATCCTAAAGGGCATTGTGGACCTCAATCAGAAGTAGAGGCTGATATAGGTGATCTTGAGAGGAAATAGAACCAACACTGCCTTTTTTAAGGCTGTTGAAGTAGTTTGCTTCATATGGGCTTTTTAAGGTATCAATACATTTAATTAATTAATTAATACATAAGATCAAGTTTTTATATTATGATTATTAGCAATCTGCTGGCTTTTTGTTGTTGTTCTTATTGTTCAAAGACCATATCTAATGTGACAGTATCAGTGAGCTGTCTTTAGTGGTTCACAAATCAGATTTCCTCTATTCATTTCAAACTTGCCAAGTTTGCTTTGTCACTTCTCTGATGTGGTATGTTGATTCAAACAGCAGTCCATGCCTGACTTGGCAGTTCATGAATAAATGGAAGACTATCACTCTTTGAATATTTAGCTACAAGTCCAGTTGTCAATAATACATGAAAATACATTAACAGTGACTTTGTGACCAAATCTTACCCTTACAGGAATCAAAATAATCTAATTCCAGACGTTTCCTAGCTAAATTCAATTACTTTTCCCAGATTAACTTTTTAATGCACATTTGCATCATATATGCATAGGGTGTGCCTACTTCCTCATGTCTGCATCTCCAACAAAACACCTTGTGGTTTTCCTGTGAATTTTCTCATTGAGATCATCCTTCCAACCTACTTAAATCATCCATGATGCTCTTGATACTGGCCTTGCTTCTGCTAAAGTATATTGCACTGGATTCAGCTGCTAGCACATGGAAGTGGGCTGGTGGAAACAGATATACCCACCCTTCTCTCCATGGCAGCCCTTCCAGCATGCTGAAAATGCTACATAGAGGGTCAAGGAAACCTGCTGAATGGAGTGCCCTATGATGCATGGTGAGCCCTGAAAACTAAGTGGAGGCACCTTCCATCCATGGAAGACAGATCCTTATTCCATCCAGGAGTCATAGCTTAAGACCGGTATGCCCCCACCTTTCTACAACAGCAGATACCTCTTAATACCCAAAGGAACCAACCGAACAGGACAGAACAGAGGTGATCAAAATTAGTCCTGAAAAAGGCTGGACACAAACAAACAATTTCAAGAAACGATCAGTATCAAAGAAATCTACCAAAAATATAAAAACCATACACCCTAAAGAAAACAGAATTAGAAAAGTACATGCATGCACCAAAAAGGTAATACCCACATTGATGCACTATATCTGATAAACTCTACAACTCAGTAGAACAAAAAATGTAAAATTTAAACAGTTAGCCTATATGCAAATATATAGATTTGGATCCAGATTCTGCTTCTGTTTTCCATCTATAAAGGATCCTGTGGGTTTCCACCTATCAAGGACCCTTGTATGAGCTCTGATGACCTGCCCACTTCCAGAAAGGAACAGGTGCCCTTGACAGCACTAAATCGCTATCGCTTGAGTGGTGAGTGCTACCTGGGCGACATAATCCATGGGCCACTCACAGGCAGTCATTATTGGCTACTGCCCCACAGTTGATTAATTTGGGTGTTGCCATTTTAGAGCACGTGATTTGGTAATTCTGTATTCATTTCTTCTTAGAGTGGGTTGCACCCAACCCTAGTCCTAGTAGAGCAGACCCATTAAAAGAATGGAGCCTAAGTCAGACCAACACTGAATTCAGCACAGTTTGAAGACTTCATTGCCAGAAAAGCAAAGAATCAGCCCTTCCTCTCTGGGCCATTCAGTTCCAGGAACACAGGAACCCTCAAGTTCCTTTGGAGGAGTCCATGGCAGGCAGCTTCCCAGAGCCACACTGATCCTCTGCTGAGGGAGTGGATGCTAAGAAGCAACAATTTTGGTTCCCTTCAGTTCTCATGTGGCCTAAGGGTCATGCATCACCTCAGCTACAGGGCAAGGAGCCATGCTGCGGTACTGTCCATGCCGCCAAGGTAATCCACAGGCCAACCTATCCTCCAGTGCCATCCTATCTTGATAACCTGGAAATGGGGAGGAAGTTTATGTAAACTGGCCTGGTTTCCTTGCAGGAAAAAGGTGGGATAAAAACAAATAAAATGATTATGTCTGACTATTTTCCCCAGTGTAGTCAACGAGCACTCTCCATTCACAAGTGTAAACATTTTCCCTCAGCACCTTCCGACAGTGTTGCAAGCTTCCCCCTGCCTCCCCCTTTCTGTATTTTACTGAGGCACAACCAATGCCTCTTTTGCAAAGCTCAGTGGAGAAACGTGTGCTCATATGCAAAAGAATAGCATGAACTGCAGAAACTCTGTCCTCATTAGGAACTAGGCAGGCCTAGGCCTTTTAAACTAGGGTAGCAGCCTACTTTGACACCTGTTGGGAAGAAACAAAAGCTTCCAGATAAAGTGCCCCTGGGGTTGAGGACTTCAAAGGATGCTGCCTGCAGAAGCTGAAAGGGAAGAATGATAAAGAGCCTGTAACATTAGAGCTCTGCTCTGTGTAGCGATAATCTACTTGACTAGGCCCTTAATCCTGAAGAGGTCTCTCTAAAAGGGGTGGGAGAGATCTGGGGAAAAGGGGTATACATAGCTCCGTGTCAGTGCGAACCCTAAGCAAAGTCCTAAAGCAAGCAAACAAACAAACAAAAAAAAAAACCCTAATAATCAGACTTTTATCATCTATTTCCTAAGGGGAAAAAATGGTCCAGACTGTGTTCTGACATCTCCAAAAGGGTTTCTTTACCACTGCAGCGTGGATTCTCCGGTGCCCTAAGACACATGCCCTGATCACTTGCCCTGAAATTGCAGCTAACATGCACAGTATGTGTGTTTGTGGAGGGGGGCAGGTGAGAATAGGCCTAAGATTCTGCTCCACCTTGCTCCATCTCTTTATCTGGGTACGGATTATCCAAGGAGTCTACACACAAAAAGTCCAGCCAACGTAGGCTTGATGCATGTAGCCCTTACCGTGATAAACTAGGGGATGAAACCCATGCAGACTGGAAATATATACACACACCTAAAATGTTCTGGTGTGCACACAAGGTAGGTTCAGTTAAAGGTGCTCAAGGGGCCAAGTAGACATGAGCCCATGACTCCGCCCACTGTGAAGCCATTGCCTTTGGCCCTTAGTCCTTATCCGCAGATCAGGGTTTTAGATAGTCCTTGCGCAAGGCATCCTTTATGGTTCACTCCCTTGGTGAGTCCACCTTCTTACCACCATCTACTTCTTGTCATCGGCTACCATTGCTCCTCATCCTCTTTCTCCTCTTTGCTCTCACGGACATGCTTGACAAAAAGAGAAGCACTGAGCAAGCAGGCTGTGCTAGCTCCTGCTTCCTGCTCACCGCCACTGTTGCTAGGACCAATGTGAGAGGCAGGTCAGCAAGTAGGTTGCAATGTGAAGGTGAAGAGCAAGTCCACTCCTTCTGGAGTGTGGCCTTTGGCAAATGTTCAACCATGCCTACTGTTACCTACCCAGTGCCCAGCTGAAAGTAGAATCTAAGTACTTGTAACTACCTTATTCATCATTGTTCGCTTTGCCTAATTTCAATTGCATGCTCTTTGGTGGTGATGAACTGTCCCTGGCTCAGCTTACTTTATACAGAGTTTTATTTAGATTGATTGAGTTATATTATTTATTTATTTATTTAAAACATCTCTATGCCGCCCCCATCGCAGCAAAGCCTCAGGGCGGCTCACAACAAAACCAAAACATACAAGATCATACAATAATTATACACTAAAAATATTAAAACCCGGTGCATCTCGGCTTACAAATTAATATTATTTATTAATATTATTTATTTATTTATTTATATTATTTCTTAATACCCATCTTTTCTCCAAAAAACTCAAGGTGGCCCAGCCAGTTCTTTCCCTCCCCAATTCATGATCACCATATCAGATAAATGAGGCAGAGCAGCTGCATATAAACAAATAAGCTTTGCGTGGTTGTAATGGAAAACTGCTACAGATCTAAGAGGTTAGTATATTTGTTTTGTCATGTTTGGATTTCTCACCCATATTCTCAGCAAACCCACGCTGGCACAGGTTCTGTTGCCCTGACTCTGACACAACAAGCCATATTACCTTGGAACATAAGTAAGGGCTAGTTATTTTAAAAGAAGGCTGTCTGAAGGCAGCCAGCCAAGGCAAAGATGTACTCGGGATGTCAAAAGAATAGTAGTTATTGTTTCCTTAGCCCCACTGACATGTGAGGAAAAACAAATGTAAGAACACAGGTAAGGACTACTCTTCTAGAAGGCCAACTGAGCATATCTACACTTGGCTAAACCCCTTCAACCTGGCTTTACAAACCATAAGAATGACCATTTCCTGCTTTCGTACTCACATTCAAATGTCCAGGAGGACTGGATCCCATAAGCAGCAAGACTTGTTTTGAAATGCTCATCTTCAAGCAAAGCTCAAGAGCACATCTTGCTTGAACAAAGCCACAAGAATTTAGACAATATGGAATCGGCCCTGTCTTCACGCTCCAATTATAATGTGATTTGTAGAGTGGCCAGGTGTCCTCTTTTACAGAGGATAGTGCTCTGCTTGAAGGGCTTCCAGTGGACCATTGTCTATTTGAAGATGTTCTCTATTTGAAGAGCTGTCCAATCCAAGTCTATTCGGAAGATGAAAAAACAGAAAAGAGGTGAGGAGGGCCTTTGATGTTGCCATAATAGCTCCTTGGTAGAAGATTATACTGACACTCAGTTCACCTCATCACAAACTTCCTTACTATGAAGAGAAATGCTGTCTTTCTATACAAATTACAATTATTAATTCCAAACTTCTCTACCTATCCTTTTGCACAGCTGACTTGAGCGCCATTTTCTTGGTGGAAAAATAAGGCATAAATAAATTTTTAAAAACCAAATAGGCAAATCAGTGTCTCCTTTTGTCCTCTGTTTTGCATGTTTCCTCTTGCAGAGCTATGCATAAGCAGCCACCCTGCCTTGTTGGCACACAGGGAACTGCAGATGTGACTTTCTGCTGAACCGGTTGTCCTGACCATCCTAGATGAGGTCCGACTTACCTTCCACATCTCTCTTTCTTTAATTGGTTTTGCAGAGAATGGGTACTAAGCAGAACACATTTTTTTAAATATAGAATGCCATGGTTTTGTTCACATGGCCATGAACTCGTCCAAAAGTTCCCTGGAGTCAGGCATCTACTTCTAGTGAGAAGTACTGGTTCAAAGGAATTAACTTTGCATAGCAGACATGTAATTGCATGCTTGCAGCAGTTCACATGGGAAACAGGTGAAAGCCATTGAAATGACACTGTCTTTGTCTATACAGAGAAAGAATTAAAACAAGCATAACAGGAAAGCAGGCAAATGTGATTGACCAGATGGCCCCTGCACTGAAGAGGCGCCACAGTATATTCTATTTCTCTGTCTCTCTCTTTGTAATCTAGGACAAGTACTTTTTCTTATGTGTTGCATTGTTAGTGGAGGTTTGTGAGGTGCTATTGGTGTCTGAAAAGATTTCCTTCACTCTGCTGACAATAAAATCAATGCTGTACTTGATAGAAAGATGGAATAAGACCCCAGTGTTGGAGCACACACACAAATTCCTTCTCAGAACTTTTCTCCCTTTAAAAAAAAATAAAAAAATCTCCCTTTTAATACAAGTCAGGAATCCACTGAGTGTTCTTCAAGTCTAAACTCCAAACATTTCAAAATAGCACAAAAGGTATGACAAGATGAAAGAAATTGTCCACAAATAGACAGCTAGACAACTAGTTAGCAGCTGTCTGCTTTTCTTCAGGAGGAGAAGGAAAAAAAGGTTTATTTTTTCATTCTTGAAGGAGCTGACTGCAGAGTCTCATGTGCTGGCATGAATCCAACACTCTTTGGAGAAGGAAGGAAAATACATCTGCATACAAGTCTATGTGGAACCTTGAACTTGTATATGCATGGACTTTACAGAGCAGCATACATAGTCCAGTTGCAATGGTATAAAATGGCACTGTGCGTTTTCCTCTGTCGTAGCCTAAGGATTGCAGTTTAATCAGGTCTCTGTATTTCATCAGGCAGGGCATTCCTTCAGCCATAAAGCAGTTTTCTATCTTTTCTGTTTTAATGTAAAAATGATGTCAGGAAATCAGTGCTTAGAATAAACCCCAAGGAAATGGCTTGAAAGAGTGATCTTTCCATGAATCACAGCTACAGTTTCTTGTGCATGCACAATGCAACACTGCACATATTATTCTGGCTGAGCAACGCCCTTGCACAAGCAGAAGACCACCATCAGTGTAACCATTACACTGGCAGGAATCTGTCTGCACAGGAAGTCAAACCCAGCAGGGCAAAAGTTGGGGGGCTTAGGAGTGAAGGAGTGGGCAAGTGGTGGTACTCCCAAAGTTTGGCCCTATAGCCGTTGCCCCTGTGCAGAAACATAGCAAAGTTTGAGGCTTGGAGAGTAAGTGGGGGAGATTATAGGAGTATAGAAAATTGTGCAAAATACTAGAACTGCTGCTCCAAATCCAGTTTGTCTGCCCTCAGACCTTCTAGCAGGGAGGGCAACAAGGGTGATCCATGAGCCTCATGCTGCCCACTAAGCCAGTGCTGGTGCCTGCCAGAACCTGTCCTTGCCTTTGTTGCCATTTGCTGCCTTGCTAGTATTACTGCTAACAAAAGAGTCCCCTCCCTTGTTTCTGGTGGAGTCAGAATGCTGGATAGGAGAGAAGATCACTCCACTTTCCTTCCCTAGTGGTACCAAAGCAATCTAGGTCACTGTGCGGCTCCCCCCTCCCCTTGTACGTATGCACATGTGTCCCCAGTATGCATCTGCCACCCCTCACTAGTGTGTGGCTAATGTATACATATGCATGTTTGTACGAGTATATGTGCAAGTACTTGGGGCCTTTATTCCATCGCTGCAAACCTAGATATGGCCTCAGGGCTTAAAAGGTTGTGTCTTTGCTTTTTAACAAATAAATATTTCATATAGTTTGAGCAAGTAACATTTTTCAAGTAACTTGATAGATTAATTCTAGTACAATTCAAAGATAAAAGTTGACCCAACTGAATGAAACATTTAAAAAGAAATAAATAAAAACCAGCATTCCAAGCCATTGACTGAGATCTTTCACATCATGCCGACTTAAATACAGTACAGTCTTCAAAGGGGCTAGCAAAAAAGGAACATTTTTCATTTGTGCAGGAGCTCTGAAAAAGTACAGGGTTTCTGGTGTCAAGTTTCTGAAAAGTATTCAAGATATTGTGGATTATCTAGAGGGGACATCCATACTTCAGACTAAAACTGGTTTAATAAGTTTCCTTTTCTTTAGGTCCCTCGGAACTGCAGCTCCTTAAGTGAGGAGCTGGAAGCTGCTAACAACATTATCAGCTCCTGACCTAACCAAACTATCATTCTTAGGAGAGTTTGGGGAAAGCACGATCATGCAAGTGGCATGAAACTCATTTACATTTGCACTGTAGAAATGAATTAACTTCTTGAACAAATTTAGAAGTAATAAGCTTGACTTTTAAAGTTACCAATATGCCCGGTATGTGGAAAACAACTCCATTCTCCTTTTCGTCCTTACTTATATGTGTTTCCCTGAAATAGTCAACAGTAAAGCCTGTGTTGCCTCCACTCCCATCTGTTTGTTCAATACTTTATTACTGGTATCATTCTCATTTTTATTTTTGAACTGTTTCATAGACACAGTTCTACATGCAGTGACACCCAAATGATGACCTGGCTTGTACAATCAAGTATCATTGGCCGATGCACCATTAGCCATTCATGGTGTTACTTGGAATACATGATTTTGGCCTCAGCACTGCCTGAGACTAACAAAAGACACAGAAGACAATGATGCACGCAACTTATTTACATGAAGAAGAAAAGCTATAGAATTGCTGGAACGCTCTTGGACATCAGAAATGCCGCTCCTCTATAATACGGAGCGTTCCCAACGAAGCAGTCTTCAGCCACAGCATAGCAATGGGATTTTATGAAGGGCTGCGTGAAACGACGTTTCATCTAAAATGCTTTGTGCATGCCAAGCTAGCTGGAGGGATAAAATTATACATTGTTTCAGTAAGCTATCTTTTACCCAAGCATGTTTGGAAGCAAACTACCTTTATCCCCCAAGCCATACTTTTACCCAGGTATAAATTGCAATGGGTACAAACTACAAAACTGTACTGCTTTAGGAGGAAAAAAGAGGCAATCATAACAAATTATACTTTTCCAAAGTTATCATCATCTTGCTCCGTCTCTGTCAAATTGTTCTTCAAACACAGCAGTCTGCAAAGCCACCTGATTCTCCTTTCATATATATATATATATATATATATATATATATATATATATATATATATGAACATGCACGCACGCACCTATTTCTCTTTGTGCTACTTCTACTGTCAGGAACTTGCACTTTTGCATACCTCAGGTGTTTCAGGGCCTGCAAAGATAAATGGCAGTGTTTAGACCTTTTCATTATCATATTAGCCCTGGGCACACCCCTCATTCTTGATATATAAGTATAAAGTATTCAGTAATTGCTTCATTTAATTACAATGTAGGAGGATATGCCTAGACAATCTTGCAAGTTTGGTGTGCATTGTGTAAGCGAGCAAATCAGGAGTAGGAAACCTCAGGCCCAGAGCCACATCTGGCCAGCCCTCTGGACACCAGAGAAGGCAACACACCATTTCTTTGGCCCCACCCTGTTCCCCCATTCTCCAGACATTTCATGGTCGCTTAACTTTTGCGTGGGCCCCTCCCCACCTTTTTAAAAAAGCATGCAAGGATTAGTTGTAGGCAGTAAGATCTTTAAGCTAAAACAGGCTGGTGCTTCTTATGTATTTGGTCTCCCACCTCTTTTCCTTTTGGCCTTGCCTGCCACCAGGAAACAGTGTCCAGGAGTTTCTCTGAAATGAAATTTGGCTCTTGGGCTGAAGGAGGTTCCACACCCCTGCCATAGGCACACATTCCTGGCTGCCAGTCCCATGTCTATTTCAAGTGGGCCAATGGGAAAGAGAACTTCTCACACTCCAAATTCCAGCTGATGCTAGAAGCATGAGAAGAAGCAATAGAGTATGTTTTGTCTACTAACCTCAAGGTTGCTTTATCGGCATTGACAGAATGGTAGCTTTGCTCATGCTCTCCCCATTTGAAGCTGCTTGAGTCAGACAGCATGCCCTGCCGCCTGGAAGGAAAATTATGACATCACTGTAAAGCACAACAGCTGAAGGTCCACGGGGGGGGAAATGTACACACCAGAGACATCTGGAGGGGGACATCACATATAGATTGCTATGCTAAGACTCCAAGCCAAGGTGGGAAAGGGAATGATTGGTTTTAAAGAAGATCAACATAGCATGCTAATACAAACATGGTGAAAGGGAGAGAATCAGTAGGATCTGGTCATCTATGGATAGGAAGGTCAGGAAAGGACATACTGGGATGGTGTTCCTTTGTACATCATAGAGAGCATAGTGCCAAAAAATCCTAGAAAACTTTGAAGGGACAGATTCCTCCAAAGAATTCCTGTGCATGACAGTTATAAGGCCATCTAAGTAATTCAACACTGGGCACCCACTATTATTCACCTGATCAAAAGCACAGGGTGATCTTGAGATGAAGAACAAAATCAGGGTGGCATTTAGAGGAGAAAGGGTTGTAGAAACAGGCTGAATAAATCTATAAGACTGAATAAATGCATGTTCTGTTCACAATAAAGAGGCAATGGTTCTTGATACCCTAAACAGTTCTGCCAGGGAACATTTGGTTATACATCTGGCCAAAGGGGAAGAAATCCTGTACTTAATCCTAAGTCTTGCCCAAGTGTGTGATCACAGTGTTGCAGAACTGAATAGAAACAGTGATCACAGTGCTTTTAAATTTAATTTACATGTCACTGAAAAATCACCAAGGAAGTCCAACATTGTAGCACTGGATTTCATAAGAGAAAACTTCCCTAAAATGAAGGGACTTGTGAAAAGGAAGTCGAAAGGGAAAGTCAAGAAGGACTTTCGATTACTTTAAATCACAGAATGCTTTTCGATTACTTTAAATCACAGTAATCAAACCTCAGGTAAAATGTATCTCGCAGCTAAGGAAAGACAGCCCAAAGTCCAAGACATCCCCAGGATGATTGACAGTGTCCAAAAGCCTATCAAAAGAAGATTTCCTTCAGGAAGCAGAAATCTTGCCCAAATGAAGACAACAAAAAGAAGCATAAGCTTGCATAAATGAAACGCAAGGACACAATAAACCTTTACCTCCTGTGTCCTAGAGGACACCAGCTGAACTGTGTCTCTGTAGAAGCTTCTTTGAGAGATCTAGACACAGAATTAAGATGTAAATCACCTCCTTCCACCAGTCTTTTCCTGATAAAACTTTATCCTGATTCTTCACACTTAGTTCACCACTGTGGAAACAGCATGTGAGACAAGACATGCCTGCAAAGTTCTATTACTATTATATTATTAGGAGGTTTCAGTTCTCTACCACAAAAGAAAAAAAACTTTGTACATAATTATGTCTCATGTTTGATTTCCCCCCTTGTAATTGGGATGTTATAATTTAACTGCATACCAAATTATATATCCCTAGATTGTGATAACATTCCCTCTTTAAGAAATGGAGTCAGTCTTCTCATATTACATATAAAACTCACGACTTTTACTCACCGATGTTGTCTTCTACAAGCGTGCAAAATATCCCTGTTGCTACTAAAAGTCAGCCCAAAATCCAAGGCTGACTCCATTGTGTGAAAGGGAAGTGGAATCTGCACAGCCCCAAATTCCATCCAACAGTGTGCTCTCTTTTATAGAGGTATAAGAAAAGGTATATGCAAACTTCTTAACCCAGTATAATATGTTGCATTCCACATTCTCTACCAGGATGATCTCCATAGTTCTCTCCACAGTAAACTCACTGTGACTTTTCAATGAACCCTTTAAAAAAAAAAGTCCATTACGAAAGAAGCATGTTATTTCTTTCTTAACATTACATAGCAGAGCCATTGTGGGCAAGTTTGATCCTGTTTTTATTTGAGTCAAGTCAAGGCCTGCTTTCATGGATCATTTGCACAATGGTCTGGAGTGGGAGTGTGAGGTGAGCTGAAAGAACCAAACTAAAAATTTATCAGGAAAGGAATGGGGCAGGGAGGTGTTTCATATCTTAATGCTGTGCCCAGATCTATCAAAGATGCATCTAAAAAAACACAATACAGTCAGCATCTTCCAGGACAGAAGAAATAAAGATTTCCTTTTGCTATAGCAGTGATTAGCTGCTCCTATTGTTCTCCGCAAGAGGGGTAAACCTTTTCTATAGCTCATGCCTTCCAATCTCAATTCAAAACTGAAGAGAAGTACTGCAAGTAGCAATCTTTGAGATACACCAGCAAATGAAATTGTACAATCCAAACAGTTCAGAAGCCCAGTGACAACATTCTCAAATGCTGAGGACCATATGAGAAAGTTCTGGAGAGCACTTCAAGTAAATGGAAATGTTTATTTCATTTCTAATCTGTCACAAGCTTCAGAGTGAGATCAAGATTGTCATAGGATTGAGGTCTGGAATATGGCTCCCCAGAAACTATGGACTGATGATTAGAAGCCAGTGTCAAGAAATATGCTGTTTCTCCCCCTTCACTGCATACTTTAAACACAGTTTGCGGAGAAAATGCTGTCAAATATAAATAATAATTAGCTGTTCCTATTAGATGCAATCTAATTTCAATGTGATTTATCCCTTAGGGAAAGTAATCTTAAATCCTCTATGTAATCTTCTATGGAATCCCTGTACACAGTCACCAGCCTCAGGACAGAGGCTTCTCCATTGATCAGATCTGAAACAGGGAACGGCTTGTTTTCACTATACCAGGATTGCTTGTGTGAAGCCGGGCATTTTGTCTTAGACAAGGGAGATGGTCTTTGTACTTAAGAGGGGAAACGGCAACACCTGGGAGCAAGGAGCACCTGACTGGCTGCAGAAGCCCTCCGGCCTCATGCCTTTTGGATTGAGTTAAGAAGGCCGGGTGGGAAGTTTGATGGAAACAGCAGGAAGGTAGATAAACGTTTATCCTACCTACACATACACACATACAAAGGCACATACACAGAGAGAGGGAGGAGAATATGATCAGGAAAGTGCAGCCACATAGGATGTGAGACTGCAAACATGGGATGTTTGGGAAGGCTGACTTCCTAAAATCTCAGAAAGGTGCTGCTGTTCTTCTAGGAAGTGATAGATGATTAAAGCCCGTTACATTTGCTCCTGGAAAAGTTCCATCAGTTGAGCAATAATCATAAAGGGTTTCAGGGGAGCAGGACTGAACAGCTGGTCTGTGGACTTATGCAGACATTGCTACCTTTAACTGCTTTGTAGAATAATGTATTTGCAGCATCATTTCTTGTTTTTCTCATCTCTGGATGCCCTTCTTTCCACCACTATGAAAGAAAACCATTTCCTCTTTGTCTTCTGGTCACCCTAGTAAAGAAATTGTTGTAATCAGAGAAATTCCAGTAACCACAGAAGTATTCCTCCTGCCTTTTAATGGCTAGAAGATAGGCAAAATTAAAGAGGCAATGTTTTTCTAAGAAATTAGTAATCCCACTGGTAGAATCATGTCAAATTCTCCCATGAGAGGAATTTCTTAGGAAGAAAATCTAAATGTTTACGGAACATTATTCTCTAATCAAGGCCCCAACTATTTTTCCTCACTTTGAGAGGGGAAAGCTGATTTTCAACTGGTTTATTTGAAGCACCACCTAGAATTGTGGCAGTCACAAAGAAATGAATGGAAAAGATGTGATTTCCTCACATACTTCTCCTCCAGAACTCTTATAGTGTGGATGCGTGTGCATTTAGTGTCTAACAGGGCAATTCTATAGTCTCCTGACATCAGTTTATAGGATTTTTTGGAGACTGAACCCCCATATTACATGGAAAGAGCTGTATCAGCTACCCCTGGTCACAGGTGGATCTTGGAGTGCAGGAAAGGAGGAGCACTGGATGAAGGTGGGAGAAGGCTTGGCCATAGAGTTGTGCCACTTGGCACCCAGCCTCCTTCCTCCCCATCTCTAACTTGAGACAGCTGAAAACAGCTGTCTAGACACAAGGCTGAGAGCAAGGCACCATGGAGGCAGAGGTCACCACGCCTTGCTCCTTGCACTGAAAGTTTGAACACTTCTGAGTTCAAAGCAAACAACTGCTGTGGGAGCAACAGAATTGTGCCCTAAGAATTGCGAACATCAGGCATCAGTTGAATAAGAGCTGGTATTTTAAATTACCTATATATTCTGAATGTTTTCCCTAAATAAATAAGTTCTGATAAGATTTGTGCAAGTTCCTCTAAACATGTTCACTGTCATAGAACCTACAGTGAGAATTTTCCAAATTTTGTTGTCAAACTTTCCTGAGCTACAGGGAGGTTTGGGTGGATGCAGCTTAAAGTACTGCAACTTCAGGTTGTCACAAACTTTTTACTTTTTAAAACCAGAAGTGTTCCTATGTGTAAAAGACATCCTAGGTTTCCTTTGAAAGCTCTTATTCCTTAAATGGAAGGTATGAATTGGATTCTGATTTAGGCTAAAACAACTGCATTGGAAGAAATGGGCTTCCTTCTCACCCACCCTTCCCTTCCACTGGCAGATGCTTCAATTTCCAGAAAATTATGCGCAGAGCATTAGGAAACCCAGCTATGTGAGATATGGGGAAATCCTTCAAAACTGGGTGAAGGAAATTTCTACCACTGGAGCTGATAGATCCTGGTTCCACCACAACTGCATCATGAATTCAGCCTTTATTAGCCCAAAAATTCATGAGTGAAGCAAGTCATTCTCCAGGTGGGCTCCAGCAACCCATAGAGACCAGGGGCTCTATGCTCAGTGGGACAGTGTTTTAAGGCAGAACTTTACAGGAGTTATTTGTGGTGTATTGCTTCAGCTTGCTTTTGCTTCACCAAGTTTGCTTCAGCACCGTAGATAGCTTCTTAAAACTTCAGATGGCAAACCAGAGTAGATACACCACTGGTGGTGTAGATACACCCTACTGATGCTGTAGCTGCTGGCCTCCACTAATATCAACTGACTGCCCAAATTAGAAAAGATCTGTGACAAAGCATTATGTGAGACAACTGTAAGTCACTGATTTTCTTAAGTGTTTGGCTTAAATGTCTGGCCTTGCACTTGCCAAACTCATCCAAAACCACTTTGCTGACAAGTCCTCAGAAACAATACGGCTTGGCATCAGGGTTCCTAATTTTTGTGCGAACATCTTAAGAGAACAGCACGTAGCTCTCAAAGCTGAAGACCAAACACTGCTGTTTAAAACAGATTTTGGCAGCGATTCCTTAGGGTGAATGTAATCAGGAGAGGCAGATTAAAAATTCATCGTAAAGAAGGTGGCAGGCTGCTGCGAGACTGCTTCTGGAGGAAAGAAGAAAGGATTCCAAGCATCGTTCCTTTGTCCTATTAGAAAGCAAGGCAAGACGAGACCTCCTTGGCTGTATGGCTGTATTCTTCAGATGGAAAGGAAAAGATGAAAAAAGACGGAATGAAAACAGAACTTGAAGAAAATTAATATAGCATCTCTTGCATATTCTGCTCAGCAATAGGAGTGGATAAAACTGTCAATCTTGGTCTCTCCAAAATTGTCAGTTTGAGAAATCCAGGCTCATTTCATCCTGATTCTTCACCAGCTTGTAATTTTTTAAAAATCTGTACAAAAATGTGTGTGGAGTTTTTATAATTTATGCATTAATATATGCATTTTATATTTGTATTCCAAAACGCATGCCTACTGGCCCAAGAATTGTGCATGATTTTCTCTGGACATTTTTTAAATGTGCACGTGTTGTCAAGCATCTTTGTTATAATTTTTTCAAACTTGGAAATATCTGGATTTGCAACCAGTTTCCATTTTGGGGTGTGTTTACATCTGGAAGTGCTGGAAAACTATTTAAAAATATATGAAGATTGGTGGGTTGATGAGAACATCTTCCCTTAAAGTAGTGAACAGACTGTATTTTAAATTTAAGTACACACACACACACACACACACACACACAGAGTATCCCCAGTGTGCAGCCTCTCTCTTTGAAGGAAGTGAGTGGGTGTTGCTCTTAAGTTCTTCCCCACAGAAACACAGTATTTACTGGTCTGCATTTTACAGCACTTTTCATAGCATTGCAGAAAAGAGGATTGGGAAGGCCCAGCTCACTGCCAGAATGCCTTTCAGGTCTGATTAACCTTGGTCAACCTTCCTTATGGTTGAAACCCACACTACAGCAATCACGTCTAGTCTGCTAACCATGCAGGGCAGGTGGCTCACCCAGAAAGTTCAGTTACGAGCACCTCTGGGCTTTAGGAGGTACAGTACCAGCATGCCCACATGATCCACCTGTCCATTAAGACAGTTACTCCATTAAGACGTTGCTTCGATAGTGTAGGATCCTGCCATGGGTAAGGACCAACCAGGTGAGGTCCATTTTGCATCAAATTGGAGTAGAGCTTTTAGTGTGCCTCTCTATGGAATTCCCTGCCAAGCAATGTTCGGTAGCCACCATTTTTTTCAGTATCTGCTAAAGCTAGTTTGATTTAAACAGGCTTTTCCAGAATGAGCAGCCACAATTTTGGTGGTATATTTTGCTTTTATTCTTTTCTGATTTTAATCCCTTTACAATTCATCACTAGGGATGAATTGGTTTTGATTTAAAGCAGTTTATACATTTTATAAATTATATATGCACTTGTTACACTTTTGACATTTAGACTTAAGAACAGAGTCTCTTACAAAAAGCTAAGAGAAGGCAATGCATCATGTATTAACATAATTATCAATATGAATATTAGATTAATATTAATACCAATTATTTATCCATAACCTGGCAATGCCTACAGATCTGGATTTAGCCCAGGGCCACTGCCCTCTCAGAATTCATTATAGATCTTAACAGTGATCCAGAGAGGCAGTAGTCTAGCCTGTCAGCACTGAAGGTTGGGGCATGAATTCCCATCTCCCCGCAGGCACAGCTGCTTCAAAGTAGGAGAAAAAGGGAACAACAAGGGGGGCCCTCACCAGCATCTGAGAGGCCACAAGAATTTTTCCGATTCCCAGTTCTGAAGCGAGAGGCTGCAGTGACCTTGAAGCATCCCTGACCTGCCCTGCCCTGACCCCTCACACCTGGCATGGAAGGAACTGAGCCATACATTCTCCGAGGTTGTGAAAGCGACCTTGGAGGGGGGTAAAAGAAGGCATTCCAGTTGGACAGGGAGGAAACTGGGAGGCCAGTCAACGTGGTATCTTGGAGCCACTCTAGCTGCCTTCCTACCCCCCAGAAATGATCCAGCTAGACCTATGGGGAAAAAATCCTTCTAGCAAAAATGTAGGGCTGGAGGTGCGGGGAGGCAGGGATCACCTCTGCTGTTCCTCCGATAGTGCATTGAACATCCAAACGTCTCTGAGATTGGCGTCTCACGGACATCCTGACAGGACTGTGCCCTAAATGTCTTATAACAGGGATACTTTTAATGCCTTGTAGTACTTTGAGGGGCTTATTCCTTCAAGTCCATCAGCTGAGGGACGATACCAGAGATACCCTCCCCACCCCCTCACTCAAAAAAAGCACTTGACATTCAGTATAGCCTTGCTCTGGAAACCAGTGAAGATTAAACAGGGCAGCAGTAATATGCACAAAGCAGTGCCAGTGTGGTGTGGTGGTTAAGAGCATGGGCCTGGGACTCAGAGGATCTGGGTTCTAGTCCCCACTCAGCCATGGAGCCAACTGGGTGGCTTTGGGCCAGTCACAGACTCTCAGCCCAACCTACCTCACAGGGTTGTTGTTGTGGGGAGAAGATGGAGGAGGAGATGTAGCTGCCTTGAGCCCTTTGTAGGAAAAAGGCAGGATATAAACTGAAAAATAAATAAATAAATAAATAAATAAATAAAGTATGGAACTTTTCCTGACACAGAAATAAGCAGTGGAAGAACAACTTTAATATCTAGATGTGAAGCTGCTGTTGAAGGCACATGTGCATGGCAAGTTGTAGACTTTTCACGAGCTTTACCAACTTGCATCCATTCCCTCTCTTGAGTTCATTGTCACAATTTATTTGCTGTTTCCCTCAAGTGAGCATTTGGCCTGTGGGAACTGGGCCTCTAACAGAGCCTGAGCACCGACAGACCAGCTTGTCCAAACTTATGCCTTGTTCTGGGCTTCCCAAGAATTGAAATCTGCTATTTGAACTGTGCCAGATATTTCTCTTGCTCTTTTTTTCCCAGAGCATAAAAAGAAAAAGAAAAAAGCCAAACAAGGATCTGAATTCAGTAAGCAAGGATGTGAGTCAGGCTGTGTCTGCGATCACACAGATGGAATCACATCCTCTGTAAGGTCACCAGCAGTGGTAGAGCACAAGTACAGGAAACGTCGGCAGACTTGTTTGCAAATCCTGGCTCCTCATGCTTTGACTGTCGCTCCGAGTGATGACTTGTGAATGGGAATGGCCCTTCACAGATCCATCAACAAGGTACAACTTGCACCTCAGTTTAAAGGTGATATTTTCAGTGAAACTGTTCATACATTTGCCTGGGTGTGATCAAATGTTGGATGGCCAACAGAGTAATCAAATAGTATATCATTCCCCTCTGAACCAGCTACTGGCTGGACTACAAAGACTGAAATAAATTCTAGATTGCCTGGAATCATTTATATTCTTGAAGTTTAGACCATCAGACTGTATGGAATTTGTCTTTTCATCAGTGCATGCACTACTCTAGGTACCCCATGGTGGTCTGCTCATATCAGAGGTAAGCAACTCGCTATACCTTTCTTAATACACTATTATCATTACCACCTAGCCAAAGCATGTCACTGGCATATGAAGGAACCACGTGTTTTCAGTGAATCTACCTAGTTCCTCCCTACCGATGTGACAGGCAAGTAGCTCCTGTACCACTCAGATAATGTGCAACCTACAGATCACTTGCGGGACACACCCAAGGCATTTTGCAGTCTGGGGCAAAGGACAAAATGGTGCCTTTTATTATCTTGTGTACAAAGGCACCCCGACTAGCAACAACTCTTAATTTCGTATTAGCAACACTGTCTTCTACCAGGCCTGAAAAAAGCAGGCACAGGCCAGCTTCCATGGAATTATATCTTTCATATGGTGGCAACATGGAAACATTGATGATTCTTTGGGCCACCATTCCAAAGCTGCATGGTAGAGACAAGGTACATCAGCCTACATTTTTCCCCATCTGCAGCCAATAGCGGTGGGGGGGGGATCAAACTACTTTGGAGAACTGGCACCAGCCCAACCTCCCCAATACAATTTCAGCTGCCCCACAGCTTCTTCTCCACAAATAAAAAGATGCCGTAAGATCAGATCATGAATCTCCTATCTCAGTCTTCCCCGCCCTGGTGCCCTCCTTTCATCCTAGCCAGCATGGGAAGGATGGAGAAAGTTGCTCTAGATCATATGTAGTTTGACCTCCATTCACTTGTCTATCATTTGTTTCCCACTCCCTCCTTGCTGAATCTGATACACCACATAAATGTGAAGAAGAAAGGGGGAATAATTATGCGGACTATGCTCAAAAATCACGATGTGTACAACAGATGCTCACTCAGGATTACCATAATGGATATTATCAAAGCAAGGGTTGAGAACACATTATAAAATGAACAGAGAAATGCATCCACCCCTTACAGAAAGCCTACAAACATGGGGGAAGCTCTTGATTCAGATTCAGGTTCCAATTCCATTTCCCCTTTCTCTTGAACAGGATTAACATAAATAAAGACCAGATATGTAGATTATGGATTATCACTGATGATGGTGAAGCATAAACCCAGCCCACATTCTGCATGGTTGCATAAAGCTTGAAAAACAATTGCAGAAGGGACATGACCTGCACCCTGCGGGCCCCAACAATGCCATGGTGTCTCTGCACCCCAATGTCCTTGTGCTGAGCATCATACGCTATCCCATTCTTCCCTGTTCCTCAACATCCCTTCTCCTTCACTCCTCACAATACCATAATAGTATTACTTCTTTTGCTGGCCTTCATGTAGCAGGAGGCCATTGCAAAGCTGCAATGCTATCCTCCTAGCTGCATCATTACTGTTCACACAATGGCACACCTGAAAAGGGCCATCCCGAGGTCCAGTTCATAGGTAATGCACTGAGCCTTTGAGAAATGGAACTGTATAGAGCAGGGGTCTCCAACTCAACTTACCTGGGGGCCGCTGGAAGTAGAGTCTGGGTAAGGCTGGGCCGCATCAAGTATTCCACCACCGCAGTGGGGGTGGGCCGCTCATCTGGAGGCCGGCCCGGGCGCCGCCGGCGCTTTGAAGGCCGCAGGGCCCCTCCCCCGTGCCCCAACCCCCCTGGCAATTGGCCCACGGGCCGCGAGTTTGAGACCCCCGTTATAGAGTTATCCCACATGGGAAACCGAGACTACCACCCTTAACATGCACCCTCTGGAATACGTCCCACTAAGAAGGACTTAGTTTTGAGTGAATGCACCACAGGATTGCTCTGCAAACATTCAAAACTACTCCTTCTGCAATTCAGCCAGTTTCAACCATTCCAACACAACAGGTCTAGGGTACCTGTTTCTTTTTTTTACAAAGAAAGTGTGTGAGTTTGCATACAGTCAAACCTTCTTTCATACACCATAGAACCACAGCCAGTAACAGAGGCCAGTATCTGTTTTACTTAAGGAAACAGAGCATTGGGATGGGGCTGTTTGGAGCAGAGAAGCAGTGGAGAGGATGCCTAACGTTTTGTCAATGCCAAATTGCTCCCCAAACCTCTTTTTCCCTTCCAGTGTTCCAAGCACCCGCAGGGAGAAAGCCACTTTGAGAGAGCTGGGACAGATAAGCAGCAGTCCAAGAAAAGCCTGAGCACACCATCCTTCCCGCTGGTTCCTTATTCAAAGCCTGCTCTCTGGTAGCTGCTTTTCCCTAGAAAGAGCAACTGCTTTGCTTTTGCTGTACATATTTACATGTAAAATGTGGGCTCCACTCCATGTCATGAGTGGAGCCGGCTGGAGCCAGAGGTCAGACTAGATGGGTCAGGAGATCCCTTCTGCTTCACACTGTTTCTGTGTTTCTATTATCTGTGTGATGCAGCACCTGACACAGGATAACTTGCAGCACCATTCTCAACATCTTGGCACTGAAGTAGCTCCCAGTGAGTTCCATGGGACCTACTCCAAGATGTGGGCATAGGATTATAGTTTGTGGGATTATCAGTATTACTAGGGGAAAATGGTGTTGCAGAACCTATTTAGGGAGTGAAAGTAGATGTTTGGAGACTGTAGCAGAAAAAGGCAAATATCACAGTGGGATGAGCAGAGAGGGACTACCTATTAAGACAGACGATGCAAACATTTATTTGTACAAAACTTTGGTGAGGCCTCACTTGCTACATTTGGATTGATTTGGGACAAAGCTGTATACAGAGAAGCACAATAGTCATAATTTTAAAAGAGTGAACAATAAATTAATGGAGCTAGGCTGAGACAATGCAAAAACTGAGTACAGAAGAACCTAAACAGGGAGGAGGTAGTGGAGGGGGTGGAAGGGGAGAAGAAAGATTTGCTCGCTCGCTCGTTCGTTATATTTCTATCCCACCCATCAGCCCAAAGTCTCCCTAGTCCGTTCACAAAATCAAAAAATACAATAATAAATGTAAACTTACAATACTATAGTTTATATAAATACAATAATATATTAATCCACCCACCAAACCACAGCTGAATCAATCTGGAGGTACAGCGATACCATGCATAAAGGACAACATACAAAAGTCTTAAATAAATAAATACATACATACATACATACATACATACATACATACATACATGATGCTGTGAAAACAGAAATAAACATGTAAGTATGAAGAGATTGGGAAAATAAAGGGGTTTTCACCTGGTGCCAAAGGAGCAAAGGCTGGGAGCCAGGCACACCTCTTTGGGGAGCTGGTTCCACAGATGGGGTGCCACAACAGAGAATGCTCTTCCTCTAGTAGCCACCCTCCTTGCATCCTTTAGAGGGGGCTGTTTGAGAAAGACCTCCACTGATGATCTCAGGGTTCAGTTCGGCACATATGGAAGGAGGCATTCCTTCAGATAACCTGACCCCAAATTACTCAGGGCATTAAATATTTATGTTAGCATATTGAATCAGTTGATTGAGCTGTCCACATTTTCAAGGAAACAATGTAACTACAGCCAGAATGTTAAGGGCCAAGGAAACGAGTTGCATAAGCCTTTGGAAGCCCCCTTCTTCAATGCAGCTGCCTTTTCCTCTCCATCCCCATCCTCTACCTAGCCCACTGATCAGAAAAGTGCAAGTAAACACAACCTGCTTCTCTCCAGGCTGGCCTAATGTAAGGCTTGGGGTGGGCAGAGAGAGAGCAAAGATGGCTGCCAAGTCTTCTCACCTATGTGTCATACAGGCATTCCACATGGCTGGCCCTACCATGAGCAAACAGGAGTGAGATAGACAGCCGAGGCCACCATTCCAGTTCTGGCAGTGCCATTCCCTGCTCAAAGGATGCGCACTGGCACAGCTGCCTCTGTATCACCGTCTGATTGAGTGGGTAACAAATATCTGCCGGACCAGAAAGGTGGGCAAAGAGCAGGTGCACATTGTGGGACCTTCCTATATCCTCTCAGTGAGCTTGCCACACTCCAGTGTGGAAGAGGATGCCGTCCTGCAGCTGGTGTTGAAGCAAGACTGTTTCAGTACACAGAAGTGGGAGAGAAGACAAGAGCATGTCTCAAGTCCTCCTCCTGAAACAGTCTTGGGCTGGCCCCATAGTTAGGGATGTGGTCATTGGCACATTACCCAAGCAGAGGAGCAATGGGCAGTTATCCATCTGTCTCATTCGGCCAGCACAAATGATACAGCAACCAGGTTCTGAACTATGTGCAAGACAGGCCTCCAAGTATAGTTACAACGGCACAAATAAGGTTGCACAAGCTGTAGTGTAGCATGTCTGCACAAGCAGAATGGAATACTGCCCATTGTCACCAAAAGGAGAGGACAAAAGAAATAAGAGTTGCCAAAAGAAAAAGAAAAAGCATGTGCTAGTTTATTATCACTTGAAGCCAAGATCACCAAACCAAGACTGCCATACTTTGGTCATGTCATGACAGCTGGCTCACTTGAAAAGTCAACCATGCTGGGAGTGATCAGTGGAGAAGGAGAATCCATTGGCTGCACCATGAAGAAAGACAGTGGGATGGACATGGCAGTCTTGAAGGAAGCAGCACAAGAAAGAGAGGCATGGAGAGCAATGATCCACAGAGCGGCCAAGGGTCGGACACAACTGAATGGTTGACGACAACACTAGTTTATAGATAGAAAGGCACAAAGTTAGGAATCAATATCGTAATGAAAGGATAAATGTGTTTCTTTATCTTTAAACCTGACAGCTTCTGAAATAGAGGGCTGCCTCTGGGATGCAGGACACCTGGGCCCACTGACCAGCAGGATTAGCCCTGCTTGGGCACTGTGCTCCAGGCAATTGCAACCCCATGCAGCAAGAGAGCAAAGCTCAGCCACCAACACTACTCCATCAGTTGTTCCTTGTGGGCCACACACCGCTGGGGGAAGAGCTGAAGAGCAGACTCAGCTTTGTGTACATGGCTTCCCCCTTGTGACAAAGAATACAGATCGCACCCTCCTTTCCCACACCACACCGCTGCAGCACATCACAAGAACATATGGAACACAACCCTCGGATAGGGCCACTGTCCCTCCCTCTTTTCTCCAACCTAGAGAAGAGAAAGCAGCCATTGTAGCTCTTCCTTGCTTTGCCCCCACCTTGAAGAATGGTTCGGCTCGGCTCGGCTCGGCTCAGCTCGGTTTGCTTAGCCAAGACAGAAAGTGTAGGTAAAGCCATGCCTAAAGTACATGAAACCCCAAGTTTCTGAAAAGTATTGAGAGACCCCTTCCCCAAAAAGGGGGTTTGAATTCTAATGACCTCATCTTTAAAATCCAGCTGACTTTCAAGGGAGAGCAGGCCATAAATAAGCCATTTTGAAAGGGGAAAGTTTTGACTCACCAATTCTCTCCCTCCTCTGTGTGGCTTTTCAGCAGCTTTAGTTGCTGAGTGTGGCAATGTGAGAAATGCTAATGTTGCTTATTCTACAGGCATTCCACCTTGGACTGGAATAAATGATTTCTTTTTGGATTTGTGGTGGCACCAAAACAGAGTCAGCACTAGCCCATGCTAAGAAAGAAAGTCCTCACCAAGTGATCTAGCCATCTGATGGAAGATGGAAAGAAGACGGAGAGAAGTACTGCTGTTGTAATGTCTTGAACGCATGTGGTTGTTTCTTTGTCAAATTGATGCTATCCCAGAATTTGCACCAGTTACTGAAATAGATGATCCAAGAGTAAATAATAAAATCCAATTCTGAGTTGTTCAGGCAAAAGCCCTCCCCGCACTCTCTGCTTCAGTATGACAGTATCTTGCAGTGTTGTTTCTGGTTCACTGCTTAACATTCCCACAGCTACAAACGTGTAATTAAATCCATGCATTGTGCACCAGAGACAACCCCTACCCCCTTTTTATTACAATATATGTATTTCCCTTCTCATTGTTTTACTCAGTTCCCATTCGGCTCAGCAACTGGTGACTTTCAGTCAACCTTCTAATAACAGTTCTCCTCCAACTAAAAAAGCAACACAAGATCCAAATGTATTGCTTGTTTCCTAACAGACTGATTTCCAACAGTACTGGCCCAGTTATGGATTCCTACTTTGATGATCAAACAATTCGGCTTTCTCCCCCTACTTCCTACTCCTCTTTCTAGCTGTATCACGTTTGACTGGCAGCGTGGCCCATTTGTAAATCTTTAAGAAGATTCTGCATTCACTTCCCAAACCTTGAACTCAAAATCCAAAGGAGATAGTGCATGAATTCATTAGGATTGTATATTATATATATATATATATATATGACATAATCTTCCATCTTGGCACTGCTTTGCTCCTTTATGTTTATTCATATTTGTTTATTGCACTTCGGTTGGTCCCAGCTACTTCTTGCAAGTTAATCACCTTCCCATTAGCAACTCACTCTCCCCACCTTGGGTGTGTGCGTGCTTCTGTTACTGATTCTTTCAACAGAAGCTGGAACCACAATTTCTAGGTTTTGATTGTCTGAGAAGAAGACAGATGTGGGGATTTTTTTTTTTAATTAACTGCTCCATAACGCAAAAATCTATAGTATGTCATTGCCGTACAGCGCAAGTCAACTATGATCAACCAAGCTTCTGACATATATGAACTAGGCAAACACCAGGAACCCCTGGAAGAGGATCTCACGCTGTTATGGCGTTTGGAGTCATGCACCAATAACCCAGCATCAGCTGTCATATTCAATGCTAGAGCCTTGGATTCACAGGGGCTCTGCGGCAGTAAAAAACTGTAGGCAACTCACCACTGCTGAGAATAATTGAGCAATAGTTTCACAGCAGGATGAGTCCTGATGTGTTCCTTGTGAAATTATATATTTTTTTCCAGGTTAAAAGTATATAATTTGGAAGTGAACATTTTCTCTTTCTTCCCCCACCCCCACCCCAGCCCCTCCATTCCATAATAACTAGAGAGTTGCTTTTCATTTGCAGCCTACAGAAGGGCTTAGGCTGAAAGATACACAGCTATCCATAAATATTGGGGGAGAAACCGGCAATAGATACAACCTCCACTATTAGATTGTGTAGGACACTCAGTGATTACGCTGCAAAATAACACTCTTGCTTACATTTCCCATCCTATTGAAATGTCTGAGAGGAAACAATCAAGCTTGCATGAGAAAAGAACGTTTTGTGAAGGAGTTGTTATGCTTGTATAAATAGGGCAGGGGGAGAAAAACCAAACAAAATCAGAATAGAACACATCAGGATGGAAGGATGCTGTATAGCATTATTGCGATCTATATTTAGGCCAACTTAAGTGACACACAGGTGAGTGAGAGCACGGTCACTGCCCTCAAAACAGGTAGATTTTCTCTCTATAGGGCCTCAGGGTAAAGATCTATCCTGCAAGTTTTCATCATAGTTCAGAAAGACTATAGTAAGACTTACTGGCCCATGACATTATAAACATTTTTCCTCCACTCCCAACAGTTCTGTTCTGTTATTTTATTTTATTTTTGGAATGTGCTTATTTTAAATGCAGAGGGAGATGAAGGATGAATGAATAAGGGCTGTTTTAATTCTGGGTCAAACCAGGGGCTGACACAACCTCTTTGTGCTAGTATCCTGGATTCACAATGTAGAAGAATCCACATTGATTGCTCTTAGAATTCTACAGCTGTTTACCCATTACAGTTTTCTGTATCACTAATATATCTGACAGATGTCTCCAAATAATATTTCACAATATCCCTAGCCAACTTCGACTGGCTTGTTTTTCAGTTGAAACAAGTTCCTCCTTAATGTAAACATGTTTTATGAAAGCCCTTGTCCTAATCCTGCCCTTGGTGAACATGGATGCCAATTGGTCCCCCCAACTCCCCAATTCTTTCTGACTTCCTTTTTCATCACAGATAACATGTATCCCATATTGTCTTCCATTCTGGCCTGGGCTCTTTGTGCAGAAATGTGTGATATTTTAATCCTCTTTTTTCCTCATCACCCGTTCTTAAACCAATTTGCAATCTAGATCTTGCATCTAGAATAAGAATAGGCAAAAACAAACAAACGAAACACAAAGCAAAAAAAAAAAAAAACCTCAGTAGTATTTATTGCTCCTTGTATACAAGGACTATATCAAGTCCTATATCCATAGACTTTCTTCATACAATGTGTACCCTGGTACAGAGCCTACTTATATACTTCCACACATACATTGTTCCTAACTTCAGAACAGCTGCATAGTATCAAAGAAGTTGCCTGATCACATGGATGGTCCCAAGTCACAGATTCATAACAATCCATATAAGAGCGACAAGAATCTTGAAACATGTAAGTGTCGATTTAGGTTTTATTTTTGCATGCCTTCACATGAGTCACCAGAGGCCAACCTATGAACCTGGTTGTACCAAATCAGACCATTCGGCTGTATCTACTGACATGCTCTGCCTGGAGGGTTTCATTTGAATTGTCCCACAGAAATTAAGCTTCAGGAAATCAGGGATTCAATTCATTCTCCAGTAACCTCCAAGCTAATCAGTCTTTTCTAAACAGTCAAAAAATTACAGTATGCTTTCTAATCTAGATTAGCGCAGAAAACATTTTATTGGACCAACATCACTGATTCATATTTCCCAGAATCTTCTCTATCGATACAGGTGCTGAAATTCCAGAACAATGGCCTATTCAGTTCGTAATGTGCCTATTTCTGCATTCTGTAGCCCAAAGTCAGCCTGAAAATGAGGGTGTCTTCCTTGTGTACGTTAGCATTTTCAGGGTACAATTTTCACTCCACTGAAGATTACAGAAGATTAGCTACTGCTATAGGCAACCATGTTAGGATTGTACTCTCATTTTTGTAAGTATAATAGCACAAATTCTATTTCTGAGTTGCAGGAGACAGCTAATATTTGAAGGGTGTATGTGTGCACAGTTGCATGCAAATGCACAAACATGAACACTCAAACACACACACACTAAACATTACATTTCAAAATGAACATAAACAATTTGCCCCACAGTGCAGTCATTTACCAGGATTAAAACAATCATTTGGATGTTTGGATTTGAATACAATTTACGGATCACATTCTATGGATGTCTCTCTTACTTAGCATTCAAACGGATATAAACGTGAAGACTCAGGAAATCATCCAAGGGCTTCATCACATAAAGCAGGAAGGGAAAAATACAGAAATATAATGCAATTGATACTAGAGCCTTGAGAATGGGATTGCTTTGATGTACAATTCATGTAACTTCCATATCACACATACAACAGGGTGAAAAAAGAAGCAAAACAGTTATTCATAAACTATTTAAATCATCTTAGAATTCATATGGTTGCTTTATATCTGGCATGCATTGTTTTAAAGACTTTGTGGATTCCTAGACATATCTAGGAAACTGAATTCCTGTTTCACAACAGCTGAGCCATGTAAATGACCAGAATGAAGCATTACAGCAGGGGTGTGGAACCGCTTTCAGTCTGAGGTCCAAATTATATTTCAGAGAAGTTTGCAGGGTCCAGATTCCGGCTAATGGTACAGCAAACAGGTTGAGGCAAAAGGCAGGACAGGAGGGATCAAAATACTAAAATATTAGCAATTTAGCTTGATACTCTTGCTACCAGCTTAGCCTTTGGAGAGGCATTTCAGAGTTTTAGATTTTTAAAAAAATAGGCCAAAGGCTGGTAAACCAGCTGTGTGTTGCAGGGGAATAGCTTGGGTCCAAAAGAAGAAAGCATGGCAATCCAAGGAACTCCAGATGGCCCACATTTGAGCCCACATCTGAGGTTCTGCACATTACAGCCAACCCCTCCCGCTATTAATGCTGAATAATGCAAGACATGTGATACTGTGCCATTTCAGGCCATGGATGCTGCAGATGCTCTGAGATCTAGCTTGAATGGTGGACATCTTTCTGTTAAGGATCAGGAATCAGGTCATGTTTAATCTCTCAGGAAGTAAGACAGGAAGAAAATGGCACCATAGACAAGTAGTGCTGGGATGGAAGCCAGACAGAATGGTCTGCATCTTGTTCCAACAAAGGTCAGAGCAAGACTGAAATTTAAATAGGAAGTCACTCGCCTTTGGGCTGATTAGCTTGATCTCTGCACTGACTGAGGCTTTTATCCTTACCCTTCACAGTTTTAGCACCTTCAGGTTGGAACAACACGGGAAGGGTTTTGCCATGCTAGTGTCTTCATGGCCAGAGTACTCAGCCTGAGGATGGGCATACAACTTCTGGACATGGGAACAAAGTAGCTGCGATTCCTGTGGAAAACTGGGCGCTGGGTAGAAGGAAGCTTTGCAATGGCTTCTCGTGGCCTAGCTTCTCCTATTGACTCCAGAGTCTCTTCTGAGGATGAGAGTTTAGAATCCTCTGAAAGTTCAGGGTGCTGTTCCATGAAAGATACAATGCTACACTGCAAGTTTCCCAACATCTACGAACAACAGACAATATAGTTGGGGTGGAGAAACCTGGCAGTGTGATGTCATCTGACACATTTTGCATCGCCAGGCAAGAAAGGCTGTAAGGCAGTGGTTATTGTGCACGCACGTTCGGATGAGATTCCCAGGCATGCACAAGAGATCGGGGGCTCTGGTGGGAACGATGGCGTAGGCTCAGAAGAAGGGGAGCTGACAATTGCCCCAGTAGAGGCTCAGAGTTCTCACCCTGATATTGGAGTTGTTGAGACTAGTAAGGCTCCAGGTAGTGAACTAACCCCGGAGGGGCAGCCTGAGACAGTGCAGGATCAAAGCCCTCCAAGGACAAGCACTTCTCATCCCTGATTGTGGGAAAGAGGCCAATAGAGAACAGGCTGGGGAGGGTTCCACGCGAGTTTGGGATGCTTGGCACACTCACCGGCTGGGGCAAATAGAAACTCAATTGGAGGAGTGGCGGCAAGTGCATGTCCAGAGTGCACCTGCCTCCAGAGACCGACCCTGAAGGGTTCATAAGATGGATGATGTAAGCTGCCTTGAGCCCTTTGTAGGAAAAAGGCAGGATATAAATTAAATAAATAAATAAATAAATAAGCAAAGCTTGGGGTGACGTCAGTCAGAGCGAGAAGTCAACTTTCTTTCAACTTTCTAGTGTATTTTTGGAGTTTGCGAATACTTTGTTGCTGTATAGAATAAAGACTCTTTTAGCAACGATTGGAGTGATTGCTTTCGTTGGAAAAGGATGCCTTGCTCATGACAGTGGTGTTGCTTCCAATGGTGGCTCCATGCCACACATAATGGGTGTGTTTCCATGACACAAGCCATGGTGGTCCCTCACATAGGAAGATCTGTCATGGCATTTGAACCCTGTTGTGATATTTCACCATGGTATGTTTGGCTTTTAGAAAACACAGCACAAAACAATAGTCTGTTCTGTGGTTTCAACACTTCACCATGGCTTCTCTGATTGTCCAAACTCCTGCATGGTGGTTTCCATGGTCCTACCACAGAGTCCCCTGGGAGGAGCAGCAGCTGCTGGAGGAACTGGTCCCGTCATTCACCTGATTGAATTTCAAGCATGGTGGCCGATAGGATATGTGTCAACAATGTGCGAATGGAGTGATGAGTGGAGAAACCACACTAGCATAGAAACTGCTTGATCCTCTGTCAGGAGCATTCACCATGCACCATGCAAACCATGCAGAGTTGCTTGTTGTGATGTGTGAACCAAGCCAATGTGTTTTATTTTAATTTGGTGAAGGGGGTGGGTTCATGGGGGAGATTTTCAGCAATGTCTAAAGAGCCAACTGGAGGTATTCTTGATTACATTGCAAAAACAGGAGGGGAACAACAAAGTGTTGTGTTGTGTTGTGCTCTATACCATAACTATACTCTGATAAAGTTACACTCACCCTCCTTCTCCTTCTTCTTAAAACTAACATCGTTTGTAGGCCCACTTAATTGCCTATAGCCACTGTTGTCAGACATTGCTAAAGACATCTAAGCTCCATCTCAGTGGTGGAAAATGCAATAAATAATGTAACTGGCCATATGTGTAGTCACATATTGACTCCTCAGAATCTGTCATCCAAGACAGGCTGTTTTGCCCTGCCTAATAGCAGGACTGCCCTGACTGACTGACCAACTGACTGAATGAATGATTGATAGCATTTTTATCCTGCTCTTCAGTCCAAAAGTCTTCTGAAATGGCTTACACAGAATTAGTAAAAGAAGACTGTCCTTTTGCACAGGTTTACAGTCTGAAAATGTAACACAAGGAAAAAGGAAGGAGTGGGGAAATTACATTTTTCAGAGGGCTACTGGAATGCCCTGCTCCTCCAGCTCAAGTCCCTCAGTACCACTTGCTGGACTGGCTGCTGCTCCTAACCCAGGGTGGAGAACTGGCCAAGAAGTGGCTCCCAAATGAGCCTACATTAAGAAGTGCTTACTGTATCCTATTTTGGCAGTTTCTCCTCTCTGTTTCTCCACTCTGAAACATCCTGGGATCACTGGGAAGGGGCACAGTTTCAGATTTCAAAGGGGGAAAGCCTTCACTGCAAGACCCATGATTGCAGGCTTCTTCAACCTGGTGCTCTACAAATGTTTTAGACTTCAACTCCCATCAGCCCCATCCAGCATGGGCAATGGCTAGGAATGCTGGGAGTTGTAGTCCAAAACATTTGGAGAACACCAGGTTGGGGAAGGCAACATTGCTGGATGTATTCAATATTCAGTTTCATAAAACAGAGAGAAGTAGCTTATGGAACAATACTGTGTCTATTGACTTAAAAATAAATCCCACTAAGTCAGATAGGGCTTACTTCCTGGTAAGTGTGTATAGGATTGCAACTCCAACAGCACTGTTATCATTGCATTTTGTGATATATATCACATAGCCATACCATGAAGATAGACTAGCAACCCAATTTTCCTAACACAAAAGGATCTGAAACTTTGCCAGAATTACACTGCCGCACTGTGTTGCGTGTAGCAAACAGAGATGGAAGTGCTCCTGAGAAATAATCATGCATGATGCATCTGCCTTACTGAAGCTGAGCAGGTCTGGGACTGGCCCTGCCTGCATGGGTGACTGCTTGTGAACACCATATTGGCTGCCTGGAGCTCAATGATGGGCAGGATATGAATGTGCTAAATAAATAAATACGGAGCTTGATACACAAAGCAGCCGTTCCTTCAACCTGCCTAAATGTTACAAAGGCTAGCTGAGTGGCTGATATACAAAAACAACTGCTTCTGCTCACAGTGGTCCAACTGGGCAACTCAGTTGCCTGCTGAGCAGCTGGCCGACCGGCCGGCCTTCCCTATGGGCCAAGGGATGAGAAAAGAGACTGCAGTCATCTTCAACATGGAAGCCTTGCATCTCAGCCTCAGGGTATGGCACCTGAAATGACCTGTATCCGTGTCATGGAATTATCTGAGCAAATTATACTTTTTGTTGAAAAGAAAAGAAATTCACAATAACCTAAAATATAGGATGACAAGTCTCTTCGCTGCATTTTCCACTGACCATTTATTTTGGAGACCTCTTTAGAAATCTCTCCTCAGGACCATGAAAGGAAGTTCTCTTCTGAGAAAACCCTGCTATTAATGAAGAGAGTTTTGAATGTACATAAACTGAAATACCTTTTCTTTTCTTTTGCACATAGTTCCTGTGGGTCACTCCCGGGTCATTAGTGTGCGGCAAAGCCTCTGCTTGTGTGTGCTCTTGCACCCTGCACAAACGCGCACGCACACACACACAAAGAATACTTCAGTATTTTCAATCCTTTATCCAGGAATGGTACACTAGAGGCTGACATTTAATACCCTGAGGATATAGATATTTGAAAGCTGGTTATTGTAACAAAGGAAGCCATCCAAACTCTGCAAGACCGAATGGATCAGATAAAGCTGACACTGAGATAAATCTGTTTTACATCCCTTCTTGCAAAAGTTTTGCTAATCTAAGTAGCTATAGCTTTTCCAGAGCAAAAGGAAAGAAGGAAACAGAAATAACATACTTTATGCAGCAAGTTTACAGTTATCCAACATCTTGCCCCAATTTGTAATCACCAAAAGTATAACATGCAAGTCAAAGATTATTGTGTTCCTCCTGAGACCTTGGATGGTCTTCATTAAATACAGAAATATCAGAAAGGAGAGGGAGAGCCGTGAGGGGAGGCTGAGACTGCAAGGGTATGTTTGTTCCTTCCAGCTGAATTTCCCCATAAATAGAACCAAGTTCATATCATTATTTGATCTTCACAGCCACATAGTTCTTGACTGTGGAAGGCAGACATTTTGGGTCCCATGGGCACATTTGGCAATTTGAGAAAGTGTTGTGGGCACCACCACAAAATGGCTACCATGGGAAGTGTGTTTAGTCATACATGAAATAGAACCTGCCCAAATACTGCATGCAAGGCAGAGGAGGGGTCTGAGCTGCAGCAAACTAAACACCTCCTTTGAACCCAGAGTTTTCAATATCTGAAAAATCTCTTTCACAGAAGGCTAAGTCCTTTTCTTTCCTCCCACATGCTTTGTCAGTTACCCGGATTCCATTTCTCTCATACCCCAAATCACCGCTTGTAGATGTGCTTTCCCTCAATCTCTCTCTCACACACAGGAGAAAGCATCACTCTGCATCTACTCACAAATTTGATTTGCCAAGAACATCTCCAAGCCCAACCATGTAGTCTAAAGGCCTTTGCAGAAAATAAGAATGGCAGCAACCAGAGGCCCTCAGTTTGCTTAGAAGTGATCTCAGCTGCCAGTAAGAGAATGTATTAATAAGAAGGGAATTGTAGGGCACCTTGATAGGTGACAAGAAAGGTGTGTGGGGGGCCCATGCTGGACATGCACATGGTAGGCATGCCATGAGCAGAGCCGGCTGAAGCTGGGGGTCAGACTAGATGGCCCGGGAGACCCCTTCTGACTTGCTCTATTTCTATGTTTCTATCCCTCCCCTGCCACCGACATCTGTGTCTCCCACCCAGTCTCCTGCCTCTGGTTTTCTTCTTTTCCTCTCACAATAATTTTTATTTTCTAGTTCCCAGTTCCTTCCTCCTTTCATTTGGAAAACCTATGGAATGTGCTCCCCAGAGAGGTCCACCTGGCGCCATCGTTATTTGTTTTTCGGCGCCAGGCCAAGACCTTTTTATTTAAAAGTTATTTTAATTGTTAATTTATGAATTGTATTTATGGGGTTTTTAGGTATATGCTGAGATGTTTCCGGTTTTTTAACTCTAATTGTACAAACTGTTTATTTATGTTTATTTATTATTGTTGTAAGCCGCCCCGAGACTTTTTGCAAATGGGGCGGCATAAAAATGGCTTGAATAAATAAATAAATTAGAGCTTCTGCCTGGTGCAGCTGTCGATGGTAAAGTCTCAGTTCCAAGCAGCTCAGGCCCAAACAGACTTTACTATAAATACATGGAGCAGTTCATAGAATCATAGAATAGTAGAGTTGGAAGGGGTCATGAAGGCCATTAAGTCCAACCCCCTGCTGTTGCAGGACACCACATTACACCATCCTTAGGCCTTTTCCTTTCTGAACTGGGTCAGGATGCTAGCATGTGGACTGGGGCCCTGCACCGACACCAGAAGCCCGACAACCCTCTGTGACAGGCTGACCCTATCTGTGGCAGTGGTCTTCTCAGTGCCTCCATCAAAAAAGCCCTCATTGCCTCTGCCACAATCTAGAATTCTCCCCTTGCATGTCTTCAGCTCCTTCATCAATATGTCTGCATCCATCAAGTGTTGAAAGTTGCAGTTCTGCTCCAAGGATAAACGACTTATGGCCCTCCAAATGTTTTGGCCTCCAGCTCTTTCTTCATTGGCTCTGCTGGCTAGGGATAATGGGAATTGTAAGCCAAAAACCTAGAGGTTCCCAAGTTGCATCCTCTCCCTGACCCGGCTAGGCTCTTTGAATCTCATTGATTTCAGGAAGTCCATGCACAGGATTGCATCCATCCGTCCATATTTCTCTTGCCAGACTGAACTTTCCAATGGGAGCCCAGAGCACTGCCCAGTGCAAATGGCAGAAAACCCCCATGAGATTGATGGCTCTGAAGAAATATACATTAGGCACAAGGTGTAAAATGTTAACATTCCAGCTGAAGAGAAACACAGGAGTGAAAGAAAATACGCCTTGTATACTTTTATCCTGGGTGTTTTTTCCCCTCTCTTCATGCATCAAGGCTAGAGAGAGAGAGAAAAAACCTCGTTGCTGCCAATGAATGATACATTTACTTTAGATGCTTTTGTATGTCAACTGTTCATGCCTCAGGTACTTAACCTTTACTTTAAAAACATAGTTCAGAGCCTAGCCTTGGAGGTGGAAGGGGGAGGAGGTATTATTCTTATAAATGCTTCGCCTAACAAAGGCACTATTATAAGAAGGTGCAATGGTGAGTCGCTGAATGGTATTCATTGTTTCAGGTTTCAGAGCCTCCATACATCTGCTGCCTGTCAAAAGCAGATACTGAGTTCATAAAGCAAAGTGGTCTGCTGCAAAAAGATCTCCACACTGCAGTTCAGTCCTCACAATTTGCTCTATCTGGGATGCAAATACCTTATTCTCTGAGAAGATGGAAACTTCCCAAGTTGTTGTTGTTATACCACCATTATGATCATCACATTTTAGTATTCATCATTTAGTATTTTAGAACTTCAACCTTTCCAGATCCTGGACAAACTTTTCACCACTCTGATGCAGTGAGCACAGAGCTGGACTTTCTTAGAGCATGGAGTTCTGTATGACTCCTTAAAATCCGTGGAGGAAAGGCAGAAGAAAACCTCTCCCCTCACCAGCCACCCTCTATATTGGTCGCTTTTCTCTTGCAGGAAAGGGGCAAATGCAAAGTCAGAGCAGACTCCGAATCCTCACTGTTGCTGCTGGCTGTTGCCATGGCCTTGGGCGAACAAAGCATATGCTCTATAATGCAGCTCCGCATATTGAGAACATGCTGGCAGTGATGGACAAGCCATCTTTCAGGGAGGCCTGTCAGCCATTATTGATCTTCTCATAAGTTCCAGGGAACTTCAGGATTTTCCAGGCTGAGCCTTCACTGCTGTATGTTAACTCTAAGGTTGGCATAGTATTTTCTAGTCAGCTAGGTAAAATGAGATACTGCTAAGGAAGATGGTTTACAGTGAAAGTATGAAGCACACAGATTGATCTATCAACCTGTTCCTGTTACCTGATCACTAATTTACTTAAACCAATATGCAAATTGTATTCCTAGTTGGCAGCAAACTCATCAATTTTCTATCCTATGCTAATGAGTGCATCCACTTTCTGTCATAGTGTGGACACATGCAAACATGGATTTAAACAGGAACTATACAAACAAACAAACAAACAAACAAACAAACAGAAAGTGGCATTCTCTGCCTGAATTTCTGTCCTGTTTTCCCAGATAAATCTTAGCTTTCATTTAATTATGCTTTGTTTTGCGCTGGCTGTGCAGCAGCAATTGCCTAATTTCACAAAAGCCTTACATACATTTAAATATGGAAAGTTTTTTCCAAACCAGTTGCATTAAATAAGAAAGATGCTCACATGACTGTTAACAAAGTCATGTACATGTCTACTCAGAATAAATCCTAGTGCATTTAGTAGTGCTTAAGTCCCAGGAAAGTGAGTATAGGATTCAGCTTCTATCAGTTTTACTCAGGTCTGTTGGTTCCAGGAATCCTGTATGTATTTATATTAAACTGGCTGGTTGCAGTTAGCCAGTGTTTGTTATCAGCTGTTTGTGATCTGTTATCCAGCCATCCTTTGCTCAGGCATGATCACTAGATCCCAAATTATCCCATCTATTAGTCTCTCTGTAAAAGACAGGAAGACATGGCACGGATGTCCAAAGTCACCCCATCTGGAGCAGGAATAGGCAACTTAGCACCTTCCAGGTGTTTTGGACTAGAACTCCCATCAGCCATAGCCACCACACGCAGTAAGAGCCTTGGAAGTCCAAAACTTCTGGGGGGATCACAGAGGTTTTAACAATGACCACCATGTGGCTAAGTTAGAACAAATGCACAATGGAAATACAAACTATCCCAGCCCCTATCCTATAAGTAATGATAGGAAGACAAGACTTCCTCCCTCCTTCCCCCCTCCTCCCCGTCCTTTTTCATTTTCTTGTTTTGTTTATCCCGTCTTTCCGTGCTTTCTAGTATAGTGATCAGGAATTGATGCTTTCACTGCTACAGGCTGGTTTTGATTTTTAGTCAGGGGAAATCGTTAAGGGCATCGTAACTTAAGGACAGAGCACATGCTTTGCATGCAGAAGGTCCCAAGTCCCATCCATGGAATCTCTGATTCCAAGTACGAGGAAAGATCCCTACATGAGATCTTAGAGAGCAGCTGATCGTTAAGAGTAGACCGGGTTGGTGTGATTGAACTAATGGCTTGATTAAGTATAGGGCACATTCATATATTAGGGGGTACAGTGGGAATAGCATCTCTTCCATTTATAAAAATAAAATCTAATTATCCAGCCATACAGACATTTTTCTTTCTTCTGCCCTAGAAAACATGGTGGGCATATTGTGAGCGGAGCCGGCTGGAGCCGGGGGTCAGACTAGATGGCCCGGGAGACCCCTTCTGACTCGCTCTGTTTCTATGTTTCAATGTTTCTAAAACCTAAATTATAAGTAAGGCTTACTGCATACATATAATAAACGGAGCCAATGTGTTGATTATATAGCCACATGCAATTCCAGGAAGTTCACTTTGCAAGCTCCTCGGCATGGCAAGTGGAAGAAATTACTTAAATACCATTAATTTCTGAGCTGTAACACAGGTTGCTTTTCCCTGTCAAAGTTCGTTATGGTTTCTTCCAAGAGAAAATGCTGTCCTTCAGCAACCTCTCTGTGGCCTCTCATGAAAAGCTTTCAACCTCAATAAATTACTTTAAAACCCTCCAGTTGGGCATATAAAAATGTGCAAGCAAGAGGGGTCTTTCCTGAACACCACCACAGCCACTGCCGCCACCATCACCAGCACCACGGTATGCTGCAGTGGGATAAGGTGCAATGAAAATCCCCTACAAGCTGAACTGTACTTCCCTAATCAAATGGGTGTAACAGATGGCTGCTGGAGCGAGCCATCACAATGGAAATATCTGCAGTTCTCATGGTAACGGATTCTGCCAGGTCTGAGGGATTTGCTGTTTTCCAGGACATCTGAGCTGCAATCTCTTTCGAGCTGTCTAGCAGTCTCAGCCTCCCTCTCTCAGCATGATGGAGATAGAGTTGAAAGGTGGGGCCTGGTTTTGCATTCCAACTGTGATTAAAGACACAAAGCACTTCCACCCGGAATCAATACCAGGCTTCATATTCATTATATGTTATCTAGAACCTCATTAGCTGTTTGGGCAGGAAAATTATCATATGCAGTCTTCTTCAGGCAAAAAGCTAGGGGGGAGGGAACAAAGAGATAGAGGAGAAAACGCACATATGGGGAATTAGGATGCATGAGATGTCGCCTCTTAATAAAGATATGGAGCAATATTAAAACTAGCAGTTGTTTCCATCTCGTGGCAGCATGTCAAGATTACTAAGCAGAGGAGGATGAAACATCTGGCTGAAGAAGAAGAAAGATGTCAAATTTCCAAAGCATTATATAAAATCTATGAAAGGAGTGGATTTTGGGTAGGGGGACAGACAAACAACTGTGCCTCTTAGAATTAAGCTAGAGCTTGTGACAGACATCTTCATAATGCACTTGCCATCAAGAAATTTGCCTTCTAATGATGTCTGGGTTTCCATAAGAAGATAGTGGCCTTTAATTACTGAAACCCACAAAATTGTTGAAAGTTTTGAAGAATTTGTCTCTCAATCCATAATTAAATTTAAAAGGAAAAGAAAAAGAAAGGGTGGACACTTTTAAACCACAAACATGCACAAATATTTGCTCTGAAGTATTCCCCTTCGAACACCAATCAGTTTCAAGACATAATGAGATGCATACAAGCGCCTTTGCACACAGAGAAACTGGCTCAAAACTGGCTCTGAAGTATTTGAGCCCCCAGATCCGACAATGTTGAAGAATTCAGCATGCCTCCATTCAAAGAGGGCCTTTCTTAGCGAGTAAGCTAGGCAATGGAAAGGGGAGCAAACCCTTTATAGGTTTAAAGGGTTAAGCTATAGCTCTAGCCTACTGATCTATTGCCTTGCCCCTGAGACAGCTAAGACTGCCTTCTCCAACCTGGTGACCTCCAGATCTGTTGGACTGCAATTCCCATATTCCCTAATCATGATCATGGCGATGATGCACACTTGCCCTTCAGATTTACCCACGTGAGGACAGTGCCATCTTGTCTTTCATCTCAGGCCAGAAAATGTCTTGGGTTGGGCCTGTTCCAGGGAGCCTACATGGTAAGAGAGAGCACAGTGTCTCCCTTGGAGTGCCCTTTGCCTTCACATACACAATCACCATGACAAGGGGCACCTTGCAAGAATTTAGGCCATTGAGAATCACTGCTTTGGTTTCATTTTTTGATTATTGCTTTATTTGCAGTCTGCTTTTCTCCCTATGAAATGTATTCAAAGCAGCAAACAAAGTAAACAAGAGAACAGCAAGCTCAAGAAAATGATTACGATGAAAACACATTTTAAAAGCAGTGCCAGCAGTGACAATATGCACAATCAAAAACAGCAGAAAGCAAAACACCCAAAGCCTGCTGGGGGCAGGGTTGCAGGAAAGCTGCATTCCTACATACATTTACCCAGGAGTAAATACCAGTGAACATAATAGAATGCAAGTAAACATGCTTAGGAGTGCACTTCCAGACACTTACCTGCAGGTGGAAAGAGAGAAAGGACCTGCTGGTTTTCCCGCTTTCCACAACGGCTTCTACCCCCAGACCCCTGGAACCTGAGGTGCCCAACTCACATGCTGCCAAGAAAGAGGAATGACATCACCAAAAAAGGACAACAGATGATACCACTCTGCATAATATTTGCATATGCACATGTATATAGTGCATAGTGTAAGTGATAGTAACTACAAATTAAATTTCCTCTCACCATGATTGAGCAGACAGATAAGTTGATGTGTGCCTGCTCAGTCTCTTATCCAGGTGCTAACTATTGAAGGGCAACATCAGGCCCTGCTACTCTTCATCCTGCTCGAGTTTCTGTTATTTTGATTCAGACTTAGATTGGATAGCCCATCACACAGAGGAAAATCTTTAAATAGAGGAGTATCCTCTGGCAGTTCTCCAAAAAGGTGCTACCCTCTGTAAAGAATGCCCTTCCATAACCCCCAAAGAACAGCATACCCATCTTGTTCTCATGAACACATTTCTCCTCTTTTCCCTTTCCATCAGATCAGGGTGAAAGGTCCTTTATTACAGTCCTTTATTAAATCAGGCTGGCTTTGCAATGCAGAGTAATATAAAAGTTGCTAACAGGTAACATCTATCAAAGTAGTGATCCCTCTGATTGGTGGGGTTAGAACTTGCCCATGTCAGGAGCTGATTCCAAACTGAGCTGCTATCCTCCCTTTTCTTCCAAAAGGAGATGGTTCCACCCTCAGGGAGGTTTGTGTCGCTTCTGGGCTAGATGGTGGGAACATCAGACATTACTTAATTGGTCCACTCATTTGATCTGACAATGAAATATTGGGCTGAGGTATTTACACCCCTCCCCCTCTGACCCTTCTTCTTCCACAGTGTCTCACCTGAACCAGAGGCAGTCTGGTTCTCATCAGCCACTTGACCAATCCTATAGAGCAGTGATGGCGAACCTTTTAGAGACCGAGTGCCCAAACTGCAACCGAAAACCCACTTATTTATCGCAAAATGCCAACACTGCAATAAAACCTGAATACTGAGGTTTTAGTTTAGAAAAAACAACTCACAGCCAGTCCAAGTAAATAAATATATATCCTTGGCAGCGCACTAACCGGCCATGAAAAAGCTCAGATGATTCACAACTAATGAGTAGCAGTTCGTGACAGCATTGTCTGGTGCCACTACTCCTTTCCGAGCATGCGCATGGCCCCTATGTGTGCTATTATCCGATCCTCGGCTGCTGGGGCGATGCTGGGGCGACTTGGCTCACGTGCCGACAGAGGGCTCTGTGAGTCCAGTGTGGCAGGCGTGCTATAGGTTCGCCATCACTGCTATAGACTGTTAATCTTGGCATTTCCATGACACATTCCAACTCCTCCTCCTTGTCTTGCTCAAATCCAGAGTCTTAGCTCTCTAGCTTGGAATGCTTTATTTTGGGAAAAGCAAACCCAATTCTTACACTTGTGTAGTTTAAGTTCTGTTTCAGTGACCAATTCCACATGATCACTGCAACTGACCACAGCTAATTTAGTGTTTTGTAGTAAGTGCTGTACTTGCCTGGCGACTTTTTAACATTCAGTAGCTGTGGCTAGTTGTGTGGTCCAAACTCAGTAGGGTGGGTGGGTAACAAACTACTTACAATCCTAAAACAGCTCATGGATTCGGGGAGAAGGGTCCTTAACCACACCAACAATCTACCCTTGCTGAGTTTGGTTATCATAATCAACCACAGTAGTGTTTGAATATTCAAAATGGCCACCAGAAACTTCTGAAATAAGTTTAAACAAAATGTACTAAGATTAACAAATGGGACCTGTAACAAAATATTGTGTTCAGGATACTCTACTTGAGACAAACACAGGATACTGTGCTCAGGATACTCCTGGTTTCTCCCCAAATTAACCCCCATCCTATGTACACTGAGCATGTTCTGACATCACTGAATCTTGGAGAGTTTCTTCATTTAGAGAACTTCTGATCTTTTATTTGTACATCTGCAACCCTGGGACTGCCCAAACCAGCTAATACCTTCCTTCCCTATGGGTAGGGGTCCATTTGACAGAAGGGGAACTGAGACTGCTATTAGTAAAGATGACTAGATATTGACTTTGTTCACAAAGCAACAACAGCTGTCTTTCAAAACAATAAGATTCATCAAAAGGCAAGAAGAGCATCACTTGCTGAAAAGAAAGCTTGAATTAGTTCTTTTGAACAACACATACAGTAATAAATTTGTTTCTCAGCTTCAGAATGCAAGTTGGGACTCATGTTGCTGAAAGCACCTTCATTACCATTTAAAAATACTGCTCATTAAAAAACAACAAATCAGGGATAGAGATTTTAGGAGCCTTTTTCCTGACATAATGTTCTAGGTGCATGCAATTTTTCAAATCAATAAATAAAGGAGAATTCAACCATCTGAACCCCCTTCTGTGCTCTGTGCCTAGAAATAGATTTATCTATCTGCTGTTTGTGAAAATGAAGCATATAAAAGTTGACAAGTTGAACATTCTCAAAAAGTACTACTGCCTCTTGCCCTCTTCACTGCAAACTAGGCCATCTGTGTAACATGTTTCTGCTACTTCTTTTCACCAAAACATCCTTTATCAAATTCCAGAAGAGGGACTTAGAACGTTGTGTCTCCTTAAGATCTAACAAAATTATTGAGCTTCTGCTGGTAAGTTAGCCTGTCCTAGGTGTCTGATGATGTTAAGTAACTTCTACTGCTGCAGATATATTGTAGAAGGCTTAGAGGACACCGTGTGACACAGAAACTAGGCAAGGTCATTAATTATCTGCATTAAACAAGAATAGAACAGAAAGAAGCAATTCCAGATTATGTCCAGACATAAGTAGGTCCACTGCCACCCAGTGACTCAACTCTATATTGGCACTATCCACACACCAGCTGGGTTCACATTGATGACAAGCAAGCCGGTGTGTTTACAATGGTTCGCAGTTTTTATTGCAATGTGCCTGACAAACAATCAGGCTCAATGTGGTAATTCCCCTTCCTCCCACCATCTCCTTCCCTCTTAATCCTCCAGGTGGCATCCTAGGAGGCACTGTGGAGAAGAATGAGGCTTCCCCTCTTTGACTGCTGTGTCCACAAGCCAAGTTCACCTCGCTGAGGCTGTCCAGCAGTCTCTGCTACACAAATAGGCTCATGCCCAGAAGCACAGGCGAGAGGGCAGGGGAGCTGGTCAGGTGCCCTTGCCTACCTCTCCAGAGGGGACTGTAGGAGCAGAACAGGGGATGCCTGAGCCATACTTAGGGGAAGGGGGACAGCTGGGCTGAAAGGAGTAGTGCTACTCAGCTGGTTGAGTCCCTGCCATCCACACATGTCACACGTGGCTTTCACTTTCTTCTTTCACTTTCATCAGGAGTTGTTTCAATTCACTGTTGCTTTCTGCCAATAAGATGGCAGATCAGATCAGATGCAGATCATCTGCATATCTTAAATTATTGATGTTATCTTTGGCCAATTTCTTACTCCTCCTTCCTCTGATCCTGACTGAGCTTTCCTTATGATTTGTTCTGCATACAGATTGAGCAAAGATAAAACACACCCTGGTCTGAGGCCCTTGCCTATAGAAAACTGTTCTGTTTCTCCATATTCCCCCGCTAACAGTAGCTTCTATGCATTAGGACAATCAAGTGCTAAGCCACACACATTTCTTTCAGAATAACCCATTGTCTTCTCCTGATCCACATGGTCAAAGGTTTTTCTTTAGGCTACAAAGCACAGACTGATCTTCTGAAATTCTTCAGTGCACTTCAGTAGCAAATATATATTTACAATATGATCTCTAGGACCTCTTCTTTGAATGTCAAACATTTATCACTTTATATATGGTAAAATTCTTTCTTGCAACACTTCAGCATCTCTTTGCATGTACAGAAATGAATGCATGGTCCTATAGTTGTTGCACCTTTTTGCCTTTTCTTTCTTGAGGACTGGAATACATATTGAACATTTCCAGTCTGCAGGCCATTGTTTTCTTTTCCATATTTGTTGGCATACTCTCGTTAGGATTTGGACTGATTTGATCTCTAGAGCTTGGAATAGTTCTATTGGTACTCTAGATGCCTTATTTCTTCCAAGTGCTTTCAGAACAGCTTTCACTACATTTTCTAATATTGCAGGTTCTTCCTCATAGGATTCCTCTTCAAATGACTTTGTCATCTTTTCTTCTGTACAGTTCACTTCCACCTTATCTTTATTTTAACCATGTTCCCTTGCCAGTCTAGTATTCCTAAACTAAGTCTGAAATAGGTGGCCTATAAATATGTGGATGGATGGATGGATGAAAGAAAGAAAGAAATTCCCTTTGACTTCTTGGATCTTCTGGAAAAGGTCTCTTCTTTTCCTTCTTTTCTTGTTCTCTTCTATTTCTATGCACTGGCTCTATTTCATTTATTCTACGGAATAGTTGCTGGAAAGTTACTTTCAGGATTCTATGTCTGTCATCTTTCTATTTCTATAATTCTATTTCAGTCACTTTTAGCTTTTCACCTGCCTACATGCTGTACGTTTCTGGTTTTAGAACAAATTTAAGAACATAAGAAAAGCCCTGCTGGATCCAGTGCAACATTCTGTTCTCACAGTGGTCAACCAGATGTGTATAGAAGCCTGCAACAGCCTGCAGGACATGAGTGCAATAACACATCTGTGCACATCTGTTAGCACTCTAAAGTAACACTAAAAAATTAGCAAGGCATGTTTTTTGCCTTTGCAGAAGCCATTCTTTTTCAGCAGGACTTGTCCTTCCATATACTTGATAACATTAATAATACTTTCCATCAATTTCTCCAGGACAGAGGTTAAGCTAATTAGCAAGTCATTTCTTGGATCCTTTTTTTTATATTATATTGGCCACTCTTTAGTCATCTGGTATGGAGGCCAATTTTAGGTTAATTATTTGTGTCATAGGAGCTGCAATTTGACAACTTCTTTAAGAACACAGATGTTATATCATTTGGGTCCAGTGATTCACTTGTTTCCAATGTTCCAATAGGGTCTAGAACTTCAGTTCCTTTTCATTATGTGCCTCAGTTCCTCAGACTCCTTCCTAAAAGTGTCGGTTCAGGTATAGGTAGCTGGCCTATTTATTCTGCACTGAAGAAGAACACAAAGAATCTATTTAGTTCAGAGGCCCAACTGCCTCCCTAGCTGGTTCCCTGCTTCTGATGTATAAGATTTTGCAACAATAAGATTTTGCTTATTCTTAGTTTTAATGTTGTTAGCTATGTGCTCCTCACAATGCTTTTTTGCATTTTTTACTGTCTGCTTGCATTTCCTTTATGTGTCTTTTTCCTCTTAATCCTTCAAAAATTCTATTTCCTGAAAGAAGTCTTATTATTTCTAATAGTTTGACATAAATCATTCTGGTGTAGTGCTACCTTCCTGACCTGTGGTATACATCATAGCTGAGCTTCAATTATTGTGATTTTGAGCTATTCTCAAGACTTTCAGAAAGATTTGTACCTTGGGTTAGGCTGAAAATCTGCAACTGGCTCAGGGACACCCATTGAAGTTCATGGCTACATGGAGACTAGTCCCAATTCAACTCTTTATCCACTATACCACTCTGCCTCTCCTTCCGTTCTTTAAATTCAAATTCTTCAAATTCAAGATCTCTCCATCTTGGACCAGAGCTTCTTGCATAACCATAAAAACACCTGCACACAGGGTCTCTCTTTCCATATCTCTGGCATGTGCATTTTCCTCTTGGGTATGTTAGATTTGCTATCATGTTTTACTGTGTTCTTATAGCCCTGCTTCCACCATGTCTCCATCTGGGCAACCGTGATTCCCTGGGGATGATTCTAACTTATTCCAGCTCCTGTCTGCTTTCCTTGGATTCCAATTTAAAAGTTGTTCTTTTATATGTTGAGCCCCAGTACTTTGGTTCCATTCTGGTTCAGGTGGAATCTATCTCTTTTGCCCAGGCTGTTAATGTGCAGGTATTTGGCTGTTACTAAAATAACTTATATTACATCTGTTTAATAAGCTACCTTCACTGGATCCATGTAGAACTTTGCCTTAAGATGCTGTAGACCAGCCAGCTGCCCAGGACATACAGCTGTATTATCATCAGCCTCTTCTGTATGCTCCCCACTGTATCCAGTCTCTCACATTAACCCTGTTCAACCATGTCCTGAATTTGTGAATGAACACAATGGGTTCCCAGCTCTGTATCTGCAAACCATTAACAGTTATAAATTAATGGCTGACACCCTTCCGGAAGAGGTTTTATAAAAAGTAGGATACACATGAGCTATTTGGAGTTTTGTTTTTGAAAAAATAGATGAAAGACAACTCCTTATGCATTAACTTTTCTTGAAACTACAAACAAGTTCCTCAGTTCTAAGAGATGCTGTTCTATCAGGAGATTTAGCAGTAAGGCTCAAGAGAGTTGAATAATAGAAACCTTGAGGAATACCATTGCAAAATGAAGGTTAAAAAAACAAATCTGATAAAACAAACTGTTTCTACTACCTGATTCTTCACTCAGAACTTGACCAGTTTCTGGAAGCTTCCCAGTTCTGAAGGAGGCAGGCAGGGCCAGCCCTACTGTTGGGCAGCGTAAGGCAGTTGCAGACAGGTGATGGCGTGGAAGGGGGCAGCAGTGGTAGCCCCCTAGATATTCCTCTGTGTTGAAGCAAAGAGCCTGAAAAAGTATTTCAGGCTCACCTGATGCTGACCCATCATCCAGGTTTAAGAGTCAACTGCCAGTCCTCAGGCAGTGAATGTTCTGGGTCAGCCCTGGAAACATGGAGGGAATGAGCTTCCTCCACACAAACTTTTCTTTTCTTACACATTGCACATTTTCAGTATTCTGTCTCTCTTTCAGAAGATGAACATTAGATTCCTGAGGTCCAATTTGTACAAAGCATTAACAGCAAAGAAGCCAGTAAAAGATGGTCCTACATTTCTCGTCAATAATGCACAGAGGTTGAAATCTTATTGGTTTGTCCTAAAGATGTTGTGACTTTCTATAAGCTGGCTTGAATAAGGAATAATGGCACAATTCGGGCAATGATCCAGGTTTCCATATATTACACAGGTGGCATAATACCAAACCACAGGAGTGGATTGTTCTGGGGCAGTACACCATCCTGGTGTTATGTGCTCACAGACCTGTTTTTTGGAAAATATTTACTGATTTATTTAACAGATTTATATTCTGTCTTCCCACTGTGTAGGTCATAAAATTGTTCACACATTATTTATCTGAATGAACCGATTTCCAGTTTTAAGGAGGCAGGGCAGACTTCCACATTTAGTTAGTTATTTCACCCTGGCTGAAACATAAGTCTTCTTTATCCTAGGCCTAATTCCATTTAGTGTAGCAACAGCAGTCCATGAAGGGTTGATCATTAGGGGAACAAGCCATGGCTAGTCTTGGCCTTTGATACCCTGCTCCTGTCCTTTCTTCTCTAGTGAAGCCAAGAAAAGCAACATGAGTGCATTCACTTCTGCCTTAGGCTAACTACATTTAATTATTATGTCAGAACCCAGACATGTTGTGGTTGATCTCAACTATGCTTGGATGAAACAAACTGGCTTCTTTCAATTAAACAGTTTAGGGCTCAGACACAACACTCTCCTGTGCGGTTAATTAAAATTGGTGAATGCTTCAAGTCTTCCATGTAATGATATATCAATGGTTTTCTGTATGTCTACACTAGTTCAGTGTCTGGATGGTTTGATGGGATCAGCACAAGAGGCATCTTGATGGAGTTGCCGCCATCTCTTGCCAAGCTCTATCTTCTTTAGAGGCATTTCTCTCCAGATTAGGGATATATGAGAATTTTGTTTCAGTTCACATGTCATCAAATGCAATTCCAGAGGTGAACAAGGATGCATGTACTCCAAAAAATGTTTGCACATTCCTCAAGTTGCATTCATGTTAGTAGAATGTGCACCTTTAAAAAATGTTTTTAAATGCAAATATTATGAAATGCATGATTATTAAATTATACACTTTAAAGTGTTAGCATTAAAAGTGCCGTTCCTTTTTATGAAAACATTTTGAAAAGCATTTAGTCAATAGGACGGGAAATACATTTTTTAAAATGTACAATTTTGAAGGTGCATAATTTAAAGTACACACTTTAAAAATCATATTTTCACATTTTAATCAATAGGGCAAGGACTTTTTTTTAAAAAATATATGCACTTTTCCCATTCAAACAATTAAAAAATGAGAACAGGATGGTGCTGAACCAATCTTTGAAGAGAAATTCAGAGAATTTATGCAAGCTCAAGCACCCATTTCTTCCAACTGTCCTCCAGAGCAATCCAGGAGTGCAGCAGATGCTACGCTAACCACATTCACAATTTTTGTGTCAATGAATTGTACATGTACATGATGTGTTTAGTAAAACAACCCCCACCCCCTGCCCGACAACTTTTCTATTTTAAGCCAGCAGTCTGCTAAGTTCCCCTCACTGTTATCTGGAAATTCTACCCTGGAAATTCTGTTCTGGAAAGGAGACAAATACTTTCCACACCAGTCATTTTTTACATCCCTATTTAAAATGTGGGGGGTATTTCATTCCATTAATAGTTTTTGTTATATTTCTTTTGTACCTTGGCAACTTCTGCTGAATTTTTCCATCTCTACTGTCAGGTCCAGGCAGCCAAAACTAAAATGCATAATTCACAGAAATGGTCATATTAAATACACATTTGATGTTTATCTGGTTAAATATTCCGGTGCACCTGATGGAGTGGGCGCTAGTCCAAAAAAGCTAATTTCCTGATAAATGCATTAGGGTGCAACTCTGTGCAAGTTTAGGTGGAAAAACATTATGCGGGCTGGACCATACTGAGACTTGTAGGCCTTTTCTCTGTTTCAGTTCCACTCTTTAGGGTGCCACTTTTTTCTGATTAGATGTACAGAGAATAACATTCAAAGCAGAGTTACGGAGAGTATGGAGAATGAAAGTGGCAACTGGGAAATGTTTGTTAATCTGCAGCTTGTCTTTCTTCTCCACTACTGCCACCAATACGGTGCATTCCTGATTTCTCACTGCGGTACCCATGCACCAAGAAATTTTAAAGAGACATTTTAATTCTGTCTTCTAGATCCATCCAACAATAAAGGAGAAAAATGCTAAGTGGGAAGACCCCTCTTCCCGATTTCAGACTCTTTGCAATAAATCAGCAACCCTTTACCAGGATCTGGCAAGGTGACAGGTTCTTAAAAGGCGTGCCTGAGAGATCATTAATACATTAAATAAAGGGCAATTAAAAATGGCAGATAATTCTCCATTAATAAGCCCTTCTTGCAGAGGAAGAGTATTACAAAATCTTCTGGAGCATTAAACTAGGAATCAAATCACTCCAAATGGCTCATGTGAAGGGTGGGGATGTATTTCTTGATTCTAAGATTCCAGATTGTAAAGGAAACAGGATTTGCTTCTGACCTCATCTATTGTCTCTTTAAATCAACAAAATAATCTTACTTTCTCACTGCTGGGCATCACTTTCCATATCTTCAAGGGTGAGATCTCTTTACCCTGCAAATACAGGGTAAACTGGAAGAGGATGCAGTGACTTGTTCAGCACAATGTTTCCTGCTGAAGTTTGCTACATGCAGTTTCTTCTCATGCCCAGATGTAGACAGCACGGCCACCAAGCGGCACATACTCTCTCATACACATACAAATCACACACTCAAGCATCTATTTTCTCACATGATACACACACATGAAGAGAGGGTTTGCGCATACACTAAGCCACCCCGCAAATTAACCACCATGGATTAGTTGTTCGCTTCCCAACCCAACACAGGATCAGGCTTGCTGTGGTTTTCCCCTCCATTCACCCTCATCCTCTCCCAGGTGCCTTTGTGGCAGAACTCATTTCTTGCGTCTCTACTTTGGATTTGACCCCCCTGGCTGGCCAGCCTTGTAGCCATTCCCAACAACCCATTAAAAATCACCCTGATGAGCACAACAAGCCACCGTGAGCTAGACATTGTGCTAGCATGTTGAGTCACCCTTGCTAAGCCCTCCAGCTCCAGACCTGGTAAGGTGCAGGCCTGCAGCTGGATGGGTGCCACATGTGGAAGTGGAGCAGGGTGCTCGACTTGATGGCCCTGTAGGCCTCTTCCAATATTCTATTCTATTCTACTCCTTAGACAAGCCACAGGTTCATGAAAAATAAGGCACCCAGCAAAAGCTGCCCAAGGTTCACACATCACAACCCACCATAAGGGATCAGCCATGGTGGGTTGTCATGATGTGTGAAACAGGCGAGAATCACACATGCATTCACTGAAAATGCCTTCTGGTGTCATTATCAAGCACAAAGGGGCTTTTGGAGAGAGGTCTGCTGTACCTGGAGAGCTCCAGATTTAGCCATTTCCCTTCCCCACATTGATCCCCGCAAATACCCTTCAACACAGCAATTAGACCTTTTAAAAGCCTCCATTGGGCCCTCAGTGCAGGGGAAAGCAGAGGGGAGGCCCCAGGCCAAAGTATTTGCAGCCCTGATTTAGAAAATAGAGGGGACTATATATTTCACTTGAGGCTTACGTGTTGCAGGAAACAAAATTGCTAGAAAGAAAAAGAAATCCAGCCTTCCAAACAGTCTGCAATTCGGTTCTTGTTCATCAGGAGTAGGTAGATATTTACATCCCTTCTGACAGATATCAGACCAAAAATAGTAAGGGCTCATGGAAGAACTTTCCTGTTCTTTTGCCAACTTAAACAGAATGATTCAAAACTGAATCACTTTTCTGAAATTTAATTTCATACTTGAATGCAAAATTATGTAGCAAAGATAAGAGCATCACAAACACAGGGATCTTTCTTCCGAATGCTACTGAACCCTCTGGACTGCTTGAGGGGAAACCTACTGGATACAGTCAATGTATTTATTGCATGTTATTTCATGGATGTGAAATGCCACAGAAGATGGACGATGACCACTGCAGGGCCAGTGATCACACGGCAAAGCTGGATTCTCACCTATTATCACAGGAGAGAGAGATGATTCTCAAAATTCTGTCAGCCTTAGATCTTTGAACAGAGGATCAATATTGCTTGGAGAGAGACGAACAGCCAGACCGGGAGTAGGGAGAAGCTTAGCAGCCTGCCACATTCAGAACGAAGGGAGATGAAAGCTTCTTACATTATGAAACCAAATATGGCAAGCCACCTAGAATGAGCACCTCCTCCAAGAAGTAGGTTATGTTCCCAATCCAGCTTTCACATTTTCTCAAACTTCCAGGTGATGAGATTCATTAGGGCCCAGTCTTCCCCAGCCTGGTGTCCTCTGAGTATTTTGGACTAAAATTCCCATAAATCCCAGCAAGCGGGCCCAATGGCAAGTGACATGGGATCTGCAGTGCAAGCCATATGGAGCATATCAAGTCAGCTACCCCTAAATTAAGACTTTATGGCCAACAGAGTAGTGGAAATGGATATTTGTTATCCATAATGAATACATGTGGTGGACCTTGGAGGTTAGTCATTGGACCTTGGAGTCCAAGGTTCCACAACCCAAAACCAAAGGAAGCAGCAGGTAAGCAGATACAAACTCCTATGTTTTCCTATACAGCTTTTCTACACAAAAAAATTGTTGTGCTCTTATTCCCTCCACATGGTTGTTTATAGATTCTTTAGCTGACACTGTAATCCACCAGTTCCACTTCTGTTTGTAAACAGCACTTTACATGAGTTTTTTTGGAAGGAAAATGAGGTATTATTTCAACAAAGTGAAAGAGAACGCAATTTCCATTTGTGTATTTATATTATACTGCTATACCACAGTGCCACCTAGAGGATATGCAGCACAAATGCAGCAGATTAACAGCCTTGTGCATAAAAGCCAACAGTCAGAATGACACTACAATTTGAGTTTAAAATGGAGAACTTCACATGTCAGAGGCTGGGGGAAAGAGAGAGAGAGAATTTATTCAGGCATTTTGTGTTTGGTCTAACATTTAAGCAATGTAGAAACAGTTGTAAAGCATGGAATAACAGGTGGGGTGGGAAAGAGAAATCTTATTTGTGTGTATCCCAACTGAAATAAAACCACTAGGGAGCACAAAACAATTAAGTTCAGGATCTACATTTACCTAACTGTTGTACTGTATATGTATTTGATCTAATGTGATGTGAAAAATATGCTTTGGTGGAAAGTACTTGTGCAAACATGAAATCTAAGGAATGCAATCAACCTCTAGGGCCTTTCTCCAAGGGCCAACCTGGTGGAAAGCTCAGGGGTTAGCAACAAGGAGGAGGACCTCCTCCAACTCCATCTTTGGACCCTCCACTTTGGGCCCCCTGCTATGGCCCATCTGGCATCAAACCCACCATCTTTTCAGCACAAGGTCAAGACAGTCCTTTATGCAGAGGCCTGTAACTATCTCCCTGGTTCTGCAGGGGATTTCTGCAGCCTGAGGGGATTTTCCTTTGCAGAGTCTTTTTCCTTTATGTTTTTAAACTATTTAAAATTCATTTGAACATAGTTTGGTACTATTTGTATGGTATTTTACTGTTTTGTTTTATACATTGTTGTAAACCGCCCAGAGTGCTTTGGCTATGGGGAGCTATAAAAAGGAAATACAATACAATACAGTCACTAAAGGTGGGGGCAGGGGGATGCTACGCATAAAGTATTGCCATATATTGGGGTCCACAGCCTTGGAGTGATGCTGCCCCTCAGAGAAGGCAGCAATGATCTAGACAGAGGAATGCTCCATCCCTGCAGAAGACACTTGTATGTTGTGCGATATGGGTATCAATATTGTTAAGCATGCTTCCAGAACTCTAAATCGTTCTTTCTAGAAAAATATGAAAATGGGACAGAGTGTGACTGCATGTTCCCTGGAATGCTTGCATCAGGGCAAGGCCCATCAGCACCAGTGCTCCCCAGGAAACTTTCATGGCACTCGCCAAGATGACCAACCCTCCCTTGTAAAAGAAAAATGGCACACTTTCTTATCAGCAGTTGGAATTGCTGTGAAACTGGTTTCTGTTGGTGTTGACCACTGCTGGTTCAAACGGACACTCTAGTGTGTTGAAGATCAGTCCCTGCTTCTGCCTTGTTCTCAGTCTTTGGGGTTTCACATGCCTCCCATGATAGCCACTTTGTGATGCTACCCCCCAGCTCAGTTTAGCTGATTAACTAATGTGCCATGCCCAAAATGCTTGCCTGCCCCTGAATTAAGCTGTTTGAAGGCGACTATCCAGTACAAACATAGCCCACATAGGATCAAATCGACATTACAGACATACAAGTCCCCATGATTCCAAGCCTTATCTCCCTCTCAATGAAATGAGGAGGACAATGTCCATGTAAATCATGCCTATGGATCATGGAGTAAGAGGAAGCTTTCCAATAGCATCCAGGAAGGCATTGTGTCCTTGAACCACACAAGCTGTATTTAAGAGTTCTAGCCACACTGCACTTGGCTGGAGATAAACGAATGTGTGTGTGTGTGTTTTCTTCCCTCTCTTTCTGCCAATGCAGAAAAAATACTGAAAGGGAAATAAGGTGGGTGTAGCATATCATTTTTATTGAAGGGGCAGAAATACACCAAGAAAGCAACCACTGGAACCTCCTATCTCTAATAAGGTCTGCCAGTAGGCCAAAGTTTCAGTCCAATATAATGCACCTTTTTAAAAAGTACCACATCTACCCAACTGCATTGCTTACTTTCTGAAGCTAAGCCAGCCAGAGGGATGCACATAGTAAGATCTTTGTCTCATTTCAGGGAGAATGCAGGATAAAGATTCTGTGCCAGTAATCTTCCTTGGATTAATGGTTTCTCTTTTATCTGCTGTATTTCTGTTCAGATGTCTTTGCTCGGAATGAGTCAGTAGAATGCAAATGACGGGTACAGTCAGTCTGAAAATATTTAAATCTTGCTTTCTGCTGCACTGCAGATATATATATATATGCCAAAGGAAAGAAGGGCAGATGAAAATTATAGATATAGCAATAATGCTAATAATAATAATAATGTGGTGGACCAAATGAAAATAGACTTGGTTTTCTTTTTTCTCCCTTCTTCTTCTCTCCTCCTCCCGCCCATCGCATTCCTTCATTTCATAAATAAGATCAGCATTTAAATGGCTGGTATTATACAGGGTAGGGTGGGGGTGAATCCACAACGTTCCTCATCTGAGACGCATACATTTGACAAGAAGGCATCTGTTGAAATGGAAAACTGATTTTATTTCAGTGGCTAAGTGACAAATCTTCATTACTCCACAAGCATATTGCTAGATATGGCATTGTTTTAATTCTGACAAAAGTAGCAGCTAGGTGACACAGGCATAGGTTTTGTCTGATGGATTTTTATTTTTCCTAGCCTGTTTCCTTGATAAGCTTCAAGCTTTCCCTGTCCCGCTTTTGTTGTCTTGGCTTTTGTTTTGAGCAGCCTGCAGCTTTTTCATTTTTATCATACAAGTGATTTAGGCTGCAATCTTATTGGCACTTACCTGGGAGTAAGCCCCATTGTACACCGAGGGACTTACTTCTTAGTGAATGTGCTGAGGATTGAGCTGCAAGAGCTACAATGCACCCGTGAAAGTAAATCCCATTGAAAGCAATAGGACTGAGAGCAGTGATGCCCGTTCCAATTGCTGCAGGAAATACAGTATTACACCAGTGTTTTCTGGAGCAAACACCTTCTGAATAAATGTGTATATGTATGCCTTTAACCACCAGTACATTTGTCTACACAGGTAGATTTAGAGACACAGGTGTTACTGTTTTCAATTTCCTACAGCAATGGTACCATGTAGCATTGTCCTTACTTCCATGTTAATCAGGGCAAGGAGAATGTTGCCCTCCAAATGGAGAACATTCTGGGATTGTTTTTAGTTTTGAAAAGAGGTGAAAAGAGGTGAATAAGTGCGATATATAAAATTATGCATGGTGTAGAAAAGGTAAAATTAGAACCTGAGGTCATTTCATGAAGTTGATTGGTGAGAGATTCAGGGCAGATCAAAGGGAAAATTCTTTTCACACAATACATATTTAAAGTTTGGAAAGCTCTACCACAAAAAAGGAGGTGGCTCTCAGTGGCTACTAGCCTTGCAGGCTATGTGCTATGTTCTTTTCCAGAGGGGGCCTGCCTGCATACACCAGTTGCTGAGGAGCTTGGGCAGGAAGAGGTCTTGCACCCATCCTGCTTGAGAGATCCTGCGAGTGGCTGGTTTGCCTCTGTGTATACAGAGTGCTGGACCTTTGGCCTGACCCTGCATTGCTTTTCTTATGTTCTTATGGTTGGCTTTAAAAGGGGATGAAGCAGACTTCACAGAGAGGAGGCTATCAGCTGCAACTAGTCCAAATGGTTCTTTGCTCTCTCCAGAATCAGATGCAGTGTGCCTAGGTACACCAGTGGCTGGGGAAGATGGGTAGGAGGTGCTGTTGCATTCATGTCTGTGGGCAGCAGGCTGGGCATTGTGTGAACAAAAGCTGGACTAGATGGACCCTGAGTCTGATCTAACGGAGTTGTTCTTATGTTCAGATACTGTTGAACTGGATTTCACATCAATCCTAGCTAGCACAGCCAATAGTGAGGAATCATGAGACAATCCTACCACACAGGGATGACCACAAGTTCCTCATCTGCAAAGTGATGGGTTATAAGACTGGGTTATAAGACATGTGGTTTGTGGCAGGAGAAAAAAGAACTTGAGGTGTAGATGCTCAAGAACTTTATGTCCATGCATAGCCAACCCATCGCATCCCCATAAATGGAGACCTAACACATATGTTTGGGATGAGTGATAACTTTTGGGGGCAAGACACATGCTTAGGAGCCAGAATTTTTGCAAGAAAGGAGAGGTCTCCTTTACCTTTGATAGTTGCATGGAAGAGGACATTTCAGCAGGAATTGCTGTTCAACACAATTTGTAAAGGTGTAGGAGCCTCCTCTGCTGGATCTGGTCACTTTAGTAGCAGAAAGTCCTAGTCAATCCAGAGGATTTACACTGGAGCCTCTGGATTGCACGCCCACTGCACCATTCCCATCAATGCTGCAAAGGAACTTTGAGACCTGCCTATGCAAGCACAGACTACCAGGTTCTGTGTTCATAGCACCTGCCACAGCCAATGATATGCAACATAATATATATTCAATTTAACTCCTGCAAAATTCTGTAAATCTGAGATCTGAACTCCTTCCTGGCCTAGGATCAGCATATCTTAAAAATCTGCTTCTCTTCCTGAGATCAGCTTCAGAGACCCTGCTCTCTGTCCCTAGGATGATATTGTTAGATTTTCTTTCTCATTCTCATTGAAGAAGTGGGCATAAGAACAAAAGTCATCTAATTCAGCATCCTGTCACCAAAAGCAGAAGACCAGAAGCATCTAGGCACTTACAAGGACAGCATAAGAGTGATAACCTTCCCTGTTCTTTGTTCAATATGTGACATTGAGAAACATGCTGTTTTCAATGCCAAAGGTTTACAAGACAATGTGTTCCATTATTAGAGATCAGAACATCTAGGTTAGCCTTCTCCAAAATGGTGTTCTTCAGAGCTGTGTTGGCCTACAGCTCTTATTGTGTCTAACCAATAGAAGGATGATGGAAAGTTCCTTTTAGCTATGATAGCCAATGGCTGTTGACAGATCTATCTAGCGCTTTCAAAACCCATCTAGCTGATGGCCTACACTGGTTGAAGACAAGCTGGATTTACTATTACAATACTCACAACACTTTAATGTCATGGTTATGGAAAAGGCTGTTTGTATCTCTTTGGAAAACTGCATGTGTTTTTCTCACAACCCCATTTTTGCATTTTCTCAAGCAACCCATTTAATGATAAAAGCCACAATGTATTCTAAGGCAGAACCATTCATGAGTCTTTTCTATATGAAAATGTGTTCCAATAAACAAGCTTCCCCCTCTGCTCTTTTTAAAGCATGAGACAAAAATTGTAGGGCATCTGACAATCACATTCTTGTCCTCCTATTCCTCATTCTTTTCCTGCCTGCCTATCTATCTATCTATCTATCTATCTATCTATTTATTTATTTCCCACTGCATATGCATGATGCCCAGATGGTGATAGATTTCAGATTAAATTATCTGCCATGGAACTCTCTAGTTGCAAAGAGTACAGCAAGCCTACTCTGCTGGTGTGTCCAACAAACATAGAATTAAGCTTCAAAATTATACAAGGAGAGACACACAAATGGTAGCTTTTGGCAGTCACTGTTTTCTGACATGAAACTGGGGTGACACATGTGTCTGGAGGTGGGGGAGAGACACCTGTTTGCTCTCTAAAGAATCTAGGAAACTTGGGTCAGTGTGAAAAATAAATTAGCCCATTCATGCATTAGACAGGATAATTTTGATAAAAACAGGTGCTGATGGTGTTAGGACAGTGATGGAGGAGGTTAGCCTTGGTGTCATTTTAATTGTCACCATGAGTGAAGAAAAATGTGGTGTCTTTTCCAGCATACTGATCACTCATGTCTTTTACATGGTGTTCATCAACCATAATTCTGGAGTTTTATAAGTGGTGCATGCAGGTCAGCTTTCTAATCTTCAGAACCTTATGTATATTAAAATCAGACCACATGAAGTAGCAACAAAATGGAGAGTGCCTCTGAGAATGTCCAGAGTAAAAAGTCTAGTATTCAGAATACCAAAGGCCAGGTAAATCCTATAAATCCCATATCAATCCACATAATTCCCCAAGATCCTTCTAGGCTAGGCTCCTTTCTTCCCATCATTCACCCGTGCACAATTTGAAGTATTACAGTCCCAAAAACAGTTTTGCAATATGATCTGCCATTTGTATTGAAGACTCACTCTCACATGGCTGAACAGATCTGTTCAATTTTGAATTACCCAGATCATTTAAATAAAGTAGAAAAGCAAAGTAGCTAAATTCTCTGCAATATAAAACAGAACAAGAATATGATGCAAATGGTGTTGTTTCAGAGTGGAGAAGCAGATTTCAGATCTAAAGAACGTATCACATTTATCAGTAAAGTGAAAAAATTAAAACCCAAAGGAATTAAATAATAATTTTTAGCAACAATAGAATATTGTCTGCCATTCATTCCTTAATAAGGAATGTGGGGAATTTGGGTGTTTCATCTGAAAGGGGGAAAACAAAACTTCCCCCTAAGCATTCTTGCACTGTCTACAAGAATGTTCAGATTTTTAAAATAATGGAAGCTCTAGGCAGCTTTGCAAAATGACTTTGGTGGTATTTATTGCTTTGATAGGGTCAGTATTCGCTATGTGCATGTTGCCTTCTAAACATACGTTTCAGGAGAAGAATCAAAGCTAATTTCAGTGTGTGAAAAGCAAGCAGATTTCATTACCGATTGTGGCTCCCCTTCAAAATGATAAGGATGCAGGATATAGGCTCTCAAAACCAAGTGTCCAAATAGGAATTTATGATGTAGAACTTCAGCTTTATCATCCATGGACTTCAATACTGAAAAGGAGAATTTCTTGGCTCACAGGAATCTTGTAGTGAACTTGAGAGTCATCCGCCTCACTTCTCTCTAACATCAGCATTATCATCAGCAGCATCACTGCCGTGACCCAGACAGATTCACCATCTAGTTCTTTCCTCTTTCCCTAACAAGTTAAGAACAGGAATGACCACTGGCACTGGCTCTTTCCAGTATCTGCCTAGATTGATACGAAGAAATCAACCAGCATTTCTCATTCTGCCACCACTCCAAAATCCTCCCTGCAGTAGTGTCAGCAAAATTCAAAACCCATTTCAACAACAAAGCATCCCACAATAAACGTTCTCCTTTTTATGAGGATTCTCCCTGTACATTATTCTGGCACGTCTTGATCCCAACTGCAAGAAGCCATCTGTACTAATAATTCTCTCACTAAACAAGTAATATGAATTAAAACAGCTGTGGAATTTACTAAAGAGTTGGGAAGGATAAAGGCAGCATTTGGAATCTTACAGTATTTCAGCTAATTGTTGCAGGAACAGGAGGAGAAATGATGTTGCAGGCATTCAATTCTAATTATTAGATTTTTTTTTCTTCTGTGAGAGCCAACCCGGATGACACAACAAACCACCATGGCTGAAAACCATCCTAGAACAAGTCCATGGACACCACAGCCTTGCTCATTACACAGTGCTGAGTTGCCATGTCATCCAAACAAGGTCAGGATCTGCAAATACATCACCATGAGAGTATTCCTAAGTAAAATAACCAGTCCTGGATAATTATTTGGGACTATAAATAAAGAGAGCAAACAAGCAAGAGGAATAGTAGAATTTATTTAGATATTTTCACTGCAACCCTCAATCAAATTATCAGGTTGGCCCACAATACAGTATGAAAAACATGCATCAAAATAATGAACTGATTTCTTTTAAAGGTATTTGCCTGACATCAGAAAACATCAAAGCAGATGACAGGAGAGCATTTCTGGGAAGAGGGTTGCAAATTTGGGGTGCCACCATGGAAAAGGCCCTTCTCCCACTGAACCATCTGCAATCCCTCAGGGAGTGGAGAGAAACAGAGGTGGGCTCAGAATCACTACCAATTTTTTTGGTTCCTAGAACCTGGAAAAGGTACACTAGGCAAAGGTCTAGGCCCAGAGGGAATCAAGCCAGATGTACACTGGCTGCATTGACTGTTCTCCTTTAGCATGGACAACAGGAACGGTTCCCACAGAAGATACAGGCCCCACAGAAGTATGCAAGTACCACCCGGAGAACCATCTTGGTTAATGCGCAGCATAGAAATCAAGTAAATAAACAAATCTCTATCAGGTTCCAAACACAATAAAGTCATATATGGGCTAAAGCACATGGCACTTTGAAGATGTGGCTACAACCACCTCTGTTTTATTCTTCTTTGATCATGGGGTCCCTGATCCAGACCAGGACCATATCATGGGGGTAGAAGGCCTTTAACCCTTTTCCTCACTGAAGTCCTGATCCAGTTCTCTCATGCTCTGAAAGAGATATCTGTGTTTCAAGCCTGGCTCTTCTGAATTCTGTCTCTAATTTCGTTAACACCTGAGTAGCTACACGTCTGCAGAAGTCGGGCAATTGCATTCCGTTCTCCACCACAAGCCCAGTTTGGCCCTGCAAGGGTCTTTTGCAGAAGCTGCCTCCTCTTCCTTCTTCCTAAGGCGTTCTCAAGCTGTGCCAGCTGTCTTGATTCTCTTTCTACCTCTTCTATATGCATAACTAAACAGTTGCCAGATACTCAGACACACGTCCATTCCATTTTTGGTCATATACTTCACATTTCACCATTCTAAATCTCTGACTTACTGACTTCTTATGTTCTTCTCACCCAAGTACCCCAATTCCTGCTCCAGCCACTGTGACTTATGGCGAAATACCCTTAATATGCATCACTCAATTGCAAGGGGCATGTTTTTAATGTTCTCATTGTAACTCCTGTCTTCTTTCCTTGTGTTGTACTGTCAAGTCCCTTGAGCACTATTTTAGTGGAACAGCAGGATATAAAATAAGGCATATGCAAACAAAGACATGTGATAACACTCTGATCTCAGAATCTAGGCAGGCACAGTTGGAAATAGGCCCAAGCACCAAGCCATGAAGGATTTTAAAAGTCTAGACTTGCGCCTTGAATTGGTCCCAGAAATGGAAATATGAACAGGGTAGAAGCACTACTTGTTGTTCACATTCATTCTTGGCCCTTTGCTTCCAGGTCTGTTAAGCACAGCGAAGGTGTTGGTTGCTAAGTATGCAACTATAACCCAAAGGAGCATAGAGATTAGTGAAATGGGCACTAATGCCACAAAGATACTGATGGGGCCCTTAAACAGAGGAAAGGCATAGTCTTCGCCTGCAGAGTTCCTAGTTAGACCTAGAATTGAGAGACACTCTTCCAGGTAAAAAATTGCAGCTCCACAAATGCAATGACTGGGTTCACAAAATGTGAAATGTTAAGGTTGAGCTTGGCTTCAGTGTGGATTGTCACTGGATTGTGGGTTGCTGCTGAAGCACAGGTGGCTGTGTTGTATGAAACCATAGTTTTCATATGCCTTACCACCACTGCTGTGACACCATAGTTTTCGCAGTTTTCAACTGCGCTGGGCTAACAAACCTTAGTTTGTTAACCATGAACAACCCACAGTTCACAATCCAACAATGAGCCACAGATTCTCGTAATGGTTTGCTCACAGTTAGCAAGCCAACATTTCTTAGCCGCTCCTGGTATCAGACAATACAGTAACCCAAGCTGAACAGCAATCCACAGTTCAATAACCCACACTCAACACATATTCAGTCTTGAGTGTGGCATGTCATGCTCTGCGAACCCAGTGTGATGTTTTCACCATCCTCTTAGCTTTCTGGCAATATTTTTGAAATCTGTACACACAAAGTGTTTTGGGAGCCGAAGGTAGACAGACTGCCTGACTTACAGAGTGGTTGGACAGTTACCCTTGTCCTTATCTCTCTCATTTAAATCAACAAGGCTTGGAAGTGCTTAACATTTAGCAACACTGCGTCCACAGACAATGTTTCAGAAAAAGCATTATTCTTACTTGCTTTTTAGCATGTCTCCTAGTCAGGTCATAAAGGCAACAAGACTACTGAAGCTGAAGAAAGGAGTGAGTGGAAGAGAATGAGAATTGTTCTTCATCATTCTTCCAATTCAATCAGTAGCTGAGCTGCTTAAGCCGCTGAATAGCAATCGATGGGTTAGTATTCAGCCCAAGTTTAGATCATACTGAAAATCTGTGAGAATGTTGTGTATAATGAATGAGTCTCTCTTTATACTTTGGTTTTCCATCTCATAATTAATCAGATTAGTTTTCTATGCAGCAAAAATCAGTTGGGAATTCTTTTAAAAAAATATTTTTACCCCTCCACCCACAGAAACACAACCACAAGCACAGTGATTTCCCTGGTGGGTTTGGCCTGACAATAACCAGCAACGCATGCATACTGCAAGAAACAATACCAGAGATGGTCTTGTTTCCTATTAGAGTGACAGTAAAGTTTCTTCCTACAAAATATTTCTCACCCCCACCCACTGGCTTTAAAGAGCTCACACAATACTCAGAGGGCTATACCATCTGCTGAAGCACTGAAGAAATGATAATCGTCAGACCCCTAAAAAGCTGTAACTGCAGCATCTATAAATAAGATAATGTCAAAGTGCTGAGCAGTGCATGTTTGTATAGTGGGATGCTTCCTTCCCCCCACCCCCACCCCGGCAGCACACTTTTCCATTTCAAATACATTTCTTGAAGGCTTGAGAGCAGAGCTGAGCTGAAATACCAGAGAGGGAGCTGAAAGCCATTCCAGAACCTACAAATGAGAGGAACGATAGGCTGACACATTATTGACTGAGGCAGGATAAAAGAGGAAGCAATTCAACTCTTACATCTATTTCGCTTTGGTGCAATGAAGCAAGATCAAAGGCTTAGTCTCACATTAACCCAGAATAATACATACTCTATATAAATGATGCAAAGAGAAGGACACATTTCCAAAACGTGACAATACCATCAAATGCCCCTCAGCAAAGTTCAGGTCAAGGTAGATCTCTTGCATCATGTTTTGGTGGTGGTGTTGTTATTGTTTTACCTTAATTGAGAGCACATCACTAATGATGTAGGGATGGAGGCCACTCTCAATTCAAACATTATCTGCAATGCCTTCTCACCGCTGCTGAATCTCTGTGATAAATGCAGGAAATGTGTGCAATGTGTGTCTCTTGCCATATTGTTAATAGGTTGCTCTGTACATCTCTACCTTCTTAAAAGAGAGTGGGGAATGTAACTGATTGAATATGTGCTTACGGGTAAAGTCTAAATACTTAAATAAGTATTCAGAGAAAAACAAACAGTATCCTGATCGAACAAGTCGTTCATTGTTTGATCTTAATTCTTTTTATTAGAGTTTAATATTGCTTCAGGTGGCTTACAAAACATGGGAAAACAGATTAAAACACAATAAAGGATAAAGCAACCAGCAAAAATATGCAAATTATGGGTCACTAGTTAGCAATCCAGAAACAAGACAGTTACCAATTTTGAAAATGCCCAAGTATCATACAATATCATTAAAAGCTCTTGATCAGTGTTGCTGCTGCTGCTGCTGCTGGTCTGGCCACTGTCAAAGGTGCTTGTTTACTGGACAAGATGGTCCACAGTCTTTTTCATGATCATGATCATTTATTTCATTTCTATACCACCTGTAGCCAAAGTGCCAGTGGTTTACAACAAAGTATAAAGACAGCAAAAGACTATAGATAAAAACAATAAGAATTAAAATTATCTTAAAATCACGTAAAAGAACATTAAAAGAGAATTAAAAAGAATAAAAGGGACCCGGCTAATTGTATCAGGGCCCTGAATGACCATAGAGGCCATTCTGTCTTAACCTGGTGCCAAAAAGATGGCAAATTTGATGCCGGGTAAGCCGCAGTAGGGAGGTTATTCCAAAGATAGGGGAGCACCGCCAAACAGATCCTCCTCCTAGTTGCCACCCTCCAAGCCTCTCAAGGGATTGGCACCTGGAGTAAGGCCCCAAAGGCTGAGCATAGTGTGCAGGCAGGTCAAGCTTGGAAACGGCACTTCAACAGGCGTCAAACTCCTAAATTGTGTGGGACTTTATAGATTAAGACCAGCACCTTTAATTGGGACTGGAAGCATACAGGCAGCCAATGCAGGAGAGCCAGAACTGGTCTTATATGTTCAGATCTCTGGATCCCAATTATCAATCTGGCCGCTGCATTCTGCACTAGCTGCAGCTTCTGAACTGTCTTCAAGGGCAGCCCCACATAGAGTGCATTGCTGTAATGTATATCAGAGATCAACAGAGCATACATTCCTGAAGCCAGCCTATCCCTGAGCAGGAAAGGGCACAGCTGGGCCACTAGCCAAAGCTGGTAGGAAGCACTCCAAGACAGAGATGCTACCTGAGCCTCAGGGAAGTCTTGAAAGATGAATCAAGGAGCACCCATGAACTACAAATCTGCTCCTTCAAGGGGAGTGTGACCCCATCTAGAACAAGTTGAACACCCCCCAGTCAAAGGAATCACCCACCAGCAGCATCTAAGTCTTGTCTGGATTGAGTTTCAATTTGTTAGCCCTCATCCAGACAATTGTAGCCAGACTCAAGTTGAGCACATTCATGGCCTCTGCTACTGAAGATGAAAAGGAGAAATAGAGCTTCCATGTCATCAACATACTGATGGCAACACACTCCAAAACTGCAGAGGACCCCCCTCAGTGGTTTCATGTAGATGCTAACCAGCATGGGGGACAGAACAGTCCCTGAGGAACTCCATGCTGGAGAATCCATGGGGCAAAACAATATCCCCGCAGCACCACGTTCTGGAGACAGCCCTCCAGGTAGCAGTGGAACCACTGCGACGCAATACCTCCCACTTCCATCTCAGCTACCACTTCAGAAGGATACTATGATCGATGGTACTGAAAGCCACGAAGAGGTCCAGCAGTATCAACAGGGTCACACTTTCCCTGTCTCATTCCCAGCATGGGTCATCATCCACGGTGACCAAGGCTGTTTCCATGCCAAAACCAGGCCTGAATCCTAATTGAAATGGATTCAGACAATCAGTTTCATCCAAGTGTGCCTGGAGTTGAGTGGTGACCACCCTCTCTAGAACCTTGCCCAGGAAAGGAATATTTGCTACCGGCCTGTTGTTTTTCAAATTTTCCAGGTCAAGGAAGGATTTATTGAGAAGCGGTCTCACCATGACCCCTTTAAGGCAGCATGAAACTACTCCCTCTCACAAACAGGCATTGATAACCTCCCTGCCCCAGCCAGTTATCCCTTCCTTGTGGGCTTTTTTACGCAAGGAAATGCAAGGACCCAGTACAGAGGTGGTTGCATGAACCTGTCCGAGCACCTTGTCCACATCCTCAAGCTGTACCAACTGAAATGCATTCAATAAAACTGGACTAGACTGTGCTCTGGATAGCTCCACCAATTCAACTACTGGAACTCTGGAGCCCAAGTCCCAGCAGATGCAACAGATATTTTCCTGGAAGTGACCAGCCAGTAGATTACAGCCGGCCAGAGATGGTTCTAAGGTGTCCCTAGGGCCAGCGTGTAATAAGCCCTGGACAACCTTGAAAAGCAAAACTGCGTGGCAAAGAGATGATTGAATAGAGGCAGCGAGGTATTGCTTTTTTGCTGCCCTCAGTGCCCCAGAATATACTCAGCTGTAGGCACATGCCAAGTTTCTCTTGCATTCACTGTGAGTTCTTCTCCATCTGCACGCCTAAGTTGTTTCCTAAGTTGTTTCATCATTCCCAGCTCCAGGGTATACAACAAAGAGTCTGACAACAAAGAGGGTGCTTAGCAGCCATCATGTCAACCGCCCAGGTCATTTCTGTATTCCACAGAGCAACCAGGACTTCTACAGGCGCACCAGCCATGTCAGCTAGAAAAAAATGTTAACTGTTAACTGTTTTACTTTTTGGAAAAAAAAACTGCCTGCAGTGATCATGGTGAAACAATAACGATACAGCAAGAATGTGCCACATGTTCTAAAATGCTTACACACAAATGCACATCCTAAAATCTTGTTCAACTGCTAGAGACACCAGTGGTCACAAGCGACACACAGGAAAGCACTTGAGAAGCCAACACTGTTGGACACCCTCTTTTACCACGTCTAGCAATATGCCACTTCAGGGGACATATGCACCCTACTCGTAGTAGGGCTGCCCATGAGCACAGGTCACTGTCACTAGCAAATTAAAGCAATCATGACAGTTGTCGCACTGTACTGCTACTGTAAGACAATACTGACTACTAGTACTACTAGAATATTACTACTAGTTAGTAAAACACTGGAGGCACATGATTCCTTAAAAGTGTTGAAGGTCTGGAGCAATCAGGGAAAAAACCAGATTCTGTACCATTGCTGAAGCAAAGAAAATATGGGCTTGATCAATGCCTGGGCCAAGGACCACCAAGAACCCCATGCAAATGGGATATCTATAAAGAGAACGTGCATCACCAAAAAGAAGGCAAAAGAATGCAGGGGTTTGCATAATATTTGCATATGCTAATTTATATATTAGCATGTGAGAAAGAGAGAGAGAGAACATTTAGAAATACCATAATATACAGAGAAGTATGGCATATCTCACCATTGGGACCAGGTGTTCAGCCTGTTGCCCAGGTACTAACTATTAATGGACAAAAGTTCCTATGGTACTTAATTAATTGAAACTGGAACTGGACAGAACAGCCCTTCGAATGTTTTCAAATCGAGGGCTGTCCTCTGTAACAGAAGACACAAGGCCATGTTACGCAAACAGCTTGGATCTTTGAAGGAAAGGTTCCAATGAGGCAAATGTTCCTACAGAGAGAAGTAGAACTATCAGAACTATTTTTATCTGATTCTTGTAGACTCAGGGGAATGGTAGGTGGACCTGAAATAAAATCAAAATGTAAAATGTGTTTTCCTCCTAAATCAAAACCCAGCTGTACATGAGCCAGGAATGAAAAGAGGCCTGTTGCCGAGAGATACTTCCCCCGCCCCCAAGTCAAGATCCAGGATGACCTTATGAAGAAAATATTTTCTCTGGGAGAGGAAAGGAGAGCTGCATAAAAAGATCTCCTTTGCTGCACTAGTTGTTTACAAATCCAGCTCAATTAATGCATTCGGAAAAGCTTCAGGGCAGTTTTTCTGAAAGCTTTGTTGAGTCAGCTGGTAACCCAAAGATACAAAACTGATCTTTACCATCTTCCTGTCTATGCAGACAGGACTCCTGTGATTAGGGGGAAAACCAAGCCCATTTGCTTTGAGAGAAATCTGAAACATCACATGGCTCAATAGCCTTTGAAGTGGGTTTCCTCAAGCTGAAGCCCTCCAGGTATGTGGGACTGCAACTCCCATCATCCCCAGCCAGGACTGCCTAGTAAAGACAGCTTTGAAGTAAAGGGTCCCTAAGTAAAGGATTCCTCATTGCCTCAAAAGCTAACAAAGCCAAATAATTCCAAGAAGTTCCTGCCATGAGCTATATGTGCAGTTGCCGATCTGCCTTTCTCATTTGTTCCTTTGGTCTTGCAAATTCCTCTTTCAACCTCAGGCTTCCTTTCCCAGCTGCTATTCTCGCCTCCTGCAACAAGGAGAAACCTTTTGGCAGCTTTCTTCTCCATAGTCCTGTTGCTTCAGATGGGAGAGGAAGCAGGAGGAGACAAGCCACGCTAATTCAGTTAGCAGCCCCAGTCATACCTCCAGCCCACTTCTTCCAGAGAAGAAGGTTGATCTCTAGATGTTTTGGACTTCAACTCCCAAAAGCCCTTGCCAACATGGCCTATGGTCAGGAATGCTAGGAACTGAAGTCCCAAACATCTTGAGATCTACTTTCTGGCCACTTATGCTTTAAACTACTGTTTTTCATATTTTGGATTCCTGGCAAAAAGTTTTTAATAGATTCAAACTGGACACATGCTTTGCTCTTAAGAATACATACCTTCTCAAAATGTGGGCAGGCACTTTCCTTCCAAGTGTAAGACATCTTAGACAAGATGAAGGCCTGACCAGCATATAAAATGGGATTCCACCAGTTTCTCACCTTTCACCCCACTATGCAAGCAAAGGCAAGGAATTTCCAATTTTCCCCTCCCTTTGCCTTTGCTTACAAGGCGAGTGCAGGAAACAAGGGAGAGAGAGAAAGATTCCAAACATTTCCTTTGAGTATTTGCAAAAGCTCTTAAACTTCTGCAAGTACTTGAGAAGAAGGCTAACTCCAACCTGCAAAAACCCAGTCCCTTGAGAAAAACAGGTGTATATTCAACCCTGTCTACACTTCTCAAGGTCATCAAAGCGAATGAAATCTCTCCTGACCACCCATGGCAAATTCCAGTGATAAATCCATTTATTTCAGGTCTATATTGCATTTGCAATGTTTAGTTGCATGTCTGTTTCTTCCCATTTCCACATTAATCACCATTTTTTAAAAAAAACCCTACACAGAAATGTGATCACAGGTATTTTTGAATTTATTTTGAATGTTTTCCCTCAAAACATACACTTCCAAACATACTTTATCTTTTTAAAATGTACATTTAATAATGCATTTTACTACGTTTTCTTTTTAGGTCAAAACTATGACCAAAGAATCTCTGCTTATTTACTTATTTAGTCTTAGTAGATACCATATACAGCAAATTCTGTACAAGCAGCAGAGGCTGTACTGGAGATGGAGCATCTTTTGTCCCTGCACCATCAAAATCAAAGCACAAGTGCGCTACCAAAAACTCCACTAACAGCAGAACTGGCTGCATGAACTTGGATTTGGAGGTTTCATTCCAGTCTCAAAAGTCAAGGAGAAACCTTACATTAAAAGGTTCAGAAACCCCAGTTCATCCTTGTCACATATTCAAAACCTTGGCATTAAGTCAATTGCTTCATCTCCTTACCTAATTCTCTGCATTCTGCACAAGGAAATAGCTTAACAACCATGCAGCCTTCCCAAGCAGTAAAGAATTTAGTGAGACATTTTCTTTCCAAACAATACAGCCAAATGTCAAGACATTTACTCTATTTAGGGAGGGGAGGCAAGCAAGAAGGAAAAAAGGAAAGCAACAATCGCACAGAGAGAACTTCAAATAAAGTCAGTCTAACCTAGTTAGTTATATATCACATACTTAAGCAAAATCTTGGGTTTCAGAGAATTTGCAACATTCATGGCAGGGGTGGGGAAGTCTGAAAGTCAACATGTTTGAAGTTCTGGTTGGATGATTCCAACAGACTGAAGGGAATTAGAAACCAGTAAAAGCCAGTCCCTTCATGGAGATGGGAAGACCTGTATCCCTGAAGTGGTCCAGGTGGCCGACTTTTCTTTTAGGTTTGCTTCCTCCTTCTCAATAATTCTTGACTTGCATTATAAACAAACCAGCCAGTTTAGACCAGATGGAATATTGCTAAAAAGGGAATAACCTATGGCTATATATTTGAAAATAAAAGACAGAATGTCTGTTGGTTGCCGATTTCCAGAAAAATGTTCTGATTGCAGAAAGCCTAGAGAACATTTTTGCCCAGTTCTAAATAAAGGGTTTGTCACAACTCCCTCCTCCCTTTCACCAACTCCTCCGCAAGCAAGTAAACTAAGCCGGAACAAAACACAGTTTGTCATTTTTGTCTGAATACAGCAAAACAGGGCTTGCGCAAACCACAGTTGATTCACAAACTAGACTATCAAACCAGGATTCCAAAGAAAGCCGAAAGGACCACCAAGAGTGCAAGTGCTTTAAAAATTTTACAGATTTAAATTTTAAAAACAAATTTTTAAAAAGATGCCACAGATTTAAAATTATTTAAAAATTTACACACACATACACAGAGAAAGACAGGAGGAGGACAGAGTTCAAACCAGATTCAGATACAAAGTTGTAGGCCCACAGCTATCAGCTCAATTATAGCTCTCTAACTTGCCTCATTATTACTGATAAGTCCACAAGATCATTTCTACTTCTTTAGTTTTGCAAAAACATTCTACTGCTAAGACCTACTTTGACCCATTAATGCTATTTAGACATTTAATGTTATTCAGGTATCCATGGATGATACTCACTGAGAGACACATCCTGGCCAATATGGGATTATTATGGAACACTTAATTTTCATTTTTCTTCTTCTTCTGAGGAAACTGAGGTAGTTTACATGGTCTTCCTCTCAATTTTAATTCTCACAACAACAAAGGATTAGGACTGTGAGATGCTTTAAGCTGAGAACAGCTATTGGCCTGAAGTCACCCTGGGGACAACAACCCAGCTCTCCCAGTTCCATAGTCCAACAAACTCACCACCACACCATACTGGTTCTCTGATTGGCACAAACCTGAAGGGTGTTCTTTTACACACTTAGTGTTCCCTCCTCCAAGACAGAAACCTGCCTGACCAGGGTTCTCATCCCCATGAAAGAAATCCTATATGGAAAAAAGTGCCGCCTTTCTGTCTGATGCAATTATGCATGGATCAAAGATATGGCAGCTACACAGGCTAGCTTCAAGTGAATGGGGCTATCTCCATGTACTCCCATATGCTTTTCCACATGTTCCATACCCACGGGTACTGCATACTCCAAAACGGTTCAGGATCCATCCTAATTGTCAGACAATTTATTTATTTTATTTATTTATTAAAACATTTTTATGCCGCCCCATTCGCCGAAGC